>NW_028270189.1:20109554-20410042 GCF_037043375.1 Chiloscyllium plagiosum
TGCTTACGATTAAAAGCTTGCTCTTGAAGTTAGTATTAGATGGAGTGGAGGAGGTTAAAAAGTGACGTTATAGAAGTTTATAAAATCATAAGAGGCATGGATTGAATAGAGACCCAAGGCATTCTCGCCCGGAGAGTGGGGGTGTTCAAACATATCGCTTTAAGGTGAAAGGAAGAAGATTTAAAAGGGCCAATGGTGCAACTTTTTCACATGTAGGGTGATGTGTGTATGGAATGAGCTGCAAGAGGAAGAGTGGTAAATGAAAGTACATCTGCATCATTTAAAAGACATTTGGACAAATATAAATAGGAACCGTTTTGAGGCATATGGGACATGTGAAAGCAGATGGGACTAGTTTAGTTAAGCATGGACAAGTTGGACGAAAGGGTCTGTTTGTGCGTGATGTGACTGCATGAATCTAGAAAGCGAGGAAAAGGGGAACAAAAGATATGATGTAAGTAAATTGGCAAGAAATATAAAAACAAGAATCACAAAATGTTCTGCGTATATATAAAAAGAAGTTCAAAATGAGTGTACGACCTTCAGTAGAAATGAAGTCTGGAAAGTATATTGAGGCCATTTGGAGGATGTGACTGGGGAACTGGCTACAGGGAACAGCCAAAAAATTACGCCAGTACTTTGCATTGTTTCTCAAAGGCACTGTATGCATGTCAATGATATAAACAAAATGTTAACAGGAGGCAAGTTTTTGAAATGTCTCTAACAAAACGAACAAGGTTTTTTGACAAACAGATAATAGTAAGGGTAGACCGGTTAGCAGTAATTCATAGTTGTTTTTTTTTAAAAAGTGGGTAATGAATGGTTGATGGTACTGTGTGAAAGATTCCATAACTCTCTGGATTTCAGGGGTATTCCAGCGAAACTGGAGAACCTCCAATGTGGCGTCTGCCTTCAAGAAAGGAGCGAGACAGAAAGCAGGAAACATTTAGCCTAACCATTATTACTCGGAATCTTCGAGAGTCTATTATTAAGGCAAGAATTGAAGAGCATTCAGAAAAGCTTCCCGCAGAGTCAGCATGGTTTTGTGAATGGGAAACTATATTTTGCCTGCAAAGTTATTCTGAGATGTCTGAAAATGTAACAAGCGGACTTGCTAAAGGGGAACTGGTACGCATGCGGATTACCAGAGATCTTCCACAAGATATCACAAAATAAAGGTCCTTACAAAAGACAGAAGCTCGTAGTGTTACGGACAATGTATTGGCATGGTATGATGGGTGGTTAGCACATAGAAATCGGAGAGTCAGGATAAATGGATCGTTATGATAAAGACATATCTACTGGGGTATCACAAATACCAGTCCGATGGCATCAGTTATTTATAGTCTATTCAGACAGTCTGACGGCGGGAGCTGAATGCAATATATATCCGAGTTTGATGAAGATACTGCGAAACCAACAGTCATGCTGTTATTTTTTGAAGAAGACTCCCAACAAAGGAGCAGTAAAAAGGGATTGGAGTATTCCTGTGTATGAAACATAAAGTCAGCGTAGTGATGCAGCAAGTAACTAGATTGATACAGTACGCAGGTTCCTGGGATGAAAGGGTTGAATTATTGAATACATCTAGAATGGTGAGGCAATTATTCATTGTGCTTGAAATGAATGAGCGTGATATTACTGAAACGTAAAGGATACAGAAGTTGATTGGCAAGGTAGATGCTGAGAACGTGTTTCCAAACCTGGGCAGACTCTCGAACTCAGGGACAGAATACGGGATATCGATTTCAAACTGAGATACAAAGAAATGTCTTCTTTCAGAAGATCATTGAGTCTGAATTTCACTAACCCAGAGAGTTGTGGAGGCTGGGTCACTGAATGCTTTTACAGATGGGTTGGATTGTTTTTTTGTCATCTCAGCGAGTTGAGGGATATGAGGGGTTAGCAGGAAAGTATAGTTGAGCCCTGGAGGTTGAGAGAACGTCACCTTCATGGTGACCTTTGTCAGTGTGGGGAATTGAACCTGCACGATTGGCCTCCCTCTGCATCACAAACTAGCCGTCCAGCCAACTGAGTGGGAGCCTATGTAACTGTTTCAGACAGAAACACTCACAGACGAAGGGCAAGAGAAACTTTCATAACAAGGAAAAAGGTACAATTCAGGTAACGGTCAAGGTACTAGCTGAGGATAAAAATGTTCTCTGCTGGAAACAAGTGTTTAGATGCTATCTTGAGCTGAATGCAATAAGGTGACACAAGCAAAATAACCAGAATAGTAATTGTGTTTAGATATCGGCAACTATTAAATAACAGTATATTTTTGATTGATCTGTGTGAAGCATGCTTACTATTGCATGAAAATAGAAAGCTGATGGGACATAGTGGTAGCAGAGTCCGTCCCCATGGGAAATGCCTCAGGAACACATGCTTGAAGAAACCCAGGATAAAAATGGCTGAGCGTCGTCTGGTTAGTGACAGGAAGCCAGGTGGCTGAATGACTGAAATTTCCTGTAACATGGAGCTCAGGAGACAGTTAGATCACCCCCGATCTTATTAAATGGTAGAGCACATTTCAAGGACTGAATGCCCTCATGATGGATTTCAATTTCGTGTGCATGTAATTTTAATTTAAAAAAACACACTGTTCCTTCCCCTCATGTTTTCCACACTGTGGCACTGTCATTCTCCTGAAACTGGGACACTTGGAACGTTATCTGGAACATTCCATAACCAGCATTCTCCAGAGCATTCTATAAATGTGCGGGGGTATCACAAAGGCTAGAGAGAGAGAGAGAGAGAGAGAGAGGAGGGGGAGGTGTTGCCTGTAGCAATGAGAATGTTAGAGCATGAGCCTTGTTTGGGGGTAAGTGCTATAACAGATATACAGTGCGTATGAGGGAGCAGAGAGAATAAGGGGACCCTTATCCTGACAGAGCGGGGAAGGTTATTGATGCTTGTCCTGTTTTGCTGGACATTTCTTCAGACCACAGATACTGCACTGAGCAGGGTGGTTGAGCTCAGACCATGCTTGGTGGGTCTGGTGGTGTGGATCCCTTTGAGAAGAGAATAGTCCCCCTCGCTACTACCCCATCAACCAGGAGCTCAATGACCCTGTCGACAAAACCTGGATGGATAGAGCTCTTAAAGATGGTGGAATCATGGGTTATGGGGATTAGGCAGGAACAAGATACTGATTGTGGATGATCAGCCATGTACATAATGAATGTTATTTCTGGCTCGAAGGGCCGAATGGCCTACTCCTGCACCTATTGCCTACTGTCTATTATCAATTGTCTTATCTGCCATGCTCGGGCTAAACTGGGCAGGGCAGCTCCGAACTGAGAAAGCTAAATTATTTGCCCACTAGCCTTTATTTTTTTGGCGTCAGTGCCAGGGATCACGGAATATCCAGTGATTTCCGGCGATGGTGAGTACCTGCAACCATGATGGGAGGGAGAATCTGGCTGGCATTGAATGATAAGGACACCATGCGGTGGAGTGGGTTGTTAATGAGCTGAGTTCGATAAGATAGCACCAGGAAACTAGCTCAGTCTCAGACAGACAATCCCTCTGTCACACAATGAAAATGATACTGAGATACATTTGTGTTAGGTTCAGCCCAGAGTCGAAGACTCTGCAGACCCCACTCCAAGGTACAAAGCTGCAGAACAAAACTCTCCACCATCTTAACTCACACCAGTATCCCATTCACCCATCATTCCTGGTAATGTTAGCTTATGTTGCCTGATGCTATCGACATGTCTACATTCAGAATTCTGAAACATGTGAACATATCTTTCCTTGACATTGTTTCTTAAATCCCCCCCCCCCCCCCCTCTGTTTATATCCCAAACTGCTTTCATTTACAGGCATACAATCCTACTGCACGAAGACAGGCCCTTCAGCCAGAACTGGTCCATTTTGACCAAAATGTCAGTCCACATTCACTCCATGTTCCTGCACTTGACCCATATCCTTCTCAGCCTTTCTTATCCATGCGTTTTTCGAACAAAATGCAGCGAGATTTTGTAACATCAAGAAAGGCCTCAAGAAAAAAATTCGCTGAATCTACCATTCATCTCACCAGGGTGCTCAGTTTATACAGAAACAGTTTGACTGCAACTTAGAACCAAGAAGGAGGGGGAAACGCTGGTGGGAGATGTACATGGAAGTCAATACTGCAGGGAAAACTTTGTTTATGTTATAAACAGGAAATTTTAGGTACCCAAGAATTTGCAGGAAAAACTCTGGTTGCATTTGCAGGAAGAAAGTTGAAAAGTGTGGCCCCCGAAGAGCACAGCAGATCAGACAGAATCCGAGGAGCAGGGAAGGCTATGTTTCAGTCATAAACCCTTCATCAGGAATTCACTTCAGAATTCACTGCATTTGCAGTTGTCACTTTTTCTCAATCCTTTGTCGGAAGAGAGAAGAGTCATTTTTTCAAATCTGGGGAGTCTTCATCAGAACAGTACTGTTTACCGATCTCCAGTGTATACAGCTCTTTGTTTTATTTTAGATCACCAATTCTCTTGCATGCTGTGGTATTAATGGAACACTTGATCTGGAAAGGACGGTAAGGGATGAGGGCAAATGTGCAGGCAATGTGTCAGTCACAGCTTAAGGCCCTGTCCATTAGAATGTGAACCCTGGGGTGAAGGTAAAGGAGGGCTTGTCAGAGGCACCACGCTGGATTTCGACATCATCTGAACAGATGTGACAGATCCAGAGAAAGTGGGAGAAATCAGCTACTCTCTCTGATGGTCATTATTTAGCAAAGTGGCTAGCAATGCTGCCTTGCAACACCAATTACCAGGGTTCGATTCCACACTTTGTTGACTGTTTGTGCGGTGTTTGCCATTTCTCCCTGTTTGTGTGGGTTTCCTTCGGGAGCTTGGTTTTCCTCCCACAGTCTAAAAATGCACATGATAGATTTAGTGGCCTCACTAAACTGTCCCACAGTATCCATGGATATGCAGGTTAGGTGAATTGTTTAAGGGAAATGTAGAGTTACTGGGGTAACATATGGGTGTGTTGGTCAGCATGTTATCTGGAGGGTCAGTGTGGACACGATGGGCCAAATGTCCTGTTTCCACACTGCAGGGTTTCCATAGTTTCTATTTAGCTGTCTGTGTTTGGAAACACTTCCCAGGATCCTGCCTACAAGTGCTGACCCAATTTGACTCACAAAAATGTTACACCATCCGTTTGTCTAACATGAACTCCATCAGCCACTCCTCGGCCCTTTGGCACATCTTATCAGGGTCACATTTTACTCTGAGTTAACCATCTTTA
Source organism: Chiloscyllium plagiosum (assembly GCF_037043375.1). Lineage (NCBI taxonomy): Eukaryota > Metazoa > Chordata > Chondrichthyes > Orectolobiformes > Hemiscylliidae > Chiloscyllium > Chiloscyllium plagiosum. Next base: position 20,114,808 of record NW_028270189.1, read on the forward strand.
CTGTCCACTACCTCACCAATTTTGGTGTTATCCGTAAAGTCACTAACCATTCTCTACTAATATTCACATCCAAATCATTTACATAAAAGACAAAATCCATGAGATCATTGTGGTACACTGCTGGTCACAGGCCTCCAGTCCAAATAAAATATGCCGCACCAGCATTACCTTCATCTGTTACCTTCGAGCGAAGTATCTACAGCTCTCCCTGTATTCCATGTGATCTAACCATGCTTGACAGTTTACCACGCGGAACATTTTCGAATGCCTTAATAAAGTCCATATTCTATTCCACAGTTCTACTTTTGTGCCTTTATCAGTCTTATTCGTCACTTCTTCAATAAACTAAATCAAATTAGTGAGACAAGATTTCCCACATGCAAAGTCATGTGGACTGTCGCTAATCGGAATTTATCTTTCCAAACACAAGTAAATCCTGTCTCTCAGAATCCCCTCCAACAACTTACCCACCAATGACATCAGGCCCAACGGTCTATAGTTTCCTCACTTTTCCTTACCAACTGTTCTTAAACAATGGCACAACCTTACCTGTGGCTGTCCATGATAAAAATATCTCAGCCAGATATGAAACAATGGCTTCCCTAGCTTCCCATCAGATTCTCGGGTACACCTGATCAGGTCATAGAACACAGATCAGTGCAGCATAGTACAGGCCCTTGAACAGTTGATGTTGTGCCAGCAGTTTCTCCAACTCTAAGATCAGATTAACCCATGTGCCCTTCATTGTGCTAACTTCCAAGTGCCTACCAAGAGTCACATAAAAGGTCAGAGGGAGTTATGCACCTTAATGCATTTTAAGACTGCCAGCTCCTCATTATCTGTAATATGGACACTTTTCAAGATATCACTATTCATTTCCCCAAGTTCTCTCCCTTCCATATCCTACTCCACAGTAAATACTGATGCAAAATATTTATGTAGTATCTCACCAATCTCCTGTAATTCCACACATAGGTCACTTTGCTGATCTTTAAAGGGCCCTGTCCTCTCCCTGGTGACTCTTTTGACCTCAATGTATTGGTAGATTCTCTTTGGATTGTCCCTTACCTTATTTTCGAAAGATGTCGTATGCCCCTAGTTTACCTCCTGATTTCCCTCTTGAGTATTAGCCTTCAGCCCTGGTACTCCTCGATGGATTCACTCGATCCCTACTGTCTGTACCTATCATATACTTCCGTCTTTTTCTTGAACAAAACCGCAATTCCTCTCGCCATCCAGCATTCCCGACCAGCATTGCATTGTTTATGAACCGGAACATACTCTATCTAGACTCTGTAATCTCGTTTGTGAAGGCCTCCCACTTTCCTGCCACGAGCTTCTCCCAAGCAGCTTTTGAAATTGCCAATATAAAACGTTCAAAGTTGGCCTGATTCAATTTAGAACTTTACCATTTATGTCAGGACTGTTCTTCTCCATAAGTATTTTTAAAACTGGTAGTTACTGAATAACAGGCTCAAGAAGCAGAATGGCCTCCTGCTGTTCCCCTGGAACAGACTCAATAGGCTGAATGGCCTCCTCCTGTCTCTCTGTAACACGCTCAATGGACTGAATGGCTTCCTCCTGTCCCTCTGTAACAGGCTCAATAGGCTGAATGGCTTCCTCCTGTCCATTTGCAACAGAGCCGAGAGGCTGAATTGCCTCCTTCTGTCCCTCTGTAACACGCTCAATGGGCTGAATGGCTTCCTCCTGTACCTCTGTAACAGGCTCAATAGGCTGAATGCCTTCCTCCTGTCCATTTGCAACAGGCCCGAGAGGCTTTATGGCCTCTCACTGTCCATCTGTAACAGGGTCAAGAGGCTGAATGGTCTCCTCCTGTCCTTCTTTAACAGACATATGGGGACAGAATTACCTTCTGCTATTCCTGAGTAGCGGTCTCAATGCTCTAAATGATGTCACAAGGAGCAGCACTGCACAACGCCAATGGGCAATAAATAGTGTACACTGTTTTATTGTCTATGGAAGTGTTCCCACTGGTCGCCTTATGCAGCTGGTCTGTTTATTTATCTATATCTCCCTTTATAAATAGTATGTAATATAAACAGTCCTGCAGTGTTCTTGCACTACTCCCACATCCACGGAAGAAAGAATAAGAATACTGAAAGATTTATGGTCCATCCCTAAGCAACGCCCATCTATTCCGCCCAGACTGAGTAAATGTTCCCTTTTATTGGGATAGGAAAAGTTACGTAAGGAAGGGGTTAACTGAGCCTGTTTGTTTAGTGACTGTGATTAATGCCAGTCTCCATGGATTGGAATCATCCCAGTGGAGGGGTTCCATCTTTTAATGATAAATGGGTTCCGTTGAATGTGCTATTCCTATGTTGACAACATCTCTATGTTGACCTGTGCAGTTTCAACTGTGAAACATGGTTTATTTTATCACTGCCCTTGCTGTTTAAATATTGAAAGCATTGAGGTCACTGTGCTCTGTTCTGGTTACAGATTGAATTTCGTTCCTCTGACTACATCCCATCCCCTGCCAATACTGGGGCTGAAATACACTGGTATAGTCTACATAGCTCCCCATGCTGGGCAGACAGTCCAGCTGACTGACCAATACGCTGGCATAGCCTACACAGCTCCCCATGCTGAGCAGATAGCCCAGCTTACTGACCAATACACTGGCACGGTCTGCACAGCTCCCTATGCTGGGTAGATAATTCAGCTTACTGAGCAATGCACTGGTACAGTCTGCACAGCTCTCCATGCTGAGCAGATAGTTCATTTTCCGAAGCAATACATTGGCATAGTCTGCACAGCTCCCCATTTAGTCCCACTGCCCTGTCTTTTTCCCCATATTTCACCAATATGGTCTATTTAGATCTTAATTATCTGGTACTATCTTTAATGTGCATTTTTCTGTCCCTCACTATCTTTCCCTGGCTTTGAGTTTTGGCTCCCTAATGTATCGAGTGCTGACATTGTGAAACTCAGAAACAATGAAATGGTGTGTGGGGGCTGTTGTTCACTTCCCCGTGTGGCAATGTTCCATGTTATAAATGCAATCCTGCAGTACTCTTGCACGACTTCCACACACATGGAAGAAAACAAAAAGGTTGACATTTTTATGATCATATTGGACAGAAGGGATTCAGCAGTTTTGACTCACGTCTTTGAAACTTAGTCTGCAGCTGTCCACTGAACACCTGTGTTTGTCCCTCTCAGCTGATCGTGTGGCCAGTAACACAAGGAAGCCCTCGAGTATTATTGTAAAAGGGCAGGCATCCAACTTGCGTCGGAGGCTGAGGGATGACCTTATAGAGGTTTGCAAAATTATGAGTGCATTGATAGAGTAAATAGACAAAGTATTTTCCCTAGGGTCGGGGAGTCCAGAAATAGAGGGCATCGGTTTAGGGTGAGAGGGGAAAAAGACCTAAGGGGCAACTTTTTCACATAGTGTAGTACGTGTATGGAACGAGCAGCCGGGGAGAGTGGTGGAGGCTGGTAAAATTGCAACATTTAAGAGGCATTTGGATGGGTATATGAATAGGAAGGGTTTGGAGTGATAATCGGCTGGGTGCTGGCAGGTGGGACGAGATTGGGTTGGGATCTCTGGTCCGCAAGAACAGCTTGGACCAAAAGGTCTGTTTCCATGCTGCACATCTCTGTGACTCTATGAAAATCTTCTGACTGACTCCTGTTATTCAAAATTGAGTGGACGTGTTGGGGATGGCTTGCTGGAAGTTGTCTTGTGAGCTGCCCCAAACATTCAGAGAGACCTGAGGATTTTGTGACCCAACTCTTGATGGAGCATGGGGACTGTAGTTATAGTATCTGATTCTGTAACATGATCAACAAATGGAGCAGAGGCTGCTATTTCTCTCGCACGCTATTTCTCTCGCACACACACATATACACGCGCTCTCTCCCACACTTCCCCCACTCCCATGCACACACACTCCGCATTTCTCAGATGCACACACACATAAATCTGTGGGGTGAATTTGAATTTGTAGCCTTGTATGTGCAAACGCATTCAATTTTGTGTTTTTTTAAAAAACATGCACTTTGTAGGCAGTTAGTCAATGTGGCATTTTATAAAGTTCTGCCTTGGAAATAAAACCCGTCTGATTCCAGAGTACAACACAGACAGACTTCAAACAAGACCATCCCTGGTTTTGTTCCGGGGAGGTCACATCTTCGCAAACATAATAGATTTCTTTGTGGAAGTGAAAATTGATATTGAGGAAAAGGCTGTAGATGTTATACAACAGACTTCGGTAAGGTATTTGTTGAGGTAAGCTGACGGAGAAGGTGAAGTTGCAAGGGGTCCAGGGTCTACTAGCTAAATGGATGTAGAACAGGCTGGGCAGCAGCAGACAGTGAGTATTAGTGGAAGAGAGTTTCTCAAAATGAAGAGTTGTTCTGGGTGGTGTTTCACAGGGTTTCATGCTGGGACCGCTATTGTGTATGATACACATAAATGAACGAAAGGACGGTAAAGGTGGTCTGATCAATAAGTTTGCAGATGGCACTACAATTGGTAGATTAACAGAAAGTGAAGGGGACTGTCAGAGAATGCAGCAGAAAATAGATAGATTTGACAGTTGTGTAGAGAAATGGCAAATAGAATTCAATCTGGACAAATGTGATATGATGCATTCTGGAAGATCCAATTCAAGAGTGAACTATAGGGTTAATGGATAAAGCCCTGGGCAAAATTGATGTACAGCGAGATCTGGGTGTTCAGATCCATTGTTCCTTAGAGGGGCAGGTCGATAGAGTGGTCAAGAAGGCATACAACATACTTTGCTTCCTGCATTCCACCATTTTAAAAAGGGCAGAAAAGAGAAAGTGGCGAAATACAGACCAGATAACTTGTCATCCACAGGAGGGAATCTGTTGGAATCTATTGTGTACAAGAGATTACAGGTCATGTTACAGTTGTGTACGGCTTTGGTTCGACAACATTTCAAATAGTTCGTATAGTTCTGATCGCCACCTTACAAAAAGGATGTGGATGCTTTAGAGAGGGTGCAGAGGAGTTTCACCAGGATCTTTCCTGGTATTGGAGGCAACTGGCTATGAAGAGAGGTTTGGTAGATTAGAAGTATTTTCATTAGACTGACGGAAGTTCGGGGGGCCTAATTGAGTTCTACAAAATCATAAGAGGTATAGACAGTGTGAATAGCAAGACGATTATTCCCAGAGTGAGGTACTCAATTTCTAGTGGTCAGGAATTCAAGATGAGAGGGAAAAGGTTTTTGGGCCATATGTTCAGAAAGTTCATAACACAGAGTCTGGCAGATGCCTGAAACGCATTGCCAGCGGAGGTGTTAGACGTGGTCACGATAGCGACATTTACTATGTATCTAGGCAGATGCATTAATGGGTTGGGAGCAGGGGGATACAGATCCTTCGAAAATAGGTGACAGGTTTAGATAGAGGATCTGGATCGGAGCAGGCTTGGAAGGCCCGAAAGGCCTATTCCTGTGTTGGATTTTTTTTTGTTCTTGGTAAATACTGGCGCAAAGTGTCTGTCCATATTTGAAAGGAAAATTAAAAAAAGGCCAAATGTGGCAGCGTGAATGTGTGGACAGGATGACTTATTGTAGAGAACAGAAAATTGACAGGGAGACAAAACTGTTACATTATGTCTGTCTTCACGGACGAAGATCCAGAACATATCCCAGAAATACCATAGAACTTTTGTAACTGAACACTAAAATCCTTCATACTAGTGACGTGGTAGTATATGACAACATACCTGGATTGAGGATTGATAAGTCTAACAGACCAGATGCAATTCATACTGCAATTTCAGAGAAAGCAGCAATACACAGATGGATTGGATTGTGGATGACTGCATTTATCTGTATTCAATTTGAAAGGATATAAATGCATTCCAACGATTTAGATAGGGAAAAAGAGGGAGAATGGAAAATTACAGACCAGTTTACTTGTCATCCGCAGGAAGTAATCTTTTTCAATCTATCATAACGAATGTGATATTGAACACTGAGAAAGTAAAAGCAAACTTCAAGAATTCTGCATTTATGAAAGGGAAGTTATAATTTACAAAAGTTTTGTTTGAAGATATATCTTGTAGACCTAATCAGAGAGAAGCAATGGATCTGATACAGTCAGATATTCAGGAGGAGTTTTAATCAGCACATACAGTATGTTAACAGAAACATTAAAGCAAAGGGTATTGGGAGAAACATATACAAACAGGGAAGGTAAAAGTTAAGTTTGCCTTTATTTAAATACAGACGATGAAGGGTCAACTAGACTCAAAGCATTAACTTGCTCTCCCTTTACGGATGCTGTCTGACTCACTGTGATGTTTTCGCATGTGTTAGTTTCAGTACAGATTCCAGCTTCTGCAGTAATTTGTTCAGACGAGCAAGAAAAACATTCTGCACGAGTTACACAGAGTACCGGTGAGACTGTACCTGGAGCATTGTATACAATTTTGATGTCTTGATCTAAATAAAACATACTGATCCCATATACTGAATGAACATTCTCAGATTAATCCCTCAGATAATCAAGGTATTCTGCTGGTGAAACGTGGCATGAGATCAAGGCGGGAATCTGTTTGTGAAGCTCGTGAATGTTGATAGATTGAAATATGAGAGCTTCATGTCTCTTTTACTTGGGAGAAGGAGGATGCAGGGACAGAATTCGAGAAGATGGACTGAGAAGCTCTTGAGCAGATTTATGTAAGATGTATACAGGGATTGATAGTTTTGGCTGGTATAAAATATTCACGTCCCCAGGTCCAGCTCAGTGACATCTCAAGCTGCTGCTGGAGACAAGGGATGAAAGGCGCTTATGAAAGTGTTTAAATGCAATCTGGTCACAGGTCAGGTGCCGAGGACTGGAGAACACCCTTTATGGGAAGGGCTGTAGAGATTGACCAAGGAACTACAGACCAGTGAGTAGCAGATCAGTGTTCGAAAAACTACTGCAGAAAATAGGTGGTTGTCGAAGACTGTTTGTGTGTCAGTGCTGTGTCCCTTATTATTTGTGGTCTTCATAAATGATATAGTTTTGAATGTGAAGGGGCATGGAGTGAGTGTAATAATTAGGTTTGTGTCTGACACATAGATTACTCTGGTGGTTAGCAGTGAGGAGGAAGGTCTTACTGACAGGAAGATGCAGATAGAATGGTCAGATGGGCAGATCAATGGCAGATGGAATGTAACACTGATAAATATGAGGTGATGCACTTTGGCAGAAGGAACCAGACATGGGAGGACTCAATAAATGGCAGCAGATTCGCAAGTTCAGAGGGTGCTTTTCCACACATTCCTGAATGTGACGGGACTGGGTAATAGATTAGTTAAGAAGTAATTGGAGATAGCATGATAGCCTTTACTAATCGAGGCATAGATTACAAGAGTTATATAGCACTTTGGCTAGGTCAAGATGGAATACTGTGCACAGTTCAGGGATCCACATTAGGAAAGATGTGATTTCACTGAGAGTGGCGCAGAGGAGATTCACCAGGATGTTCCCTGGAATGGAGCATATCAGCTATGGAGAGAGGCTGGATACGCTCGGGTTGGTTACTTTGGAGCAGAGAAGACTGAGGGCAACGTGATTCATAAGGGTATGATTACGAAGGGCATGGACAGGGTGGATAGAAAGCAGCGGTTCCTTTAAGTCAGAGGGTCAAGAGCAAAGGAGCACGCTTTTAAAGTGAAGGGTTTGACGTTTAGAGAGGATTCAGGATGTTTTTTCACGCAGAGGCTGTTGGTGTCTGGAATGCACTTTTTGAGAGGGAAGTTGTTGTGGGTCATCGCACAGCCATTAAATGGAACATGGACAAGCACTTGAAGTGTCAAAACACTCACGTCTATGGGCCTGATGCATGAAAATGGGACTAATGTAGATTGTACTGTATTTCTGACTGTACGGAGATTGCTTCTGTGATTGTATGGCCGTGGAAGGTCAATCACTGAGCAGCTTTAGACAGGAAATGATGGGTTTATGAAGGGTACATTATCAAGAGTGAAATGCAAAAGTTTCTCAACATACAGTATACCAAGGTGAAATGTTAGAGAAGATCATTGTATCTTCCTTACAGGCTTAAACCAGCTAACAGGAAAATGGCAGGACTATGAAGCAACCACTTTTGTTCTGCCTTCACAAAAGAAAACATTTCAAAAAGTAAACTCCAGCACTTTTCAGACTACTGAGAAAAAGTAAATAGAATCAAATCTGTACATAATCAGTTTTGGAGAAATTATATTGACCGAAATATGATAAATCCCCATGACCTGTTAATCTTCTCGTTGATTACTAAGGGAGGTGGCCAAGGTAAAAATGAATACTCTGTTTATCCTCTTCCAAATGCTTGATGATTCAGGATCTGAATTCACAGATTTGACAGCAGCAAATGTAACCCCAGTATTTCTAAAGGAGGCAGGGAATCACAGTCTGCTTAGCACCAAAAATAATCAGGACAATACAAGAGTCTAGTAGAAAGGATGCATTTTCAGGGAACTTTGAAAATTACATTAATGATGAAGAAATGAACATAGATAAAGTCATTGCCGATTTATTAAAGGCCAATCATATTTGAGAAACTGATTGGGAAATAAATTATGGCGCAGCAATATCTGCAGTGAATTTGGATTATCAGAAACATTTTTGATGAAGTCCCAAGTCTAGTGTTGTGACAATGCTACTCCTTTAACAATTTTATTCTGTCCTTGTTTTATTTTTCGTGGATGTCTTAAAAGCAGCGAATCCAAAAAGTCTGGGTTTGACTACATTGGAATGCTTTCAAGTCTAAAATAAAAGCACGCATAATGAGGACCAAGGTATCATAGATCTAGAACATAGAACATAGAAGAATCTAGCGCAGTACAGGCCCATTGGCTCTCGATGTTGCGCCGATCCAAGCCCACCTAACCTACACTAACCCACTATCCTCCATATGCCTATCCAATGCCCGCTTAAATGCCCATAATGAGGGAGAGTCCACCACTGCTACTGGCAGGGCATTCCATGAGCTCACGACTCGCTGAGTAAAGAACCTACCCCTAACATCTGTCCTATACATACCCCACCTTAATTTAAAGCTATGCCCCCTTGTAATAGCTGACTCCATACGTGGAAAAAGATTCTCCCTGTCGACCCTATCTAAACCCCTAATCATCTTGTACACCTCTATCAAGTCACCCCTAAACCTTCTTTTCTCCAATGAAAACAACCCCAAGTGCCTCAGCCTTTCCTCACACGATCTTTCTACCATACCAGGCAACATCCTGGTAAACCTCCTCTGCACCCGTTTCAGTGCCTCCACATCCTTCCTATAGTATGGCGACCAAAACTGCACACAATACTCCAGATGCGGCTGCACCAGAGTCTTATACAACTGCAACATGACCTCAGTACTCCGGAACTCAATTCCTCTACCAATAAAAGCCAGTACGCCATATGCCTTCTTCACCGCACTATTTACCTGGGTGGCAACTTTCAAAGATCTGTGTACATGGACACCAAGATCCCTCTGCTCATCCACACTATCAAGTATCCGACCATTAGCCCAGTACCCCCTCTTTTTATTACTCTTACCAAAGTGAATCACCTCACACTTAGCTACATTGAACTCCATTTGCCACCTTTCTGCCCAGTCCTGCAGCGTATCTGTATCCTGCTGTAACCTGCCACATCCTTCCTCACTGTCTACAACTCCTCCGACTTTCGTATCATCCGCAAACTTGCTCACCCAACCTTCTAACCCCTCATCCAGGTCATTTATAAAAATGACAAACAGCAATGGTCCCAAAACAGATCCTTGCGGAACACCGCTAGTGACGGCACTCCAAGATGAACCTTTGCCATCGACTACTACCCTCTGTCTTCTTCCAGCAGGCCAACTCCTAATCCAAACCTCCAACTCACCCTCAATGCCATACCTCCGTATTTTTTGCAGTAGTCTACCATGGGGAACCTTATCAAACGCCTTACTAAAATCCATATACACCACATCTACCGCTTTCCCGTCGTCCACCTCCTTAGTCACCTTCTCAAAGAATTCCATAAGGTTTGTGAGGCACGACCTGCCCTTCACAAAACCGTGCTGACTATCCTTGATCACATTATTCCTATCCAGATGTTCATAAATCCTATCCCTTACAATTCTCTCTAAGATTTTGCCCACAACAGAAGTGAGACTCACTGGCCTATAGTTACTAGGGTTATCCCTACTCCCCTTCTTGAACAAGGGAACCAAATTTGCTCGCCTCCAATCTTCTGGCACTACTCCTGTAGACAACGAGGACATAAAAATCAAGGCCAATGGCTCTGCAATCTCCTCCCTTGCTTCCTAGAGAATCCTAGGATAAATGCCATCAGGCCCAGGGGACTTATCTATTTTCACCCTTTCCAGAATTTCCAACACCTCTTCTCTACATACCTCAAAGCCATCCATTCTACTTAATTGTGACGCAGTACTCACATTGAAAACAATGTCCTGTTCCTGATTGAATATTGACGAAAAGTATTCATTCAGTGTCTCCCCAATCTCTTCAGCCTCCACACGCAACTTCCCACTACTATCCTTGACTGGACCTATTCCTACCCTAGTCATTCTTTTATTCCTGACATACCTATAGAAAGCCTTAGGGTTTTCCCTAATCCTACCAACTAAGGACCTTTCATGTCCCCTCCTTGCTGCTCTTAGCTCTCTCTTCAGGTCCTTCCTGGCTACCTTATAACTCTCAATCGCCCCAATTGAACCTTCACGCCTCATCTTTACATAGGCCGCCCTCTTCCATTTAACAAGGGATTACAATTCCTTGTTAAACCACGGCTCCGTCACACGACCCTTTCCTCCCTGCCTGACGGGTACATACTTATCAAGGACACTCAATAGTTGCTCCTTGAACAAGCTCCACATATCAATTACGCCCTTGCCTTGAAGCTTACTTTTCCAAGCCACACATCCTAAGTCATGCCTCACCGCATCATAATTTCCCTGCCCCCATCTATAACTCTTGCCCTGTAGTGCACACTTATCCCTCTCCATCACTAGAGTAAAAGTCACCGAATTGTGGTCACTGTCCCTAAAGTGCTCACCTACCTCTAATTCTAACACCTGGCCAGGGTCATTATCCAGAACCAAATCCAGTATGGCCTCACCTCTTGTTGGCCTATCTCCATATTGTGTCAGGAAACTCTCCTGCACACATTGGACAAACACTGACCCATCCAACGAACTTGAGCTATAGCTTTCCCAATCAATATCAGGAAAGTTAAAGTCCCCCATAACAACCACCCTATTACTTTCACTCTTCTCTTGAATCATCCTCGCAATCCTTTCTTCGACGTTTCTAGGACTATTAGGAGGCCTGTAAAAACCTCCTAACAGGGTGAGCTCACTTTTCCTATTCCTAACCTCAGCCCAAACTGCCTCAGATGGCGAGTCTTCATCCATCGTCCTTTCCACAGCTGTAATACTATCTTTGACAAGCAATGCCACACCTCCCCCTCTTTTACCCCCACCTCTGACCCTACTAAAACATTTAAACCCTGGAACCTGCAACAGCCAATCCTGTCCCTGTTCTACCCATGTCTCCGTAATAGCCACAACATCGAAGTCCCAGGTACCAACCCACGCTGCAAGTTCACCTACCTTATTTCGTATACTTCTTGCATTGAAGTATACAGACTTCAAGCCACTTTTCTGTTTACAGGCACCCTCCTTTGAAATTGATGCCATGTTCATAACCTCTCTACACTCCAGGTCCTGCACCCTAAAGCTACAGTCTGGGTTCCCATGCCCCTGCAGAGTTAGTTTAAACCCCACAACCCCCAAGAGCACTAACAAACCTCCCACCAAGGATACTGGTGCCCCTCAGGTTCAGGTGCAGACCATCCTGTTTATAGAAGTGCCACCTTCCCCAGAAAGGTCATGTACAATGAGACAAGAATAAGTATTCACATCATAGTGAAGGAGTGATCACAGTATGGTAGAATTTAGAATACAGTTAGAGAGAAGATAAAATCCAATAACAAGTAGCTGTGCTTCAGCAAGGGAGACTACAATAGAATGAGGGAACAGATGGCTAAAGTCAGCTCGAAATAAATACTTCATGATGGGAGAGTTGACAAGCAGTGGACAACTTTCAAAGGAGATTTTTAATTTCCGTGCCAAAAGTATATTCCAGTGAAAAGGAAAGACTCTCAGAAAATGGGTAATCTGTCAATTGTGTCGAAGGAAATAAGGGACGCTATCAAATTGAAAGAGAAGAAATGCGAAGAGGCCAAGAACAGCAGAAACCTAAACGATTGGGGAAAACATTAAAGGTGAACAGAAAGCCACAAAATGAACTATAAAGAAAAGTATGATAGAACACGAGAGAAAAAAAACAAGTACAGAATATAAAGATAGATAGATGGTGGTATATACTATAAATACATAAAATGTAAAAGCATGACTCGAGTAAATATTGGTCCTTCAGAGGATGTGAAGGGTCATTTAGCTATAAGATATGACGAAATGGCCGAGGCATTGAACAGGTGTTTTGTATCTGTCATCATAGTGGAGGACACTAATAGCATGCTAGTAATTGCCAAAGAGACGAAGGTAGGTGAGGACCTTGGAAACATTCATTATTATGGAAGAGATAGTGTTGCGCAAGATAACGGACCTGAGGGTAAGCAAGTCTCCTGGCCCTGATGGAATGCATCCCAGGGTTCTAGAAGAGGTAGCGGTAAAACTTGTAAATGCAATTGTGGTGATTTGATAGAATTTGCTGAACTCCAGGGCAGTCCCAGCAGATTCGAAAACAGCAAATGTGACGCCACTGTTTATAAAGTGAGGTAAACAAAATATGGGGAATTATAGACCAGTTAGCTTTTCCTGTTTAGTGAGGAAACTGCTTGAGTGTATTATCAAGGAAGAAATAGCAAAGTATTTCGATAGAAAACATCCCATTGCGCAGACGCAGCATGGGTCCATGAAGAACAGGTCATGTTTAACAAGTCTTTTGGAAATCTATGGAGACAATATGAGCAAGGTGAACAATAAGGCCCCAGTGGCTATGGTGTACCTAAATTTCCAAAATTCTTCAACAAGTTGCCACACAAGAAGCTGCTGCTTAAGGAAAATGTGCAAAACTTTACCGGTCAATTATCGGCATAGACAGAGGATTGCTTGACTAACAGGAAGCAAATTGTGAGTGTAGGTGAGTGATATTCTGGCTGGCAATCAATACCTAGTGGTGTGCCTCAGGGATCTGTGTTGGTGCCACAATTATTCACAATTTATATAGATGATTTGGAGTTGAGGAAAACGTGTAGTGTGTCAAGATTTGCAGAAGACACGAAGATGCGTTTCATAGCAAAGCATGCAGAGGACTGTGAGACTTCGTGCATTAACATAGATACTTTGTGTAAGTGGGTAAAGGTCTGGCAGATGGAATACAAAATGATAAATGTGATATCATCCTTTTTGTTGGGAGTGCCAGCAAAAAGGATTATTACTTGAATGGTAAAACGTTGCAGCATGCTGTTATACAGAGGGCCCTGCCTGTCCATGTGCATGAATCACAGATGGTTGGTCTGCAGGTACAGCAATTACTGAGGAAAGCAAATGGAATGTTGCCCTTCATTGTTAAAGGGATTGAGGTGAAAGGCAGGGAGGTTATGTTGCAGCTGTCCAGGGTTATGGTGAGGCCACACCTGGAGGACTGCATGCTGTTTTGGTCTCCTTACTTCAGGAAAGGTATACTGGCACTGGAGGGGATGCAGAGGTGGTTTGTTCGGTTGATTCCAGAGGTGAGGGGGTTGGCTTAAGAGGTGTGACTTAGCAGACTGGAAGTATATTCATTGGAATTTAGAAGAATGAGGGGATGATCTCATAGAAACATATAAAATTAAGCAGTGAGTACACAAGATAGAAGTAGACAGGATGTTTCCACTGGCAGGTGAAGCTAGGACAAGAGGGAATGGCCTCAACATTAGAGGGAGTAGATTTAGGATTGAATTGAGAAGGAACCTCTTCACCCAGAGGTTTGTAATCTCTGGAATTTCCTGGCCAGTTATGTAGTTGATACTACTTCAGTAAACGTTTTGAAAACAAAGGTAGATACTGTTTGAACAATAAAGTAAATACGGGATACGGTGAGAGCGCGGGAAAGTAAATCAGAGCCCACGAGTAGATCAGTCATGATCTTATTGAATGGCAGAGGACTAGACGGCCTACTCCTGCTCATAGTTCTTCTGTTCTTCTGTTCTTATGAAAGAGGAGTCGCCAGTTATCCCAGTTTAGCTGCTCTGCTTTGGTTTGTTTGGTCCGATTTTCCACAGTCTGGCTGTTTACATAAAGCAGGCAGCCAGTTGTGAAGCTACCGGACTCAAAGAAGCAGGTCCATGTTTTCATCCCTCGCTCGGACAACTCTCCTGTTAGAAACTGGGTTTGATCTTGTTTTTTTTTTGCCTTTCGGTTTTGCCATGTGATGTTTATGGGGATTATATCAAGTACTTGGAACACCATCATTAAGTTGGGATAATCTGTTGGGTTTTCCGATAGATTAAGTTATTCTATATTGTATCATCTTGTGTTTGTGTCTCCCTCAGTAATCTTGGTAAGACATTCTGGTTTGTTTAAAACTAAGTGGTTTGACCAGCTGTATCACTCCTGGAATAACCGCCTTACACTTGCTTAAGTCAACGAGCAAAGGTTGGGTCTGTACTACTTCTTTGAAATGATTTGAGGGGGTCTGTACTTGCCTATAACAGTGTGTAACAGCTAGATCTGATATACGGGCATGGGTTGAGAATAGGAGAGCTGGCAGGAAAAAGAGAATCAGCATAAACCGTTCGATATATTTTGGAGTAGAAAGCAATGACTAGCCGGATAATCCAGGAATTGATGTTTGGGCCCCATCTATTCAGAAAGCAGATCAAACATTTGTTCATGGGTATTAAATGTAACCTTTCCAAATCTGCTGATGGTACCAAACTGAGATTGTGAGTGGAAGAGGAGGATATAAAAAAGTTTCAAGGTAATTGAGACAAGTGGACGAAGTTGCAAAATATGTGGCAGATGAAGAACGATGTGGATAGATGCAAAATTGATCATTTTGGTTGGGAAAATAGATGAACAGGCTAGCATTTCTAAAGGAATTAATGTAAAAAAGTTGCTGCATGAAGATACTAATGTGCATAATTTTGTTGACTTCTTCACCAAAAACCAAGGTCCATGCAGAGCAGTGAGTTCTGAAGCCAGAAGTCAATACTGGGATTGATATTGGCACACTGATCAGTACACATAGACCCACCAAGTGGGGAGCTGTATCGTTGAAAAGGATCTCGATCTCCTTGTACGCCAGAAACAGAAAGCAATACTGGTGGAACAGAAAGCAGGTAGGAAGATAAATGATGTGTTGACCTTCATTTCCGGGGGATTTGAGCCCAGGTGTGTCTTCCTGCAGCTACACAGGCCCTTCTTGAGCCCCCATCTCAAACATTGTGCAATATTTTGTGCAGTATTGGTCTCCTTACCAAATAAAGCACAAACCTGACATTGAGGGAGTGCAGTGAAGGATGATCAGACTGATCTCTGGGATGACAGGCTTGTTGTAGGTGCAGAGTTTGAGGCGACTGGGCCTGTATTCCATGGAGTTTAGAAAAATGGTGGAGATCTCAGTGGAGAAATATATAAAACTCTGACAGGGTGAAACAGATTGTCAGCAGGGATGATAATTCCACTGGCTGGGACGTCTAAAACAAGGGTCACAGTCAAGCCACTCTGCATTGAGATGAGAATAAATGCCTGCACTGGCAGACTGGTAAAACTGGAGAGTTGTGTCCCACATAAGACTGTGGTAATTAAGGCACTGAATATAAATAAGGATATCTGGACATTAAAGGGGTGAAGTTGCAGCAGGAGGTTGGTGTGGAGATTCAGGATCAGCCATTAATGTATTGAATGGGAGAGCAAAATTGATGTACCAAAGTTCCTACTTCATATCTTTCTGCTATATGATCACTTCAAAGTATATACAGTATATAGTATTAGGGAAATGTTAATTGAAGAGTTGTTTGGCCAGAACCTAGAATGGGGGAGGCTCAATGAGTTTAAAGGTCCACTCATTTCGCGATGTTTCTTTGCAGTCTGTGGGAAAGCTCTGTTAATATTGCCATAAGCTCTCAGATGTAAGGAAGGAGGTCTCTGCAGTGTCGACAGGACTGTGCTTCCTATTCCCTCCCCCGATACAGAGGCTGGTGCCGGGTGTTATCTCATTTTTATCCGATTAAGACCTCGGAGAAGTTTGATATAACGGCCTCGCATGGCCGCTTCATTGAAGAGTTTACCAATTGTCTGTGTGTCTGGAGTCACTTCTTGGCTCAACCAGGAAAGCACGGGAGATTCACTTCCTGAATGTACATTGGGGAAAGAAATTTACGTTGACAATGGACATGCGCTTCAAGATCAATATTACTGGCACCAGATTTTCGATCTCCATATTCTATTAATTATATCTAACTTCCACCAGCTGCCAGAGCATTATTTTGGTCTGGATTAGTAATCCAGTAAACATTTCCACAGCAACACCGTTTCCACATGGGGACCTATCGGAAGCAGCACTGAGCACGTTATTTCTGTGCTGGTAGACAGCTCTGTCAAAGGAATTCTCACCAATTTGATTATCGTGATGGGATTGAGGGGGTGGTAATTAGTCAGATTATAATTATTCTCCTCTTAGGGTTGGGACACTGTTGTGTAATTTTTCTGCGTTGACAGGGAGATGTCAGAGTTGGAGCTGGAATGAAACAGCTTGCACAGAGACACGGCTTGTGCAGCACAAGTCTTTAGTTCTGTTGCAGGAATGGTGTCAGGGCTCATTCCCTTTTTCGTATCTACTGTGTTCAGCCGTTTCTTCATGTTACGAGCAGCGAATCGAATAGTTTGAAGTCTGGCATCTATTATTCTGTGGGGATCATCCAAGCAACACTTCTGGCTGAGGATGGTGTATACACTGCATCCTTGTCTTCAACACTGATGTGCTGGAAGGTTCCATTTTTTTTCGCGGAATGGTAAAGCAATAGCCAAGTGGTGTTGCTGCTGATGTGTTCCCTCCCACAGTCCAAACATGTGCAGGTTATTGGGCTTGCTAACCCCAATAATGTTCTGGTGACCTGAGTTCGAATCCTATTACAATACATGATGGAATTCAAATCCAATAAAAGTTTGGGATTAAGAGTTGAATGATGATCATGAATCAATTGCTGATTGTGGGAGAAATCAATGTCATTGACTCTTCACAGTCCTCCGGGCAATAAATGCTGACCTAGTCAGCGACGCCCTAATCCCAATGAACATTGTTTTCAAATAATATTTGTGGAGCCCATTTCTCTTGTCAGTTGTTCCATGGTTCAACTCGATTTCTGACTGGATGTGGCAGGAATGCAGAGCTTCGATCTGATATGTTTGCTTTGTAATCATGTTGCCTTCTCTATCAGATATTAGTCCTGCTGTTTGGAATGTAAATAGAGTCGTCAGTGTGATAGCTTTAAATGGATTGCCATCAGTTTTAATCACATGGTTCTGACCCTGGTATATTCACCCATAATCGTCAATGAAACATCGATCTGATAGTGGGAATAATAGACTGAAAGATTAGAATGGGCAAAACGTTACATGTTGTAACTGAATACAATTCTCCTTCTGTCCAGCTGTGATCTACAGTACCACATGAATTTCCAGGTTTGAGCTGCAATTTCTGCAATGCAATTCACCTGTCTGTCCCCCAGTCCACACCGAGTCACATTCACCCATCACCCCGTGATCTACCCTGTTTACTGATGTGGTAACACTTCCATTTTAATATTATCGTTCCTCTGAGTGTCTTTCCATGGTGTCACACCTCTTACTTGTCATGTATCTGAAAACCCCTGAATATTTTCCGCGGGGCAGCACCGTGGCTGAATGGTTAGCGATGCTCCCGCACAGCGCTGGGGACCCAGCTCCGATTCCATCCTCAGGCAACTGTCTTGCACATTTTCCCTATGTCTGTGTGAGATGTTTTACGCATGCTCCGATTCCCACCCATAATCCAAAAATGTGCAGGTTATTGGCCTTGTTGAACTGCCTATAGTGTTCAGGAATGTGCAGGTTAGGTCCATTAGTCAGGGATAAATATAGGATAGGGAAATGGGTCTGGTTGGTTTAGTCTTCAAAGGATCGGTGTGGATTTGTTGGGCCGAAGGGCCTGTTTCCACACTGTAACGATTTCAATTCTAATATTCATCTGAATCTTTTCCGTCCAGTCGTGCCACTTTCGGTTTTAACATTGTGACTGTTTTTTCTCTGTTTCTCTCCATGGCCTCGATTAAGAACTTTGTGGTGTCAATGATGCCAATGTTATGTAATTTCAGAACCAAAGAATTTGTACATCTTGCGTTATTATTCACTTCCCAATGTATGGTGCTCCATATTGGACAGGGCGTTTGAGCAGCTTTGATACACGACTTTCAAGCTGTACAAAACCAGAAATTGCTGGAGAAACTCAGCGGTTCTGGCAGCATCGATGGACACAGAGAAACAGAGGTAGTATTTCAAGTCCAGCTTGACTCTTGTTCAGAACTGAAAAGGACGTTTTAATCCCTTGATAAAAGTGGACGAGGGATGATGGGAAACAGAGCATGTGGAGGTGCAGTGTCACAGAGGAGGGACTTTTGATTGTGGTGAAAGAGAAACAGATGTAAAGTGGGTGTAAATTAAAGTGTAAATGGGAGAAATGGTTTCTCTCTACTGAGTGCAATATAAACAAGACATAGACAAGGTCATAGTGAAACCAGGAAGCAGAATGTATGTAAAATGGAGAACAGCATAATGGATTCAGACTGTGAAGTTATGGAAATGAATGTTAACTCCTACGGGCTGTAACGTACAATACGTAAAGTGAGGTGTTACTCGAGCTTGGGTTGTGCTTCATTGGAACATTGCAGCAGCTCAGGACTGAAATGTCAGCATGAGAGTAAAGACGGGTTTTGAAATGGGAAGCAGTAAGAAGGTCAAGGTTAATCCTCCTGACAGAATGGGAATGTCTCGGTTTGGTCTCACCTGTGCAAAGGAGACTGCATTGTGAGGAGCAATGACAGGAGACTTGATTAAAAGAGTACAAGTGAAATGTTGCTTCACCTGGGAGGTGTGATTTAGTCAGTCTCCGCTGATCATATGTTCAGCCACATGCAGAACTTCCCCCGAATGATTGAATAGAACCAGACATCTAAATTGAGTATTCCTGTCTCACATCTGGCCTGAGTCGTGATGTGGAATTACACCCAGAGGTAGGTCAGTGGGTATACATGGACAGACATTCAAGCAGATATCCCATACTGCTCAGAAATTATTGTTTCTGTTCGAAAAGAAGGACTCGAAAGAAGATGAACCACCCGTGGTTCACAAAGTCTGTCAAGGATAGTGTTTAATGACAAATTAACGAGCATTAGAGTGTGCCCAGATTTAAGATATTTATTTCAGGGACCAGACGCAGATGCGAGGCATGAATTTCAATTGTGCTTCCGAAATTACACATTGAAATCCCTGCCATTGCTGCTCCATCCTCTTCCCTGCTTGTCTCCCCTTTCTGATTCCAGGTTCTCCCTCTCCAATTACAGTGCACATTCTCTCACATTATGGGCCCTACCCACTACAACTGAAGTTCTTTGATCAAGTCTACCTTCCATGCAGTAGCATCAAGCTCCGTTTGCCCTGCCACTTTGCCTCTGTCCTCAGTGTGGTTCGGCCTCTCCATTCATGCTATTTTATACCTCCCACTCACACCTCACTCTGGAAAGTTTCTTTCTTGGAGTAAACTTTATTGAAAACACCTCTTCCCCTTTGCACTGATTACTCCAAATTTCAAAACGTATTCTCAGCCTTCATCTCACTGTGCTAAAGACAACTTCATGCTGACCGTGTGGTATAAAAATTCCCTTTCTTACATAGCTCTGGCCAGAGAAACGTTTTCACTGTAGAGATCATCACCCCCTTTAGCCAAAGGAATTTATTTTCTTGACGTCTTATTGGCACTAATAAGAGTTTCACGCTGCCTTAGTATTGTAACATGAATAAAAACAAATCACAGTATAAAGTTTGGGTTGAGTGTTTTTTTAACATTGTTTCAAATTTGCAATGCTTATTAGTGAATGCTTGTTCTTGAAGTTAGTATCAAATGGAATGGATGACGTTGAGAGGTGACATTCTGGTCGTTAATAAAATCATGGTAGACATGGATAGGGTGAATTGCCAAGGTCTTTTCCACACGATAGGGAAGACAACCATATAGCATACAGCTTTAAGGTGAAAAGGAGAAGATTTAACAGGGACAAAACGGCAACTTCTTCACACAGAGGAGGTGTGTGTATGGAATGACCTGCCACATGAGCTGTTAGATGCAATTACAGTGACAACATTTAAAAAACATTTTGGACAAACATATGAATGGGAAGCGTTTAGAGTCATGTGGACAAAATGCAATCAGATGAGACTAGTTTAGTTTGGAAAACATGGTCAGCATGGACAGGTTGGATGAAATGTTTGTGTGAAATATGACTGCATGAATCTAGAAAGCGGGGTAAAAAGCAAGAAATAGACGAAAAAAAAGATGAAAAAAATATGATGTACATAAATTGGCAAGATATATAAAAACAAGCATCACATGTTTGTCTGTGTGTATATAAAAATTTGAAGTTGAGTGTGTGACCTTTGGTAGGAAGAAAGTCAGGAAAGTACATTGAGGACATTCGGAGGGTGTGACTGGGGAAGTGGCTACAGGGAACAGGCAGATAATTTACACCAGTATTTGACATCAATCGTCACAGGGAAGGCACTGTAAGTAATTCAAAATCATCAAGAAAATGGTAATAGGAGGGTTCTCGAACTGTCTCTAACAAAAGGTACAAGGATTTTAATAACAGATAACACGAAGGATAGGCAGGTCAGTAGTAATTCATAATTGTTTTTTAAAGAAGTGGTTACAGAGTGACTGGTGCCACTGTGTGAAATATTCCATCACTCTCTGGATTACAGGCGTGTTCCAGCGAAACTCGTGAAGCTCCAATATGGCGCCTGTTTTCAAGGATGGAGCGAGACACAAAACAGAAACCATTTACCCCAACCATTATTGCTGGGAATCTGCGACCGTCTGTTTTTAAGGAAGGAATTGCAAGGCATTTAGAAAATCTTCAGGCAGAGTCCGCATGGCTTTGTGAGAGGGAAACTATATTTTGCCTTGTAAAATCATGCAAAGTTTTTATGGTGATCCCTGAGAATATAACAAGCGGACTTGATAAAGGGGAGCTGGTAAACACGAGGCTTTCCAGAGATTTTCCACAAGGTATCACAAAGTAAAGGTTCTTCCACCAAACAGAAAATCATAGTATGATGGATAACATGGGATGACGGATGGTTATCACATAGAAATTGGAGAGTCAGGGTTCATTGATCTTTATGATAAAGGCATATCTACTGGAGTAGCACCAATATCAGTCCAATGGCTTCAGTTATTTACATCTATACTGAGAGCCTGAAGGAGGGAGCTGAGTGCAATACACATTCGAGTTTGAGGATGACACTGACAACCAAAAGGCAGGCTGTTATTTAATGAAAAGGAGACCCAAGAAAAGAGCAGTACAAAGGGATTGGAGTGTTCCTGCACATGAAACATAAAGTCATCATGCTGATGCAGAAAGTAACTAGATTGGTACATTAAGCGGGTTTCTGGGAGGAGAGGGTTGAATTGTTGCGTACATCTAAAATGGTGAGGCAATTATTCATTGTGCTTGAAATGAATGAGCATGACATTACTTAAATGGACAAGGTACAGAGGGGGGCTTGACAACGTATTTGTTGAGAATGTGGTTCCACACCTGGGCAGAGTGTCTCACTCCGGGACATTTATACAGAATAAGATATATCGATTTCAAACTGAGATGTAAAGAAATGTCATCTTTCACAAAATAGTGAA
Organism: Chiloscyllium plagiosum; assembly: GCF_037043375.1. Lineage (NCBI taxonomy): Eukaryota > Metazoa > Chordata > Chondrichthyes > Orectolobiformes > Hemiscylliidae > Chiloscyllium > Chiloscyllium plagiosum. The sequence continues at coordinate 20,136,770 of NW_028270189.1, forward strand.
TGTCTGGTATTCCTGAACCCAGAGAGTTGTGGAAGGTGGGCCACTGAGTGTATTTACAAAGGGGATGAATTGGTTTCGAACATATAAGCGAGTTGAGAGATACGAGCGGGTAGCAGGAAAATGGAGTTGAGCCAGCCTGGATTCTACAAGTACATTTTCGAAACAAGGCCTAACCATCGGAGTGACCTCGATCTGGTCCTGTGTAGCAGGTCCGAAGGGCTAAATGGAACATCAGAACACAGGGCTGAGGTACACGAGTGGGCCATTCGGCCCTTTGGCACTACTCAACCAGTAAAGTAGGTCATGGTTCATCTCACTGTGCACTCAGCTGCACCTTTCTCTCCGTGCACCATTATCCTTGATGCAACTGTCTATGGAAAATCAGATGAAGCCAGCCTCGATATAATATAAAGATTCAGCCATCACAAACTTCTGGGAAAGAGAATTCCCACTTGAACAAATGCCCACTTTGTTAATTCTCCTCACTCCGGTTCTGACTGTGGTTGCGGGGTGCAACTGTTACCTTTTTTAGTACCTCTCCTCCACAGTTTGCAACAAATTTAAATGTAACCAGGTTGGAGATATGGCCGATATTAAAGGTCTCAGACTGGGTCAGGTTCAGTGATAGGAACAAGTCAGGCAGAGTTCTTTAGTCAGCCACATATAACTAATAGAAATAACGGAGCAGCATGGTGGATCTGTGGTTAGCACTGCTCCTCATATCACAAAGGAGCTGGGTTCAATTGCAACCATCAATTCTCACCGTATCTGTATGTGTTTCTTCCCGGTGATCCACTTTCCTCCCACAATCAAAAGATGTGCAGGTTTGAGTTAATTGGATATGCTCAATTGTCCATCGTGCTCAGGGATATGTAGGTTAGCTGATTTAGTCATGGAAAATGCAGGATTACATGGTTAGGGTAGGGGGATAGGTCTGGGTGGGATGCCACTCAATGGACAGAATGTCCTGCTTCCACACTGTGGACGTTCTATGACAATGACATGTTTGGATTAGACAAACACCCAGTGGGTATTTACCTGATCCATGCTCCTCAAGGTCTTGCATATTTCAATAAGACCATCGCTTATTCCAAGAATAATCTATTAAAGCCTCCATAATATAAGCCCTTCATTTCTGGAATACGTGAAATGAAACATCTCTGAACTGCTTCCAGTGTAATTATATCTTTTCTCAGGTAAGGAGACAAAATAACAACCTCATACCCCAGATGATGTTTCTCACTGTTGTGAGATTTTGGAAATCTCTTCCAGCAGAGCATTGGAGGCAGAGATATTGAATATTTTTGAGGCACAGATAGAAGATTCGTGGATAACAATGGAGTCACGGATTATTGGGCAGGAATGTGCAGTGTGGGGGAAAATCTGGCAGTATTACAAAATGGCACTGATCCAAAACACCCAGGAAGATAATGCAAAACAAATGGTAAGGTAGAAAAATAAAATAAATGCAAAAGTGATAGAATAGAGTTTCAAAGGACAATGGGGTTTCTCTGTCATGAGTGAGAGACCACTCGTGGTGGTTTACCCTGACAGTCAGCACACCTAAGGTGTTGGGTAGAGGTTGAGAGAGCTTCCACTTCATGGTAATCTCTGTCGGTGTGGAAAATTGAACCTACGCTGGTGTCCTCCCTCTGCATCACAAACCAGCCATCCAACCAAATGAGTGGGAGACTGTGTAACTGTTACCGACAGAAACAGCCACAGGCAAAGGACAATAGAAACTTTCAAAGCAATGGAAAAAGGTACAATTCAGATAACTGTCAAGATAACAGCTGAGGATAAAAATGTTCTCGGCTAGAAATTGTATTTTATAACGAGACAAGTGTTTGGAAGCTGTTTTTGGTTGAATAAAATAAGGTGAGACAAGTGAAATAACCAGAATACTAATTATTATTGCTTACCGATAACCATAAAATAAGTGTAGATTTTGGTCAGTCTGTGTAAAATGAGCTTACCATTACATAAAAATATACAACTGATGGAATATGTTGTTTGGAGTGTCCGTCCCCGTGGGAAATGCCCTCGAACAGGCGCTTGAAGAAAACTTGTGTGCCGTCTGGTCAGTGACAGGAACCCAGGGGGTTGAAAAACTGAAAGTTCGTGCACATGGAGCTGAGTAAACCATCAAATAAGCCGCAATCTTATTATATGCTAGAGCACAGTTGAAGGGTTGATTGGCCTCTTGATGTATTTTAATTGTATGTGGTTTGAATAACACACATCTCTGCTCCTTTCCTTTATATGATACATACTGGTGCATTGACATTTTCCTGAAAACGGAAATTACTTGGAACATTTTCTGGAACATCCAATAATCGGCATTCTTCAGAATATTCTATCACCGTGTGAAGGTATTGGAAAGACAAGCGAGAAAGAGAGAAAGAGTAATGGCGCTGTGTGCAGCAGTGAGAGTGATGCAGAATGAGCCTAGTTCAGACAGGTGCTACAACAGGTATACAGTGTTTATAGTGTGGGGGTAAAGTGGCGAGTGAGAGAGAGAGAGAGAGAAGGTGCTGCATGCAGCAGTGAGAGTGGTGGTGCATGAGCCTTGTTCGGGAGTAGGTGCTGTAACATATTTCAATGAGTTGCGGGAGCGGAGAGAAGATGGTGGCCCTTATCCTGGCAGAATGGGGAAGGTTATTGATGCCTGTCCTGTATTGTTGGACATTACGTCAGACCGCAAATCCTGCACTGATCTGGGCGGTGAGCTGCCACCACTGCGCAGGGCAGCTCCAAACTGAGAAAGCTCAACCGTTTGCCAATTGGCCTTTTAAAGATGGTACCAGTGCCAGGGATCACAGAATATCCATGTGATGGATCCAAGCGATGGTGTTTACCTTCAGCCATGAAGGGTGGGAGAAATAGGCTGGCATTGAATGAGAGGTACACCGTAGGGTGGGGTGGGTAGTTAATGAGGTGAGTTCGATAAGATAGCATCAGGAAACTAACTCAGCCTCGTACAGATAATCCCTCAGTCACACTCAATGAAAATGGGCCTGAGATAAATTATTGTTAGTTTCTGCCCAATGAGTTGAAGAATCTGCTGACTCCACTCCCACTTACAAAGCGGGAGAATAAATGCTCACCAAAAAATCTCCATCATCCGAACTCACGCCAATATCCCATTCGCCCATTATTCCTGGGAATACTGGCTCACGTTACCGGCTGCTGTCAAAATAGCTTCATTTCAGCATTCTGAAACCTGTGACCTTCCATGAAATTGCCTCTCAATCTCCCTTTCTATTTTGTCCCCAAAATTATTTTGTTTGTTGATATTTAAACTGATACCCCCGCCATCTCTCTCTGGCAGTGATGTTCACACCCACAGCACCCCCTTGTCATGACACAATGGACATATGGGGCTGTAAATGGATGGGAGCTACATATCCTGTCACTTCCAGCATGAGCTGCAATTTTGTTTCACTATGGGCAGAGATCTAACACATTGTTTCTGAGCAATGTACTGGAGTGGTGAAAACAGCTGCTTTGACAGTAACTGCTCCAGGTTTACAGATCCATTCACTGCAAAGCTCCCCATACTGATAAGACGCCTTGTCCACGTCTATAGAGCAAGACACTGGTGTGGGCAGCATATCACCCCATGCTGGACAGAACGTTTCGTCAGTGTTTCTGAATCAATACATCGGTGTGTACTGTACTGCTCCACGTGTTGGACAGACACCTCGTGGACTGGAGAGACCTGTGCTATATTCCATCCTGGACTGATTGCTGGGTTGTACTGAACCTGGTCTGCACAGTGCTCCATGTTGGGCAGATATCTCATCTGGGCTTGTACGGTCTGGGCTGGATCTGTGAGGTGAATTAACTCTGCGATATAATTCCTGATAGAGCTATCACTCCTCCAGCATGGCGCATTCCGCTGTTAAACCTTGTGTTTCTGCAACATGTTGTTCATTAAGTTATTAGCTAATTAAAACGTGAATATCTGTCCTTTTTGTTATGGAACTGAGCAGACACATCTTAAAATGTATGATGAAGGTAGTCTTGAATGGAACTTTTTCTTATTTTAAAGATAAATGTGAGATGCTGTGTTTCAGGTACAATTCGCTTTGTGAAAATATTAGACATTAAGCAAAACACAATTCATTCAACTACTGTCAACAAAACACAAAAAAGCAGAATAATTGATTGTTTACCTACTAAACAACAGCTGTTCCAATATGGTCACATCTTATAAACACACACTTGTCAAACAAAAAATTGAGGAAACAGATAGTCTCACCTGCATTTCTCCAATGCAGGAGGAAAGAACATCAAAATTACCATCCTGAGAGAAATATCAGAGAGAGTATAGCAGCATAGCAGCTGAGAGAGATTTCTCGCCTTCCAATCCTGCTGACACCCTAGCAATAACTAGGGAAAGGTAAAACGAAGAATCTTGGTTCTGTGACAGCTTGACCGTCACTCCACAGGACCAGCCGCAGCAGCAAGGACCACGAAGAATGGACTGTAATTACACTGTTTATGGAACTGTAGGAGCCGCTCAGAAATGCCTACCCCCACCTAAGCCGTTACATGATGGTAAGATACATATCAAAGTTAGACATAAATAAATAAAACGAAAGGATGCAGCAGGCCTGGTTATTAGACACAGCCGGCCTTGGGAGCCCAGCAATTCCGACCCTGACAAAACATCGTAGGATCATCGAGCTAGTGAATAGAAAGCATCATCTCTCTGTCTCACCCCTAACTTTACAATTGGAGATGCTGTTATTAGCCCAATATTCAGCGATGTCAACATTCCAACCAGACCAAGTATTATTGTGACTTATAAGGATTGTAGTGAAAGGGTTAACTGGAGCTGTTTGTACATTGACTGTGATTGATGTCAGTCTCCATGGATACTAACGGTGTTTCATGAAGAGTTTCCCTCTTCCATTAGTAAGGGGTTTCCTTCAACCTGTTATTCCATATTATCAGCGGCAGCGTCATCCTCAAGATGATTGGGGTCAGCAGATGCATTGAGAGGGAGAGGAAGAGAATCTTAGAACAATAGACGGGAGTGTTCCATCAATGGATCAGAATCTGAGAGCATGAGAGTCGAATGTTCCAACAATGGACAGTAGTTTATCCTTGGGTCTATACTTGCTTTCTCGGGATTGGGCATGGTTAGAGTTGCGGATACGACCCATCCTAATGATTATTCAGACAGGTTACTATCCTATACTCGCTATTATTATTGTCCCTGGAAAGCCTATTTCTGTCAATTCTATGAGCGATGGTTAAGGTTATTGCTATTTCTGTTATTTATATTTAACAAATACAAAACCTGTTATCTTCAGTTTCAGTCACAAATTTCACTTCATTTCTATCAATTTCCGAATCTTCACTCATAAACATCTCAGAAGGAACAAGACTGTTCAGACACGAGTTTTCCTTTTACCCTGAACTGTTCTGTGTCTCTATATTCTCTCTGCTTCCAACCCTGCCTGCACCCACCATTATAATATCGCCAGTCTCCAGCTCTGCCTCAGTGCTGTTCCAAAATAAGCCATCATCTGCCCCCTTGTTAACTTCAGATTTTACGGCTCCAGTTCTTTTCTGACCACTCTTCCAGGTACAAATATTTTGACTACAAGTTGTGCTTGTCTCTCCAGTTATTTCATTATAGGAACCTCATATCAGAATAATAATTTCACTAGCCGTGTTATGACTCTCAAGGCATTGTTTCAAATTCTACCAGACCCAATGATAGAACTTAAATTCAAGTGGCAACAATTGGCAAGAAACCTCATTTTACAAACACCAACCATGAAACATCAGGATTTCTTTTATTATTTCACGAATAGCCTTTGGTAAAGAAACCAAGTGTGACAACAAAGGGTTGGCTCCATATCCCTTGACAAATGGTCTCGCAGTCAACGGCAATTAGTAATGGAAGACAAATGCTGCCCTTGCCAGTGATGCTGACATCTCATGAAACAACAGAATTAAAGGTGCAATAAACCAAGGAACTGTGGATGGTGGAGATTTGAAATAAAATTCCCCAGCGTCTGAAAATATTGGAGGATCTCAGCAAGTATGGCAGCCTCTGTCAGGAGAAAAACAGATAAAGTTTCAAATCTAGTGACCCTATATCACAACTGAAAGCAACTGGGAAGTAATATTATTTATATCAGAGATGGTCGGATGTGTGAGGGGAAGGTTAGTTGAATGGATGTAGGAATGCAAAGCGAGAAAGAGAGAGAGAGAGAGAGAGAGAGAGAAATGAAAAGCAAACATAGGAACTGCTGCTGATGAACCAGAAGGAAAATAACATGGGAGCTTACTCTAAAATTTCCCCTTTTCCCATATTTCTGAATATCATGTGAAATTAGATGTGTCCCTGTTTACATTGAGTTATATTCCCTCTGTCTTTCTTCTCTGAGTGTAATGATCAACTCAATCAGCAATACTGGTGCCGCCCTTATAGTTGCTGAGAGACAAAGAAACGGAATGCCACATTGTCAACCGATGTTTTTTGGAGAAAGGAACTTTAACTGTAGGGCAGTGCAGAGATGTAACTGTTTTATTCTGCTAACAACAGAAACATTTTCAACAATGGTTGGGATTGTTGATCCTCGTGTGTGAGGATTTGACTTGCGCCAGTAATTACAGAGTAAAGAGACGTTCTGTGGATGCTTTTCACGGGTTTGTGTTATCAGCTGCTGCGTCTATTCAGGGATATCCAAGGGAATGGTGACCCAACTGTGGACGAGATATGAGCACTGTATTTACATAGTGTGCTGGGTCCATGGTAAACACATAGAATCGTGGCTGCACAGAAGAGAAACTGTGTACACAGGGAGGGCCAGGACACTGCATGTTCCTACCAGGAATTTCTAGGAACATTTGTCTAAGCTGGCCCAATTCCAAGTGTAAAATGTGAAACCAGCGTCTTTCAAAAATGAGGTGGTGACTGAGCTGTGTCTCCTCCTTCAAACTCACACCAGGGACAGGACTGTGTTGACACTCACCACGAAGTGAACTTGATTGATTCTGGAACTTTCCAGGCAGAGTGGATGACATATCCAACACCATGAAGTGTATTGGATTGAGTCTGCAACTTTCCAGGCAGGAGTGAGCGACATGTCCGGAGTGCAGTCCTCCGATATATCACAAGCTGATAGGAGCCACCTGCCTACTGAGAGGAATACATTGGTTCTGTCTCCACAGAAGAACGTGCAGAAACTAACTTCCAGAAATGCTGGGGAACAGGGGCCGTGGTGAAAATCATATCATTATTTTCCAAGTGTCTAGTTGTCACATTCCTTATAAAAGGTTACAATGTTTTTTCTCACAGCCGACATCAAGCTATTTAATTTTCTGTTTGCCCTCTCCGTTTTAAATGTTTAAGTTTATAATAGCTGTTTTCCAGTCTGCAGGATCGTTTCCAGAATCTAACCAGCTTTGACGAATAGTCAGTAATTCTTTCAGTAGCTCTGTTGCGACCTCCTTAATATTCGTTCTCATCTTCCGCCTAGGAACCCTCCAACCACAAGGGATGAATGCAGATTTCTCCAGCTTCCTTATTTCCCCTCCCTCCACCTTATCTCAGTCCCAACCCGCGGACTCAGCACCGCCTTCTTGACCTGCAGTCTTTTTCCTGACCTCTCCGGCCTAACACAATCACGTTAAACTCCATCCACCTATCGCATTCCCAACGCCCCCCCCCCCAGTCCCTCCTCCCTACCTTTTATCTTAGCCTTCTTGGCACACCTTCCTCATTCCTGAAGAAGGGCTGATGCCCGAAACATCGATTCTCCTGATCCTTGGATGCTGCCTGATCTGCTGCACTTTTCCAGCAACACATTTTTCAGCTCTGATCTCCAGCATCTGCAGTCCTCACTTTTTCCCTGTTGCAGGGAATGGAGTGTTTACGTTATAAGGACAGGCTCGTTGGACAAGGACCTTTTCCACTGCAGCTTGGAAAGTTGAGACCTTATCAACCCCAGAGATGTTTTTAAAGCAAAGAGGGGTATAGATAATGTTGAATAGAAGGTGCCCTTTCCTTGAGGTGGTACATTTCAAGACTAGAGGGTAATTTTAAGATGACAGGAGAAAGGTTTACAGAAGAAATAGTGTCATAAAGCTACCCAGCTCTACCCAACCTGTCCCTGCCAAACAGATGTCCTACATTAATGTAGTTTCATTTGCCAGCGTTTTGCCCATATCCCGCTAAACACTTAATTCATGTGCCCGTCCAGCTGCCTTTTAAATGTTGTAATTGTCCCAGCCTGCACAACTTCTTCTGGCAGCTCGTTACATATACAGCACCCTCTCATTGAAAACGTTGCCCCTTAGATCCCTTTTAAGTCTTTCCCCTCTGACCTTCAACCTATGTCCTCTAAATGTGGAGCGTGCTACCCCGGGGAAAAGACATTGGTTATTGACACTATCCATTCTACTTGAGAGTATATAAACCTCAATGATTACTTCTCAACCGCAGATGCTCCAGAAAAAATAACCCTGGCATATTCAGCTTCTCCATAAACCTCAAAACATCCAACCCTGGATATTTGTAAATCTTTTCTAAATCCTTTCAGGTTTCACACATGCTTCCTCCAAGAGCGAAACCGTAATTGCATGAAGTATTCAATAGTGACCTAACCAATGTCCTGCACAACCACAGTATAACCTTCCAACTCCTACATTAAATGCACTGTCCAACAACGACAAGCATATCAAACACCTTCTTCAATATCCTATATACCTGCAACACCACTTTCAAACTACCATGAACCTGCTCTCCAAGGTCTCTTTGTTTAGCAACACTCCCCAGGCACTTAACATTAAATGTATAAGCTAAGCCTTGATTTTACCTTCCAAAATGTAGCACTTCACATTTATCGAAATTAAATTCATCTGCAACTCCTCAGCCCATTGGTCCATCTGATCAAGATCCCGTTATAATCTGAGGTAATCATTTTCTCTGTACTCTGCAACTTCAATTTTGGTGTCAAATATGAACTTACTAATCATCCCTCCTGTGTTCACATCCAAATCAATTATGTAAATGATGAACAGCAGTGGAACCAGCACCAAACTTTGTGGCACACCACTGGACACGGGCCTCCAGTCTGAAAAAAAACCCTCCATCACGACGCTCTGTCTTCTATCTTTGAGCCAGTTCTGTATCCAAATGGCTAGTTCTCTTTGTATTCCATGAGATCTCACCTTGCTAACAAGTCTTTCATGGGGAACCTTGATGAATGCCTTACTGAAGCCAATATAGATCATGTCCACTGCTCTGCCCTCATCAATGCATTTTGCTACATTTTTTTAAAAAAAATAATCCAGTTCGTGAGACACGATCTCCCATGCAGAAAGCCATTTTGACTTTCCTTTATCAGCCCTTGCCTTTCCTAATACATGTAAATCCTGTCGTTAGGATTCTCTCCAACAACTTGCCCACCACTGATGTCAGGCTCACTTGTCTATTGTTCCCTGGCTTTTCCTTGCCAGTTTGTTTAATAATCGCACCACGTTTTGTCAGCCTCATGTATTCCAGCACCTCAGCTGTGGCTATTGATGATACGAAGATCTCATCAAGATTTCCAGCAATCGAGCTTCCCACAGAGTTCGTGTGTGTACCTGATCAGGACCTATGATATGCATTGTGATTACACATCGTTTGGTTCGTTTATGGCATGAACGTCCTCAGAAGTGATAGATGTGGGCAAAGTTACAACGTTTAAAAGACATTTTATTAAGTACAAGAATAAGTGAAGGTTTGGAAAAATATGTTCCAAGCACTGGAACGTGGGACTAATTTAGTTTGAGATTATCGTTAGAATTGAGTGTATGGGCTGATGTGTCTGTTTTCAAACCCCCTGTATAACTCTATGCTTCCATGTGTGTTTGTATGCATCTGCATATTTCTAAAAGCGCTTTCGAAATGTGTGTCTATCTCTCTGCATTAATGTGTGTATGTATGTTTGCATCTCTATTTCTGCATCTGTGTGGAATGGGAACTGTTTTGTTTTGGGATGAATCATTGAATGGTGTTCAAAGCCTCCCTTCCTCCCCTCCCTCTCCCTCTGCCTCTCCCTCTTGTGCTGAAAGTGATACAATGCCATGCTCTGTTGGTGCCTTTTAGGACTTTTCAATCCTTTCTTACATCTAAGATTATTTGTAAGGGTAAATCACTAAACAATGCATTTTACTGGATGTGTGTGTGAGTACGTGTGTGCATCAGTGTGTGAGTCTATGTGTTTGTATGCCTGTGTGTGCAGCTGTGTGTATGTATGTGCATCTGCGTGTGTATGAATGTCTTTGTGTATCTGTGTGTGTTAGTGTGTGTCCTTGTTCTGTGTGTGTGCATGCCTGTGTGTCTGTATACATCTGTGTTTGTGTGCATGTGTGTGGGGAATGTGGGTGTCTGTGTATGGGTGGTTGTGGGTATCTATCTGTTTGTGTGTGTGAGAGTTTGTGTGTATGCTTGCCTGTGTGTTGGTTTGTATGGGTGTGTTTTCTGTGTGGTGTACGTCAATGAGTGTGAGCTTCTGTCTGTATGCCTGTGTGTGTATGTCTGTCTGTTTGTGTATCTTTGTGCCTATGTGTGTGTATGCGTCTATGTGTGTGTTGTGTCTGTGTGTTCGTGTGTGTTTTGCATGTGTCCGCGCCTGTGTTAGGGTGTATCTATTTGAGTGTATATATCTGTTTGTGTGTGTCTGTGTTAGTGGATGTTTGCATGTGTGGGGATTGTGGATGTGCATGTGACTGTTTGAGTATGTCTGTCCGTGTGTGTGTGTGTGTGTGTGTGTCTGTGTGCGCCTGTGTGTGAGGCTATGTGTGCGTGTGTGGGGAGTGTGAGTGTCTGTGTGTCGAGGGAGAGTGTCGTTGTCTTCGTGGGTGGGAAGTGTGGCTGTCAGTGTGTTTGTGTGTGTCGTTACGTGTGTCTGTCTGTCTGTGTCTGAGTCTGTCTGTGTATTTGTTTCTGTGTCTGTCTTGAAAGAGTGTGGTGCTGAAGAAGCACAACTTTTCAAGCAGCATCCAAGGAGCAGGAGAGTCGAAATATCGAGCATAATCCCTTCATTAGGAATGAGGCTTGTGGGTCAAGGGGTCTGAAGGATAAATGGAAGGGGGTGGTGCTGGGGAAAGTAACTGGGAAGGCGGTGGTGCTCGCCGGGGGGGGGGGGGGGGGGGCGAATGTAGCTGGGAAGGCGATTGTTAAATGAAGGTGGGCTGAAGGTAATAGTTTAGAGTGGAAGGTGGAGTGGGTAGGTGGGAAGGAAGACAACCAAGTTGTACAGTCCAAGAAGGAGGGGCCCAGTTGTAGGGTTGGATCTGGAATAAGGTAGGGGGAGGGGAAATGACAAAACTGGTGACATCTGTGGTTGTGTGTGTTTTGTGTGTGCCTGTATGTGTGTGTCGGTCGGCGTGTTTACGTCTCTGTGTGTCTGTTTGTGCTCATACATATCTCTCTGTATCTGGGCATGTGTGTGTATCTGGGTGTGGAGTGGCTGTGCGTAAGTGTGTGTGTATGTGTGTCTGTGTTGAAAGAGTGTAATGCTGAAAAAGAACAACCGTTCAGGCAGCATCCAAGGGGCACTGACGGGGAGGTGTGGCTTTTCACATATCAGCAAGTTGAGGGAAGCAAGGGGTTAGCAGAAAGTGGAGTTGGAGCGCTGGAGTAGATCAGCCATGCACTTGTTGAAAGACAGTGCAGGCTTGAGGGGCCGAATATCCTTTCCTGCTCCCATTTCTTATGTTCTCATGTTATTCTTTTGGAAAGTAACTGATTATTTTCCTATAAGTTGTGTTGTACAATGTTGCATTCAAGGAGAGCAAAAGATTTTTGGAGTTAACCTTGGGTGGGGTATGGGAGCTGTATTCCCAGCGAACCTGGTTTTGACCCACATCTCGAGCAGAAGTTATAGAGAGGGGAAGCCTGGAAAGATGGATTGGGGGTGGCGGTTCACTTCCTGACCCAGCTTGGATTTTCCAAGTACATTTCCGAAACTACACTGAACCATCGGAGTGGCCTCGATCTGCCCCTGTGTAGCAGGCACAAGGGGCTGAATGGAACATCAGAACACAGGGCTGAGGGACACAGGGCTGGGGAATGTGGGTGTCTGTGTATGGGTGGTTGTGGGTATCTATCTGTTTGTGTGTGTGAGAGTTTGTGTGTATGCTTGCCTGTGTGTTGGTTTGTATGGGTGCGTTTTCTGTGTGGTGTACGTCAATGAGTGTGTATCTGTTTGTGCATCTGTGTCACTCTGCATCTGTGTGTCTGTGTGTTTGTGTGGTTGCGTCTGTGTGGGTGTGGGGTTTCTCTGAGGATGTGTGTGTGTCTGTGTGCAGCTGTATGTGTGCCTGCGTGTGTGTTTGTTTCTGTGAGTGTGTGTCCATAGATGCATGTATCTGTTTTTGACTCAATCTGTGTGTGTGTGTGTGTGTGTGTGTGTCTGTGTGTGCCTGTTTCTGTGAGTGTGTGTGTGTGCCTGTGTATGTGTGTGTTTGTGTATGCGTGTCTGTTTGTGAGCGTGTGTGTGTGTGCCTATGTGTCGGTGTGTGTCTGTGTATCTGTGTATGTGTGTTTGTGTGTGCCTGTCTGTCTGTGTTTGGATGTTGCTGTGAGCTGCTACCCTCCCTCTGTCCCTCCCAAACTGAATCCCTGATGATTATCACCCTCCACTCCCACGTGTCCAGTTGTATAGGGAGGCCAGCAGAGATTGACAGCAACAGAAAGCTCAGCCAGTCTCACAGCATCTGTGGACAAAAATGAATGGACCCTTCATCGGATACCGTATCTGGGGGATACTACATCACTGTAAGCACCATAGAGACTGCAGACTCACCTCACACTGATGCACACAGATAGATACACACTAATGCCGAGTCAAAGAGACACTCACTAATACACAGAAACACACAGGGACATGGAGTGCCTGTCAGTAGTTCTCTTGCTCCATGGTAGCCGTGTCAATATTTCAATTATTCTATCTGGTGTTTGCCAGTATTTAGGTCTGTCCTCAGGGCGTGTGTTAGTATTGCACTTGTTCACAATAGTGAGTGAGTCAGTATTTCTGTGTGGAGTGTGACTGTAGGACAATTTCAATGTTTGCAGATACCAAACCTGGATGAATTAAAAATTTCGTGCAGATCAGCGTGGAACTCCAGCAGGACAGTGACACAATGGTGTAGGGTTCAGGTTTGTGGGAGATCAGAATCAATGTGAGATGCAGTGTGAGGTGATGCACCTTGGTAGGAATAACTCTGAAATCAAAAAAATACATGCTGTACCAGTATAAAGGGGTGTTGGAGCAGAGGGCACTGCGTGTATATGATCACAGATTATTGAAGATGTCAGGACAAGTGGGGAGAGCAGAAAATATTACAGATTGGTTTCAGTATCTGAGCTGTTTACAGAAGGAGGTGAAGGAGGGAGCCTCCACGCTCCCTTCCTGGGAGGTGGTGGTGATGATGTGTTGTGAGCCCACCCTTCTGCCCACCGAGACCTTGGGGATTCATTTGTACCAGCTCGACACAAAAGGGAGATGGCTTCAGGGCCACGGATTTTATGTTATGTCGGGTTGAACAGAACTGCCAGTGGGTTTAAAGTGAGAATTGCTCTTCACTGAGCATTGCTCGTTACTCGGTTGGTGAGACGTGGATGTTTCAGAATTTCCACACGAGGCGTCCTGGTTCTCTCTGGCTCCTATCAGAGTCCTCCCCACATGTCGGGTGGGGGTGATGGAATGTATCTCATGCACTACACATAAGCCACTCCCGACTTTGTCCGTTCTGTCCTATTTAAGGCTGTTTCTCCTGGAATGGGAGAAAGGGAGGGAGAAGGGTAGGAGTGGGTGGCGCTGCTGTTAGTGCTGGTGTAGGTGGGGAACATGGTGAGGTGTCCGGAGGGAGTCAATCCACACTGTTTTATCTATGCAGTGTTATTGGTGTGGGAGGTAAAGTTGAGGGAGAGAGGGAGAAAGGGAGACTGCTGGTAGTAGTGAGAGTGGTGGAGCATGAGCCTTGTTCAGGGGTCGGTGCTATCACAGATATGACAGATATGCAGTGAGTATGAGGAAGCAGAGAGAATACGGTGACCCTTGTCCTGACAGAACGGGGAAGGTTATTGGTGCTTGTCCTGTATTGCTGGACATTTCTTCAGACCGCAGAAACTCTACTGAATTGGGTGGTGAGTTCAGGCCAAGCTCGATGGGTCTGATAGTGTGGCCCACTCTAGGAAGAGAATGGTCATCCTCTGTACTAGCCCATCCACCAGGACTTCCGTGACTCTGTTGACAAACCGTTGTGTAATTGCCCGTTATCTGCCATGCACAGGGTAAACTGTGTAGGGCAGCTCCAACCGGAGAAAGCTGAACCGTGTGCCCTTTGGCCTTTTGAAGATGGCACCAGTGTCAGGGATCACGGAATATCTAGGGTCATGCGGACGTTCGTGAGTACCTCCAACCATGAAGGAAAATAGAGCTGGCATTGAATGAGAGGGATGCCATGGGGTGGGATAGGTAGTTAATGAGGTGAGTTCGTTGAGATATCAATAGGAAACTAGCTCAGTCTCATACAGACAATCCTTCTTTCATACTCAGTGAAAATGTCACTGTGATAAATTATTGTTAGATACAGCCCAATGTGTCGAAGATTCTGCTGACCCTAGTCACAGTTACAAAGCTGCCAAACAAATGCTCATCCTCAATACTCTCCATCATCTGAACTCACACCAGTATCTGATTCACCCATCTTTCCTGGAAACACTGGCTCAAGTTGCAGGATACCGTTGAAATGGTAACACATCCTTCCTGGGAACACATCCTTCCATGACATTGTCTCTCAATCTCGCTCTCTCTGTCTATTACCCAAACTCCTCCCATTTTGTTGATTCTTAAACTGATTCGCCCGCCATCTCTACCTGGCTGTGATGTTCACTCCCACAGCATCCCTGTGTCAAGATACAATGGAGATATGGAGCTGTAAATGGATTGGAGCTGTGCATCATTTTACTTCCAGCATGGGCTGCAAGTTTCCCCACAGTGGGCAGTGATCTAACACAGTGTTACTGAGCAACGCACTGAGATGATGGACACAGTTCCACACTCTGGTCGCATATGTCATCTTGGTTTATAAATCAATGCACTGCTGTGGTCTGCATACTCTGGGTAAATTGTGGTTGCATTGCACATTACACCAACCCGGTCTGCACAGTGCTTCCTGCTGAACACATATCTCATTTGAGTTTATAGATCAATGCACTGCTACAGTATGCCCAATGTTCCGCTCTGGACTGATTGCAGGGTAGTGTTCAGCAGTACACTAGCCTGGTCTGCAAAGTGCACCGTGCTGAACAGATATCTCCTCTGGGTGTATGGTGTCTGGTCTGGTTCGTGAGGTGGATTGAGAATGTGATATAACTAATCCTTTCACTTGATATGGCAATGCCTTTATTTTTATTCTCATTCATGTGACTGGACCATCCAAATTCTGACTCCTCCGGCCAGTCCCATTCTTCAGTCTACCTCTATCATTTGGCAACATGTTGTTGATGAATAATTGTCCAGTTTTAATGTGAATAATTGTGCTGACTATTTCCCTCGCCTTTGGAATAGCTCACCCTGGAGCATCAGGATTAACCACGATAAACCTCAATAAGGTCACTCCTCAGAAACAACACTCCAGGGAATATAGCCCCAGCCCATTTTCTCATTTACTACTCTCCGTGTAGCTCGACATCACTCGCCACCACCACCCCACCCAACACTGACAATATACTTGGAATTTTTTTTGGCATGCTTTCTAGTTTAACAACATATTTCCTACAGCAGTGAGAACAAAATTAATGGCAGTACTACAGAACTGGCAGAACATAGCGTGTAGGCAAAAGTGAATATTGCAGATACGGGAGATTACAGTCGAGAGTGCGGTGCTTGTAAAGCACATCAAGTCAGGCAGCATCCGAGGAGTAAGAGAATCAATGTTTCGGGCAAAAGCGCTATTCCTGATTAAGGACTTTTGCCCAAAACGTCGAATGTTCCTGCCCCTCCGATGCTGCCTGACACGTTCTGTTTTTCCAGGACCACACTCTTAACCCAGTGTAAATCCCAGATGGCCTCCTTCTTCAAAGACAGTAATTTCCGTTTCCACATGGTCGATGATGCCATCCAGAGCATCTCATCCACTTCCCATACCTCTGCCTTCAACAATCACCCCTCCAAACTCAACAGGTAAAAAACATCCTGTTCCTCACCTTCCATCCCGCCAAATTTCCAGAAACAATGCATTGTCCTCCCCCATCTGCGCCACCTACAAACAAGCCCCCACCACCAGGGATATATTTCCCTCCCCACCCCGATCTGCGTTCCATAAAGGACATTCCCGGCGTAACTCCTTTGTCAGGCCCACGCCACGCAACAACCCATCCACCACTCTTGGCACCTTCCCCTGCCACCACAAGAATTAGAAAAGCTGCACCCTCACCTCCCCCTCACCTCCGTTCGAGACCCCATAGAATCCTTCCACATCCTTCGGAGTTTTACCTGCACTTCCACACACGTTGCCTACACTACCCATTACTCCTGATGTCTCCTCGACATTGGGGAGACCGGACGCCAATGTGTGGAACACTTCAGAGAACATCTCTGGGACACCCGCACCAACCAACCCCACCACCCCGTGGCTGAACACTTTAACACCCCCTTCCACTCCGCCATGGACATGCAGGTCCTGGGCCTCCTCCACCACCAAACCTTAAACACCCGACGCCTGGAGGAAGACTTAACTTTTGCCTTGGGATCCTGCAACCACATAGGATCAATGTGGATTTCACCAGTTTTGTCATTTACCCTCTCTCCAACTTATCCCAGTTTTCAACCTTCCAACTCAGCACCGCCCCATCCTACCTGTCCAACTTTCTTCCCATCTATCTGCCCTACCCTCCTCTCCCACATATCATCTCCAACCCTTCCTTCATCTACCTATCAAATTATTAGTTATCTTCCCCAACCCCATCCCCTTCTCATTTATCTCTCAGTTCGCTTGGGCCACAAGCCTCATTCCTGATGAAGGGCTTACACAAGAAATGTCAATGTTCCTCTGATGCTGCCTGACCTGCTGTGCTTTTCCAGCACCACTTTCTCGACTCTGACCTCTAGCATCTGCATCCTCACTTTCTCTCTTGCGTTAATGTATCCAGAAATTTCCCCAGCAGACATCCTATGCAGCGGCTCTGTTATTTTATCCCTTTCTCCTTTTTACACAGAGTGGGACATATACAGCCCCGCAGTGCTCTGGCAATACTACCACGTACAAGGAAAAAAAAAATCTATAGTCCGTCCGTCAGTAACCTTCATCCATTCCATCGAGACCGAGTAAATATTCTCTTTTATTACGACATGAAATGTTATGTAAGGAAGGGGTGAACTGATCCTGTTTGTTCGGTGACTGTGATTAATGTTCATCTCCATCGACTCTAATTATCCCAGTGGAGAGTTTCCATCTTTTAATGATAAATGGGAATCGTTCAATGTGTTATGCCATAGTATGAACGGGAGCATCATCAACAGCACTAACAGGGATTAGGAGTTCCAGATGGAGAAGGGGAGGAGCGATCATATACTGAGAACATTAGTCTGGCATGTTCCAACAACGAACAGGGATTTATCCCATGATATTTCATCCCTTTCGCTATATTATGATTGGCTGTCATTATCATGGCGGATCTATTTTGCACTTCGCATTATTCAATATTTTTATTATCCTTTCCTGTCTATCGTTGGTGTCCCTGGTAAGTCGCACCGTCCAGCTAAGTTTTTTTTCTAGAAACCAGTTATGACTGCGTTACTGTTCTATCATATAGTCTTCACTTCTTGTGACTATTATTGTTCATGTTGAGACTCTGAATCCAGATATTGACCCCACAGACCACTACTAACTGCATCAGGGAACTTGTTCAATTACTTTCTCCTTCCTTGCTTCTGGCAGTGTTACTCATTGGTCTCTGTGTTGACCTACTCAGTTTCAGATGTGAACCATTGTCTCACTATCCTTGTTATTTAAATATTGGGAGTGTGGAGGTCATTGCCCACTATTATGTTTACAAACTCCATTTCCCTCCAGGGACTCCATCCCATACCCGGCCAATATCTTTTTTAAAATTCAATTGTTGGACTTGGGAATCCCTGGCTGGCCAACAATGACATCCCATTCCTATTTGCCCTTGAGCAGGTGGTGGTGAGCTGCCTTCTTGAATTGCTGCAATCCAATTGCTGTGGGTTGACCCATAATGCCGTTAGGGAGGGAATTCCAGGATTCTGACCCAACGACTGTGAAGGAACACTGGTATATTTCCAAGTCAGGGTGGTGAGTGGCTTGGAGGGGTACTTGCAGGTGGAGTTTGACACAGACGAATCACAACTTTGGTGATCCCTTTTGCCATGAGCTGATTCCTGACACCATGCCCTGACCATTATTAATTTTAATTACTCACCACTCCAGAATGTACTTCACTGACTTAACCCATCTGCTGTTTGAACCTTGAGCCATGAAATACAGACTTAATGATGACAACAATATGCTGCTGACACTCTCGGGTTGAAACCTGCAGAAACAAATCTGATTTGGACTCAGACAAAAATCCCATCCAACTGACGTTCCTGAACACGCTGATCTATATCGCTTTAGTGTCTGGAAATATCTTTCTTTTAATATTCTCAAACACTTAAACTCATCTGTCCATGAAACATCCCTCAGTTTCTTTCTGTCGATTATCCAAATCCCTGACAGTTGTTCATATTTAACCAGATTTTCTTTCAGTGTATTTTCTCTCACGCAATGATTTTCACATTCAACCACCCCAAATGCACGCCCCCCACCACACGCATACACACGCACACACTCACATTTTAAACTGGTCTAATGGAGATAGAAATATTTCCTAGCTCTGTGTATTTGATATGTGTATCATTCTCATATGATAGTAAAAGTGTCCAATACTCCCCATGCAGGGCAGATAATCCAGTTTACTGGGCACTAGCATGGTCTGCACAGCTCTCCGTATTAGTCGTTCATCTTCTCCCAGTTTATGTTGCTTGAAGTGTTCTGTGAAGCCAATTTAGAATTTGGTTAAACAAACCATTTCAGCTGATCTAAAACACCTTTTTTCAATATTCTCATTCTTGTAATTTTGCTCTCTAAGAGTCAATCCTCCAGTGAGTCACATTACCCAGTCTTTTTCTCCTTATTTCCACAACATGCTTTCAGTTAAATAACTGTCTGTTTCTGTCTTTAATGTGAATCGTTCTGTCCCACTGTATCTTTCCCTGGCCTTGGTTTTTGGCTCCCTTGTGTATAGAGTGCTGACGTTGTGAAGTTCCAAAACAGTTAAATCGTGTGTCTTGTGCTTTTGTTCACTTCTCGGTGTGTCCCATGTGGTGTTCCATGTACAGGTCTGGCTGTTGTTCACTTCCCGATGTGTTCTATGTGTTGCACCATGGACAGGGGTTTGTGCGTCGGCTTGTTCTTCACTTCCCGGTGTGTCCCTTGTGGTGTTCACTTCCCGATATGTCCCATGTGGTGTTCCATGTTCAGGAGTCAGGGTGTCTGTCGGGCTGTTGATCACTTCCCGGTGTGCTCCATGTCGGGGCTGGGGGTGTGTGCCTGGCTGCTGTTTACTTCTCGATGTGTCCCGTATGGTATTCCATTTTCCGGGGTTGGTGTGTG
Organism: Chiloscyllium plagiosum; assembly: GCF_037043375.1. Classification (NCBI taxonomy): domain Eukaryota; kingdom Metazoa; phylum Chordata; class Chondrichthyes; order Orectolobiformes; family Hemiscylliidae; genus Chiloscyllium; species Chiloscyllium plagiosum. The sequence continues at coordinate 20,156,471 of NW_028270189.1, forward strand.
TATCGGGATGTTGTTCACTTCCCAGTGTGTACCATGTGGTGCTCCATGTTGGATAGGTTTCAGCTACTTTGACTCACGTCTTTGAAAGGTGGTCTGTGCCTGTCCACTGAACATCTGACGTCTGTATTTGTTCCTCTGAGTTGAGCGTATGGCTAGAAACATGAAGAATCCCGTTGAGCATTATTGTAAAGGGCCAGGTATCGAACATCTCTGACAATGCTGTCACTTTTTAAAAAAAGGTTATTATCTCATTTTCTTTGAAGAGAGATGTTAAATGCCGTACTGTCTACTGCAAAAAGCTGAAGTAAATAACTTAGGAGGCTTGTAGGGTTTTTTACATTAATAATGATAACAATAGCCAGCTCTCACAGACCAGGCTTTCCAGTTTTTCTGAGCTATAACAGTCACCAGGTGCTTGCAGTCGGAGATAGGTTGGATGCTTCAGTAAATGATCCCTCACTGCTATTCTCTCTGAAATTTGTCTATGCTGTGTCCTCCTGGATTGGAGAACTGCGTGCAAGACTGATTGACCTTGGATGTGCCTTTTTACCAAGGGATGAGTTTAAGGCATGTTAGTACATTGGAACAGTTCTTTAGTAGACGGTACTGTATCTATTATTCTGTTAAGATTCCCAGTAAAGTTATTATAAACTCCTCTTCTTTTTGTATGCATTTTTATTAGAGAGTTTAAATAAATTGTGTTTTGCCTAAAGTTACTTGGTTTGACCAGCAGCATCACATCTGGAACACCCATTTGACAACTGCATTTACTGTAAGGTAGTGGGACCGCACAGTGTCACAGTGGTTAGCACTGCGGACTCACAGCACCAGGGACGCGGATTCAATTCTCACGTATGACTGTGTGGAGTTTTCACATTCTAGCTGTGTCTGCATGGGTTTCCTCTGGGTGCTATGGCTTCCTCCCACAATCCAAAGATGTGCAGCTCAGGAGAATTGGCCATGAGAAATTTCCCATAGTGTTAGGTGCATTAGTCGGGGCAAATATGGTGTAGGGGAGTGGGGTTCGGTGGTTTGGTCTTCCGTGGGTCAGTGTGGACTTGTTAGGCCGTACGGCCTGTTTCCATACTGTTGAGAATCTAACATTCGACAAGGTTGGCGTCCAGGTGACCATCTTAAAGTATTTTAGCTCAGTCTGCTCTGTTCCACAGCAAACTGGGGACACTTGTCCGGTTCGAAATCGATAATCCTAAATTGCCTTCAGGATTAGAATCCCTACAGTGTGGAAGCAGGTCATTTGGCCCATCAACTCAACACCAACCCTCCGAAAAGTAAATTACCCAGATGCATTTCCCTCCCCATTACTATATTTACCCCTGACTTGTGCAACTAACCTACACATCGTTGAACAGTACGGGCAATTTAACATGGCCATTTCATCTAACCTGCATTTCTTTAGGCTGTAGGAAGAAAATGGCACACTGGAGAAAACCAACTCGGGGACGGGTAGAATGTGCACAGGGAGATTTTTGGGCTCAAAGGCAGCGTCTTTTGTTTGTTTTGTGTCTTTTGGTCTGGGTGTGGAATTCGGTTGGTTTGTACAGTGCTTTGTGTAGCAATGGCTATTTCTGTCTCAAAGACTTCTCTGGGTGTAGTAGAAGTGAAGTTTGAGATTTTACAAAAGGTGAGCAAGGCAAAGCTTTTAGAATTAGCATACAAGCTGGAGTTGCGGGTGTGTTTGTCTGTGAGAAAAGGAGAGAAAATTACAGCTGTAGCTTGGCATTTAAATTTTGTTGGAAACACATGAGAATCTTTGGAAATGGCTGTAATTCATTTGCAGATGAGGCAGCTTGAACACAAAAAGTAATTGAGACAGTTTGAAATATGATTAAAAGTAGAATTAAAAGAAAAGGAGAGGAAGAAACAAGAAAGAAAAAAAAACAAAAAGCGAGAGAGTTTCAACTTCAAATGTTCGCAATTTGAGAGGAAAGTCGACTTAGCAGGGTTAAGATGAAGGGAGACGGTAGGCTGGATGAGGAGGATAGTGAGGATGTGCAACTCTATGGTAGCCAAAGGCCTGATGAGGATCTGTTTAAATATGTCCAGGCATTGTCTACATTTGATGGGAAGGATGTAGAAGTATTTTCAATTTCATTTGAGAAAGTGGCTAAACGGATGCACTGACCAGTGACCATGTGGATTTAGTTGATCCAAACAAAGCTGGTTGATAGAAGGAGTGAGGTATTTGCATCCCTATCGGAGGAGGTATCTGGTCAGTATGAGGAGGTGAAGTAAGCCATCTGAAGTGTATATGATCTTGTGCCAGAAGCCTACTGACACTGTTTTAGAATCTGTAATTTTGTCCCTGGTTAAACGTACATTGAGTTGAAAGGATTAAACAAAGTAATTTTGAAAGGTGAGTCAGAGTATTATTAAACTGTGAGAGAGATTCTTACTTTGGCCGAGTTCAAAAACTCACTTCCTGCAGTCGTGAGAACTCGTGTGGAAGAATAGAGAGATAAAATGTCACGATTATAATCTGAAATGGTTAATGATTATTAGTTGGTCTATAAATCAATGTTTGGCTTCTGGGGGTGCTTGGGAAGAATATGCAATATCTTAAAATATATACCTGTGTGTAAGGTTTATTTGGCATACACCAGGAGTAGCAGGAAAAAGAGTTACAGCATTAAGAGGTACAGAAGCATGTAAATCATTTAAGCTGAGGCATGAGGAGATAATTCATTCAGAAGGACGATTGGAGAGATGAGAAGTGCTCAATAATGCAACGTGTGGTTGGAGTGTCCGATGGAACCATCAACAGAAATATTTAACAATTGGGATGGACGCCTTGAGCTTGATGTTGGCGTTACAACATTTCAGCCTTTACATTGCCCATAACGTGTCTCAGACATATATATATATTGATCACAACGCCTGAACGTTTTTAGAGAAGTCTTTAGGGAGAAAACTTCCAGTCTGTTCAGATAGAGTTATCATTTTTGCCATTCAATGTGGAAGTTATACAAGTGACAGGACGAGAAAGCACACTTGCTGACAAGTTGTCGAGACTTGGATGAAGAAAAACAGAGGCATTCTGTGGCAGAAGTAAACTGACTGAAATAGAGTTTTGAATGTTTGCATGCTTAGTGTCAATGAAATATATACGTATTGTAACCTACTGAAACAGTAAGAACAGAGGGTTTAAAATGAGGCCATTTTTTATATCGATTTTTTCTTCAAACGGGGAGTTGTGACGATACTGTCATTTTAAAAAAGGTTATTTTCTCTTTTTTTTTACGAAAATAGATCTTAAAGGAAGAGATGCCGAATTGTCGCCTGAAAACAGCTTAAGTACATAACTGAGAAGGCTTTTAGGTTTTATTAAACAATGAAAGGACAGCGGCCAGCTCTCACAGACCTCGCTTTGATATCTCGTTTTGATTTAAGCTGCAGCATTCAGAAGCTGTTCGGTGTCACAGAAGGTTGGAAGTTTCAATACATGATACCTTGCTGCTATTCTCTCTGAAAACTCTCTTAAAGTTGCTTCCTCCTGGATTGGAAAACTGCACATAAGATTTTGTGTCGGAATTTACCCTTTTTCCCAACGGGTGTGTTTATGGAATATTCCTGTATTCGCTCAGTTAATTAGTAGAAGGCACCGTATCTGTTATTTGCATAGGTGTTCTTGTAGAGAAGCTATCACAAACTGTTCTTCTCTTTGATTGTGTTTTAACTACAGCGTTTCAATGGATTACATTTTGCTTAACGTTGAGTGGGTTGACCAGTTGCAACACATCTGGCACATACAGTTCACATCTACATTTAAAATAAGAAAAGGTTAAGGTCGAGGCTGCCTGCTTAAAATATTTTGACGGGGTCTGGTCTGGTCTATAACACTTGTAGCTGAGGGGCTTCTGACTGTCCATTGCTATTGAAAAGTTAGTGGAGGGGCTGGGGCTGGTTTGCTGGAGGTTGTGCTGTGAGTTGCCTCCGATTTTGGGAGAACTGAGGATTTGGTGACCCAATTCTGGATGGAGCATGGGGACTGCAGTTACTGCATCTTGGTATGTAACATGAACGACAAATGCAGCAGAGGCTGCAGAGAGGGGAAGCTCTGAAACCACGCAGTGTATGTATGTGGGGAAAGTGATCCGCGGTATCCACCCCGAGTTTTCCAGGAACAGCTTCCCAAGCTACACTTAATCCACGAGCAGATTGTGAGGGGTCCCTGACTGAACAAGGAGCTGGTCACAGAGCTGTGTCACCTCCTTCAACACAACCTGCACCTTCACACCAGAAAGGGCCATGTTGCCAGTGGCTGTTGGGTCGCTGTTTCATTCAGCTTCTATGTTCTGGAACTGTCCAGGCAGGACTAGGTGACATATCATCATCTTCCAGTATGTCGCCATCAATATCAACATTCGGAAAAGTAGGATATATGTGATGGATGAGGTGAAGGTTTTCTCTCTCAGCAGAGAACTGCAGGGTTTATCCGTGTAAACTCCGTATAGCAGGATTCCCAATGATGTACATGACTCTGTGGGGTTCCCATGTTAATGAAGAGAGCTACAGGAATTGAAGGAACTCTCACCCCATTAATGTTACAGTGCGCCATGCACAGTACATCATGTTGGTGAATACTCACTGTACTGGCAGCAGCCACCGCTTCTTCATTCAGAAGCAGTCAGCCATTCCAATCGTCATTGGTCTTCATTCGGAAAGAAAGGATAGCCTCTTGGCTAAAGGCTGTCACCTTGATACACGGCTCAAAACACCCACTTCTTCACCATTCCCCACTGCCAACCAACCACATCGAAATATCCTGTGTGTACTGAGATCAATAGGACCACTGGGAATGTCAGGGAGCAGACCATCAGGGAGATGGAGCCACACGTCCCATATCTGAATGGGTTAGAGTGAATCCCCCAGAACATATTGTATGACTATACAGTGTAATCCCTCTCCATTTCAGTAACATGCTGCCTTTCATTCTTCCTGAAAAAGCTGGCAGGTTATACATTCCGTTATATTCCACTGATAAAGTATTAATCAATTACTTTACCTGTACATATCAATTTGCAGACTCTCTCCACATTCTGTTGACAACTTAATGTCTTGCTTATCTTAGTGTCATCACCAAACTTAGTAGTAGTACATCTGTTATATCGTCCTGATCATTGACATCGATTGTAAAAGGTTGAGGACGCAGCACTGGTCACTGTGTGACTCCACTGGTTACGTTCTATCAAACTGATTAAGACTGATTTATCCGGAGTGCCTGCTTCCTGATAGAAAACCAGTCCTTCCACGTTCCTTTGGAGCACAGTCGAAGGGTTGAATAAGAACGAGGAACAATCCAGCCCCTCAAGCCTGTTCCGCCATTGAATACAATCATGGCTGATGTCATCGCCGGCTCAGTTTCATTTCCCTGCCTGCTCTCCATATCCATTCATTTACTCCATGTCCCAGCATCCCCTGCACACTAAGGCAATGAATTACACAGAGTCACAACCCATTGAGAGAAGTAAGTTCTCTTCAGCCCGTTTAAAATATGCTCGGCCTAATCCTCAAACTATGATCTCTTGTTCTAGTTTGCCCCACATGTGGAAATGTCCCCACCAAAGCGACATTGTCAATCACCTTTAACATCCTCCAGACATCAATGAGATCTCCTCTCATTCTTCTAAACCCAGAGTGCATCGGCCTGAACTGCTCAAACTCGCTTCAAATGACAAATTCATCTCTGGAATCAATCTAATATCCTCGTTCTGAACTGCCTTCGTTGAACCAATGTCACTCCTGCAGTCAGGACAACAAACCCTGAACACAGTACGTCAGTTACCGTCTCACTAATACCTTGCAGAGTTGCAGTATTTCTTCCCTCCGTTTATACTCTATTCTTTTACAAGTAAATGATGAAATTGCACTTGCCTTTCGCATTCCCTGCTGTACCTGCATGTGAGTTTTCTGTGGGATGTACATGCACACCCACATGCCTCTGCACGAAAGCACTCTGAAGTTGCTCTCCATTTCCATAACATGTTGGATTCCTCTGATCAAAATGTTTAATCCCATATTATCCATGTTAGCTTCCAGAGGTTGGCACATTCATCTAAACTTTTCATGTCCATTTGTAGTTTTTCTACATCTTCATTACATCAACCTACTTTTTCACTTGTGTTAGTATCAACTGAAAATGTGGCTGTCGTGTTTTCTCTCCTCTCATCCAAGTAATACAATGGATGGTAAATTGTCGGGTCATGTGGTCTGAACTCTATGGAACTCCAGAAGTTGCCAAACACTAACGAAACAACTATTCCATCTCACTGCATTTTATTGGCTCACCAGCCCTCTATCCAGGTGAATAACCTTCTCCCAAACACATGTCCTCTTAGTTTACAGCTTAATATTTTGTGCAGCGTTTAATCAACGCCTTTTCAAAGTCCAGGTACTTTACTTTTCCAGGATCCCTATGGTCTACTTTGTTTGTAACATCTTTAAAAAATCGAGCCAACAAATTCTTTAAAGAATCATGCTGATTCTGATGTATTCAGGTTTTATTTTGAAAATCCTCAGTTGTTAGTTAATTAATTAGTAACGGATCCTCACAATTTCCCTTAATTCCCAACAGTTTGCTCACAACCTTATAGTGACAAGTGAAGCTGATTATCCTAATTCCAAACTTTTTGTAACCTCTACGTTCCCTTTCCCATGTTCTTGTGTAACAGGCACAACGCTTTAAAAGATATGCTCCAATCGCTGTGTAATAGACATGAGTGTCTGAATGGAGTCACTCAGTTCCTGGTTTATACACTCAATGGGCTGAATGTCCCCATGGTATTCCTACATTATAGATTCGATGGCCGGAATGTCCTGATTTACAGATTCAAAATCTGCTTCTCCTCCTCCTGATAATACGCCAGAAGCCTGAGGGATTGTGAAATCTTCCTGTTGCTGTACAACATTTTGAGGGGCTGAACAGTCTCTTCATATTCCTTCTCAACAGGCTCGAGATACTGAACAATCACCTCCTGCATTCCTGAAATGGGATCGAAGGAGTGATTTGTCTCCTCCTGTTCAGATACAACCGACACATGGGTGAATTGCCTCCACTTTTCCATAACAAGTCTCAAATAATTGTATCTCCTTCTTTAGTTCTCGTGCTGAATGGCCTCCTGTTATTCTAGTGTACCAATCTCTTCCAGTTTCTGTGTTAGAGACTTGAGGAGGCTGAATGGACTGATCCTGTTGCTTCATAATAGTTTACTGGTGCCACCTAGCCTACTCTGTGTGCAGTGTTATAGACTAGAAGGGCTTATTAGCCGTCTCCTGTAACTGTATATCAGGCTCCAGGGGCTGAATAACCTCGTCCTCTTCTGGTGTAAAAGCGTCGAAGGCCTGAATGTCATTCTGCTGTTCCTGTGTTACAGGCTGGATAAGTGGAATTGGCTGTGTAATTGGCTTCTGTTGTGGACTCTTTCCGGTGTTCTATGTAAAAATAAGGTCATCGTTCATGCTTGTAAACTCTAATGCGTATTGGATCAACCTGATAAACCTTTCCTTGTAAGTTAACCGCTTCATTGCAGGAATCAGTTGAAGGAAGCATCTCTGATCTGCTTCCAATATAGCAATATCATTTCTTCAGTGAGGAGACTAAATCTGTACATACTACTCCAGATGTGATCTGATTAAGATCCTGTACAGTATCAACAACACTTCACCAGCCTGCTGTAAGGTTCCCACCCAAGTTAGAGCAGTCTCAGCTGTCTGGGGGAAGGCATAGCATTGTTGAAAGATCATTGTCCTTCTCTACTCAACCAGCATAACGGGGGATCTGGTGAAAATGTCATAATAACACTTGAGAAGAATGAATGACGTGACGAGATTATCTCAACGTCCAAATAGGCTTCACCAAATATCTCACTGAATCCACCATTAATCTCTCCAGAGGCCACATCACTCACATTCCACAGAATCTAGTAAGGTGAAACTTAGGAACAGCAAGGAGAAGAAAAGATTGATGGAAGTTATATGTCAAAGTGAAAGTTGCAATACAAATGTTGGGTATGATATAAAAAAGGAAATTAGATATCCAGATTTGTGGGTACGGCAGTAATGAACAGTTTCAAGCTACCTCTAAACTGTGGTAACCCACGTGGATAATAATGCTAGGAAAATGGATTTCATTAGCGTATTTGAGAAGGTTTCCTTTAACAGTATGTTGAGTACTGAGGTAGAGTGAGGCTGATTTGAAAATAATATCATGTGATCAGAAGAGCTAATTGAAAACCCGGCTGAAAAGGAAGTTTCGGGAATAGTATTTATAACATATTGAATTTTATATGACGTCTGAAAGCAAACCAGTTATTTTTGAAACTGTGGTTATAAACCTGAGTCGTGCAATTCACGAAAGTATGAGGCTAAAATTAGATTCAGTGAATTGGAGAAGTACACGAAAAAGATTTACTGGAAGACAGGCAATGGTTGTTGTTTAAATAAATACCTTAAAATGTACGATATGCACATGCCCACCACAGTTCAAACAGCAAAGGGGTAAGGTGACTTAACAATAGTTAACAAAATAAGTTAAAGATTGCATTAGATCAAAGGAAGCAGCTCCGGAAATTGTCAGATGTTGTTGTAAGCCATGGATTCAGAGACATTTGAGGACCAATGAACTGATAATGAAATAATAAAAAAAAATGCAAACTAAAAAGAAACATTAGGATGACCGAACGCTTCTCTCGATACTTGATGGGAAAGTGACGGCAAGGACACGTGTAGAATGGGGAATATCCAAACACGATAGTTTCTTGCAGAGAACTTGGAAATTACAGAGAAACTAAACATGCCAATCTTATTAGAGGCAAGATTAACTGATGGGCAAATTCAGTTTGTGTGCTCTCCAGTGATTGCCAAAAATGAAATGAGATCGCAGTGAAGCTTAGAAAGTTCACAAACGGACTGACACAGGGGCATGGAGAAGTGCTGCCAGGCAAGGTTAGGGAGAATCCCAAGATGTTGTCCACGTATATTAATCGGAACAGAATAACCAAGACACAACTAGGGCCCATTAGAGACCAAGGGAGCACTCTGTGTGCGAAGCTGGAGAACATTGATCGATTGTTACATGAGAGCTCCATATCTGTTTTACTTGGAGAAGGAGGATGCAGGGACAGAATTCAAGAAGATGGATTGGGAAGCTCTTGAACAGACTGATATAAGATGGGAGCAGGGATTGGAGGCCTTGGCTGGTATAAAATTGGACTGATTGCCAGGTCTGGATAAGTTGCATTACAGGCTGCTGTTAGAGACAAAGGAGAAAAGGCGCTGACTCAAAATTTTAAGTCAAATCTGGCCACAGGGAAGTTGGAGTTGCCAGATGACTGAAGAACAACGAATATGGTCCCACTTTACAGGAAGGATGGGGGAAATAGACTGACTGTTAACCAGTCAGTTTTAGATCCGTGCTAGGGCAATTACCTGGAGAAAATAAGAAAGGAGAAAATGTATCTCTATTTGCAGAGGCAAGGTTTGACCAGGGGGAGTCAGCATGACATCATAGGAGGGAAGTCATACCAAGTGAATGTTATTGTCTGTTTTCGAGCATGTTGTTCTTATAGTTTTTCAGGAAGACCTTTGACAGAACCCCATATGTGGAACTGATAAAAAAGAAGTCATGATATCAAGGGTAACTTAGTGAGTTACATCAAACATTATCTTATTCGCAGGAGACAGAGGATGGTGTAGGAAGGCTGTTTGTGTGAATGGAGACCAATGTCCCCTGATGTACCACAGGGATTAGTGCAGTGTTTCGTATTATTTGTGGTATTCATAAATGTGAATGTGTTAGCGGGGGTGGGGTGTGTGTGAGGGAGTGTGCTAATTAGGTTTGTATTTGACACAAATATTGGCCGGGTGGTTGGCAGTGAGGAGGAAGGCCTTATGTTACAGGAAGATACAGATGGAATGGTCAGATAGTCAGATTGAATGTAACCCCGATAAACATGTAGTAATACACTTTGGAAGAAGGAACCAAAAATGGGGGCATAAAATGAATGGCAACACACTAACAAGCTGAGAGGGTGTTCCTCCACAGATTCCTGAATGTGACAGCACAGGGTAATAGGTTAGGGGAAAAAATGAGGACTGCAGATGTTTGAGATCAGAATCAAGAAGTGTAGTTCTTGTAAAGTACAGTCTGTCAAACAGCATGCAAGGAGCAGGAGAGTCGATGTTTTGATCATAAGCTTTTTATCAGGATTGGTGGCCACATTCCTGATGAAAAGCATATTCTCAAAAAGTCGAGTTTCCTGCTTCTCGCATGTTGGCTGATCTGCTGTGCTTTTCCAGCAATATACTTTTTGACTGAGGTTAATACATTAGTTAATAAGGCAAAGAGAACGGTAGGCAGAGCCTTCATTCACCGACGTATAGATTGTCAGAGCTATACACGTCTATGGTTAGGCCATGTTGGAACACTGTGCGTAGTTCTGGGAGCCATATTGCAGGAAGGATGTGATTGTAGTGGAGGGGTGCAGAGGAGATTCACCGGGATGGTCCCTGGGATGGAGCATATCAACTATGGAGAGAGGCTGGATAAGCTCGGGTTGTTTACTTTGGAGCAGAGAAGGCTGAGGGAGAGGTGATTCACAAGGATAAGGTTACGAGGGGGATTTCCAGAAAGATTTTTGCTGAAGTCCCAAACCAAGTGTAGGCAAAATCAAATCTTATGGGATTGTGGCAAATATGTGGACATGGTTACAGAATGGGACAGCTGGCAGGAAAGAGTGAGTAAAAGTTTTTGATTTTGATTTCATGACCAGGTATATTTTCCAGGATAAATACAATAAAATTCAGTGAAATGCTTTCACTTGTTGCCACAAAGTGATGCCATTTTGAATAATTGAAGACAATGGAATAAACAGAGAATACAGCCTGAAGAGAGTTTATGGGTTGTGAGACAGCACCTCATCATCGACCACCCCTGCAACCTTACCCTTCATGACAGCTGCATCCCCATCTACACCAGACCCAAGCAACATTGAAGTTTCTTATCGTCAGGCACCATCTTTGCCACTGGGCAGATACTCCTCCATCACCAGCTCATTGTCTCCTCTGCCAGGCCATTCGAATGTCAGAGCCATGTCTCTTACTGCTGGGCCCACCTCATCGATGTTACCATCATGGCCTTCCACTATCCCCTTCACCACAATCAGTGCAAGACCCAATCAACAACATGTCTCCAATCTTCAGGCATCACCTTTTGCTTCTGGGCCCTATCTCACTCACGTTGACTCTGCTGATGTTGCAGCTGCCAATTCCAGGTCATGTGCTTGCTCCAGAAAAGTAAGTAAGGACTCACTCTCCTCCGCACTGGGCTCAGCTTGAGTTCCAAACGCTGGGTCAAGCTTTAGGTCAGTAAATTACAAAAAGAAAAGTGGAGGAGAAAATAAGAAAAAGAAAGCAGGTCAGCAACGGAGCACTTGGACTGGAAAAAACAGGAATAAAAGGATCCTTTTATTGGAGATGAAGGCTCGTGGAGTATCTCAGGATTATGCCCTTGTGTCTCAGCTATTCGTAAACACTTCAAACATTTGGTTGAGGGAATCAATTGCAATATATCTCAGTCTGCTGCAGGAGAAATGCATTGAGGAGATTCTCGGCCATGGTGAGAACGTGGGAGGCTCGCTGTGTTGAATGATCTACTCCTTTCCCAATGTTTCTGTGTCGTCTGTGGATAAGCACTGTCAATGTTGCCACAAGCTCTCAGATGTTAGGCAGGAGGTCTCTGCAGTGTTGAGAGGTCTGTATTTCCCTTTTCTAATGCAGAAGCTGATGCCGGGTGTTCTGACCAGCTTTATCCTTTAAGACTTCGGAGCCATTTGATACAATTGAGTGTCTTTTTTGGCCATTTCAGAGACCATTGAAGAGTATATCACATGACTGTGTGTCTGTAGTCACTTTTAGGCCAGACCAGGAATACACGGGAGATTCACTTCCTGAAAGTACATTGGGGAAGCAAATTGGTGTTTATAATTGACATTGGTTCAAGGTCATTATTACTGACTCAAGATTTTAGATCTCGATATTTTGTTAATTGTTATTAACTTCCACCAGCTGCCAGAGCATTAGCCTGGTCTGGATTAGAAATCCAGTGACATTTCCATCTCCACATAGTAATCTGTCGCAAACCACACTGAGCAGTTTATTTCTGTGCTGCTTGACAACTCTGTCAAAAAGAACTCCCAACAATTTGACTGTCATTATGGAATTGAGGAAGTGATGTTGGTCATACTGTAATTATTCTCCTCTTAAGGGGCTTGTCATAGTTGAGTAATTTTCCACATTGCCATATGATGTCAGAGTTGGAAGTGGAATGAAACAGCTTCCCCAGGGACACGGCTTGTTGTACATTGCCTTTGTCACATCTACTGTGTTCATATGTTGCTTCATGTCACAGAGAGCGAATTAGATTGTTTGAAAACTGCCATCTGTAATTCTATGGACATCCTGACGAGGTGAGGTAGATCATTGACTCAATACTTCTTGCTGAGTATGGCGCAGATAACGACATGCTTGTCTTTTGCACTGATGTGCAGGGCTGTTCCCTTATTAAGGAGGGGGACATGTGTTGAGTCCTCTCCTGCAGTGAGTTGTTTGATCCATTAACGACTTGATCTGGCAGGTCTGCAGAGCTTTGAACTGATCTGTTGGTCTTGCAATCATTCCGCCCTACCTATCAGATTGTAGTTCTGCTGTTTGGAAAGTAAACTGTCAAGTGTAGTAGCTTTATGCCATCAGTTTTAGGTACACATAGTTCTGCCCTGGCATGTTCACCACACTCGTTCCTGAAGCATAGATTCGCTTATTGTTAAATGTAGACTGAGGGATAATCCCAGGCAAAAAGTTACAGATTATGGTTGAATATAATTTTGCTTCTGTTGGTGTTGTGGTCTACGACATCATATGGAACACGCAGTTTGAACTGCAATATCTCCAATACAGTTCTGCCCCCAGTTCTCACCAAGTCCCACTCACCCATCAGTCATGTACTCAGTGGCCTACTCTGGTTTCTGATGTGGCACACTTCCAATTTTATATTCTCATTCGACTGAGGGTCTCTCCATCGTGTCACGCTTCCAATTTGTCTCATTGCCCATCACCCTTTAACATAATCATCTGAATCATTTCCTTTCCAGTATGTGCTACCTTCTGTGTTTAGAGTGAATGCGTGTCCCTCTGTTTCTCTCTCTGACTAACAGTAAGAAGTCCATAGTTTCAGTGATGCCAGCTTTGCGTCATTTCAGAGACACGGAAATTGTGCATCTTGTGTTATCTTTCACTTCCCGGTATATGCTGCTCCAGGTTGAACAGGGCGTTTGAGCCACGTTGACACATGTCTTTGAAACGTGGTGAAAAGCAGAAATTGCCAGAGAAATTAAGCAGGTCTGGCAGCTTCAGTGGAGTGAAAGCAGACTTAATCATTTGGGTGCAGTGACCATTCTTCAAGGCTCACAGGTTTTTTTTTGTGTTTTCGTTTCAGATTTCAAATATCCAGAGTTATTTGTTTAATTGAAAATGTGCTTTTTTTTCATTTCTGGAGAAACACAGCAGATCTGGCAGCATCTGCGGAGAGAGAGAAACACAGTTAGCATTTCAAGTCCAGTGTGACTCCTCTTCAGAACAGGAAAGGATTGGAAAATGGGCTTTTAACTCCCTTGACCGAGGTAGAGGAGGGGTGACGGGAAACAAGATGGTGTGGAGGAGCAATGCCATTGACAAATTGACTTTTATTTCTGGTAAAACAGAATCAAATGTAAAATGAGTATTAATTAGATTGTGAAGGGGGTGGGAATGGGTTCCTTAATTAAGTGCAAGAAAAACGATTCACAAACAGGGCAAATTCATTGGGAGACCAGGAGAAAGAATGTGTGAAAAATGGAGAACAGCCATAATGCGGTCAGGCTGTGGAAGTATGGAATTGAATAAAAAAAACTACTTCAGGATAGAACGTACCAAGGTCTAAAGTGAGGTGTTACTCGAGGTTGAGTTGTGCTTCATTGGAGCATTACAGCAGCTCAGGACTGAAATGTTAGCATGACAGGAAGGTACTTTATTGAAATGGGAAACAATGAGAAGGTCAGGGTTATTCCCACAGACAGAGTGGGAGTTTTCCTCAAAACAGTTTCTGTTTGATCTCCCCAATGTAATGGAGACTGCATTGTGAGCAGCAATGACAGGAGACTGGATTGAAAGAGTACAAATGAAATGCTGCTTCATCTAGAAGGTGTGTATTGGGTTGTTATGAAATAACGAATGTGTCCGCGATCTTTTCAAATGTCCAGATTTACTTCTTCTTATATGGAGACCACCTAGCTCCACAGCTTGGAGAGAGGAAGTACTATAGGTGCGGGAGGCCAGAGTTAATAAACTTGGAGCTGGATAAACACAGCAGACCAGACAGAATCAGAGGAGCAGCAAAGGCACTATTTTGATCTTGGACCTTTCGTCAGGTTTGATGAGGAGCAGGAGAGCTCAGAAATGGAGTGATGGGATATGGAAGGGTGGCGGGTAGGTATGGTGGTGGTAGGCACATGAAGGTATAAGGTTACAGTGATTGTTCAGTGGGAAGGCTGGAGCAGATACAGGTGTGTCTGGTCAGGGAAAAGGGACATGGGATAAGGCTCTGGGTGGAGGGCTTTTGAAGCGGCTTCAGTCAATATTGAGGCCATTGGGCTATCAGCTTCAAAGGTAAACTCTCAGCTGGTGTTCCTCTGACAGAAGACAGGCTAAGGATGAGCATGTCGCCGGGCGAGTGGGGGTGGAAATTAAAATGAATGGTAACTGGAAAGTCGGGTTGTTTGTTTCTTGCAGAACACTAATACTCCACACAGAGCCTGATCCTGGCCCACCGAGCTCGTCTCCAACTCCCAACCTGGTCTCCTCTATGTTGTGGAGACGAAAGGGAGACTCAGGGACATGTTCATGGAGCATCTGCTCTCTGCACCCTTTAACAAACTCATCCTTCCAGTTGCCATCTATTACAATCACTCCCCTCCCCTTGCTCATCCGACAACATGTCCATCTTTGGCCCCCTCCACTTTCAGAGTGAAGCCAAACAGAAACTGTGGAACACACCTTGATATTTCAGCTGGAGACCTTACAGCTCAATGGTCTCAATATTGACTTCACTGGCTTCAAACTTTCTCTACCCACAGCCTTACCCCAAGACCCCTTCCCTGACCTGACCAAAGCTGTCCATCTTCCCATTCGTATGTCTGTTGCACCCTTCCCACTGACCAATCACAATAATTCCCTGCCTGCATCCCCTATCGCCATTCCACCTACCTTTCCACCAGCCCCACGCCCCTCCCTCTATTTACTACCAGGCTCCCCTTTCCCACCCCAACCTTGATGAAGTCTTTCAACCTGAAACGCTGACTTTCCTCTTCCTAGGATGCTGTCTCACTTCCTTTGCTTTTTCAGCTTCATATGTATTGGCTACATAGTTGCACGTTGAGACCTTATCAGCAACAGATTTTATTGTGCTTTTTATGCATTCCTTGTTGTCTGTTTACTGACAAGCTTATCTCAACATTCTCACTGCAGGATATAGGAAACAGTCTTTTTGTCACTAATTCTCCTGAAAGTTTCGAACTGATTTCCTTTGTTTTAACCGTACTTTCAGCTTTGATGTTCGCAATGGCATTGTAAACGTAACTCTTGTTATGCTGTAGCTTAATCACACCTTTTCCAATATACTTCACAACTTCCTTGTTCTTATACTCCACACATCTATTCATAAATCCAAAGATCCAATAAGTCCTTCTATAATTTCCTGTTTTCTCTGTCCCTCTCTCCTTAAATGGGGAGGTTACATTTACCAGTCCTCCATCACTCCAAAGTTTCCTGTAAGATCACCAGCAATGCCTCCACAATTACCTTCGATATCTCTTAAGAACTACGAGCTGTTGTCCAACTGGTCTCGCTGATTGAGTCAACTTCACCTTCCCGAGCACCTTCTCCTTACTGAGGTCAGTATACTCACCTCTATACCCTGATGTCATGAAGTTCTGGCATTTTGCTGGTGTCTTCCACCGTGAAAACTGATGTAAAGTATCTATTCAATTCCTCTGCCATTCCACTGCTTCCCATAACTACTCAAGCCTCATTTTCCTACAGTCCTTTGTTTGTTTTTTACTCCCTGTCGACCTTATTATATGTCCAAAAATCGCTTTCCATGTTCTTTTACACGATTAAGAAGTGTAATATCATATTTCACCCTCTCCTCCCATTTGCTGTTATTAGTTATCCGTGCTGGAATTTGTCGACTTCATAATCCTTTGGATTCCCAATAATCTTCACCACATTGTGTGTATTTTCTTTTATTTTATGCTTTCCCTGAATTCGTTATCACTCACGGCTGACTTGTCTTCTGCTGAATATTGTTCTTCTTACTAGGGATGAGTTTCTGATGTGCTGAGGAATTATCTCCAGATACCTTTGCCATTGCTGCTTCACCATCTTCCCGTGCTCAGCTTCCCTTCCAACTAACTCTGGCCAACTGCTCCCTCGTTTCTTGTAGTTACATTACTCTTATATTTAAGACATCACATTCAAAAGTGAGCAATAGATGTAAACAGAAGGGGAGAAGTCTGAGGCATGGGACAGAAAGAACGATTGGACGATTTATTAATTAGATTAAAAGAAAAATCGAGAGACAGAGAGAGAGAATATAGATATGGAGGTATAAAAGTAGAGAAGTCTACATGACTGATAGATATAGATGTACATTTGTATTTGGTTTGACAATTCCTGTGTGTTGTGGTCCTTTGTACAATGTATGTGCAACAGATTAATATGTTAAAATGTGCGTCTGATGCCAGAACTTTTATCTCCATCAATATGACAGGCAACAGATGTTGACAGAACCAGCAGGCCAATGTATATGTTTCCCGGTAGAGAATTGATTAACTGAAATGATTTGGAACTCAAGAAGCAGGAATTTATAACATACATCCTGATAAGAATTAGAGATTAGGTCTGGGAACGCAAGGAAGAGGCAAAAGGCAGAGCGTACGTTGAAAGAAGGGGAACATAACATCTCAGCTGAAGACTAAATAACATAATTTTATAAATTTTGTACATCACATGCATCATTTTTGTTAAATATGTCTCTCTTGTTCATTCTGAATATGGTGCACACATATGAACAGTCTTATGTATCTGCACGCACGCATGCATGCACACACACACACACATCCACACTATAACACACAGACACACCCACATACACCCTCACACACAGAGACACACGCACAGACACCCACACACACAGACGCGCACTCACACACAGCGACACACATGCAAACACCCACACACACTCTCACACATAGAGACACACAAACACGCACTCACACACACAGATACACACACTCATTCATGCACAGACACACACAGACACACAGACACACACACACACACACACTGATCAATCATTGTTCGGCCATTCCATTTCAAATTATCCTGTTTTATTTACACTGTCATTTGCAATTCCTTCTTCCGAATATATTCTGTTTCTTTCTCTACATTTGATTTTATTCTGTCTGTCAAGAAGACATTGGGGACTTGGGGTATGTAACTTTACTCCTCATCAGTCTCCAGAGTCACTGTCTTCTATTCCTTTCTGTTTCTTAGCCCATGGAAAATACATACTGTGTCTTACCCTTGATCCCGATAAAAAGGTCACTTTTTTTAGATTATATACAGTATGGAAACAGGCCCTTCGGCCCAACAAGTCCACATCGACCCTCCGAAGAGTAACCCACCCAGACCCATTCCCCTACCCTCTATTCACCCCTGACACTATGTGCAATTTAGTATGGCCAATTCACCTAACCTGTATATTTTTGGATTGTGGGAGGAAACAGTAGCACCCAGAGCAAACCCACGCAGACACGGCGACAATGTGCAAACGCCACACAGACAGTTGCCCAATGCTGTTCAGCAAACAAAACATGTACTTTTGTGCAAAGGCTACAACAAATATAAAAAAGAAAAGGCATACAAATTGTGCAATAAGATGTTTCCACCTTTGCAAACAAATTATTGAATTACATTGTGTAAACGATAATTAACTGATAAAAGTTATGAGAGTATAATCCAGCAAAATACGTAGCACAGCGAGAGAATAACAAGCGATTACATTTAAACTTGAGGGTTATGGACGAACAATTATTATGTCCAGAAAAAAAGATGATGATTTTGTGAGAAATTGGATTTTCCCCATGATATGTAAATCCCAATAGTTCACATTTCAGTGTGGAGACCCCATGATGGTTGAGAGGGAGCTCCAGGCTCTTAATGAATTCTCACCGTCTCAATGTGCAGTTGGTGTGTGTCTCTGCACTGTTCATAAATCTATCAGCAGCTTTAGTGCATTAATCCTGAAATAGTTCGCTATTTCCACCAGCTTCTGACCTCTATAGGAGTACAATAATGTCTTCTCGGAGACAGAAGGCATTTCCTGGAGACTTGACACAAACCATTCACTTTTCCCTCTCACGTTCAGCAAACTAAGTTAAAGTGACACATGTGTACCACGAGCAAAGGAACCAGGAGGAACAACATAGAGCAGTCTATCTGTGTAGACTCTGCTTCACTCTTTGTCATGTTGGGGCATCAAAGACATCTTCCTATTTCTGTACACGTGGTTTGATAGGCTGAATGGCCACCTCCTGGTCATCTGGAAGCTGCTCAAGATCCTGACTTGGCGACTCCGGTTCTTGTTTAACATCTCGATGTGCTGGCTACACTCCTTCCCTCCTTATGTAATAGGCAGGAGGGTCTGAATGGGCTATCCCTATTCTTCTCCAATAGTTTCACTGGATTGAATAGCGTCCTTGTATTCTGTTGAAACCACGTTTCGGGCAGAAGCTTATGCTCAGAAACGGCGATTCTCCTGCTCCTCGGATGCTGCCTGACCTGCTGTGCTTTTACAGCGCTACACTCTCGAGTCTTCAGTCACTGAATGATCTCCTCTGTTTCTGTGCTATCGGAATAAATGAACTCCAAATGCTCTGTCTTGCCGTTTTGGAGGAACTGAATGGAACATAGGGACGTAAGGCTGAGGAGTAGGAGTGTGTCATTAGGCACTTTAAGCCCTGTCAACTAGGCAGTAAGGTCGTGGCTAATCTGCATGTGTTCTCAGCCTCACTTCCATATCTGTAGTGCATTGTCCTTTACTGTCCAATATCTAAATGCTTTGACTAAATGCAAACACACAGGCACCACAAACCTCTGGGGAAGAGCATTCCCACTCAAACAACCCTTTGTGAAATTCTCCTCATCCATGTTCAGACTGGGGTTGGACGGACCACTGTTTCATTTTCTAGTCCCGTTCCTCCATTGATCATGATGAATTTTAAATGTAACCCGGTTGGTGATATGACCAATGATATAGGTCTCAGACTAGGTCTGGTTCTTTGCTGGGGACAAGTCAGCTGTATATCTTACATTTGCAACAATAATAAAGTTACTCAAAGCTAAGATGGAAAAAAAAGTGCAAACAGTTTGGATAAATATGTGCATTGATATTTATCTTTGAACGCATACTGAGATGCAGTCTGTGCATACACACAGACACACACACTAAGACATACACAGTGTCTCACACACGCAAGTGCACACACACACACACATAAACATGCCTAAATATAAGCAGGAAAAAAAGCTGCAAAATATCAGCTTGAAAGGGCTTTGTCCAAACAATAGTTAAACTCAAGACAAAAGTAAAATAATTAAATGTTATTCTGCCTCTGAGGTTGTTCTGCTCACACAAGCAGGATTTATTCGTGGAACAGTCGGATTGGCTGAATTACCTTTGATTTTAGGCAATAGGGAGATGCCAATGATTCCTCAACAGTTATCCTACATGAATGATAAAGATGACTGAATGTTTTTCACCTCTCATACATTGTTGCGAGAAGGAACAAGGAAAGATAGGGAGCAATAAGCAGTGGTTTCTCCAACATGTTGCATTTTCTCCATCTCGGAGCAGAAATATACAATAATGTTATCTGGAGACCAAAGTAAACCACGTGATGCCTGCTTGAACATTCTCGGAACTGTATGACTCTGTCCCTGTTCTCTGCTCCATGTAAGAGTTTTAATGAAGATACATTTGTATGTGTCCTCATATTTTTGTCCAATAAAATCATGTCTTCATAGTATTTGCTTTCTTATACTATGAAAAGCGTATATAACATATACACGTTGTTTTCTTAAATTTGAATCCTCATTTCTAGACTCCCATACCAGAGAAAATGTCAATAGGCCAAGCATCAGATACACTCTCCTCAATATCTTATACAGTTCAATACGAACGCCTCTCATTCTCAACCCTGAAGTGCTCTCGCCTTTTAGAGATTTATAACATCATGAGGAAAAAAGAAATGGTGAAGATCCAAGAACATTTTCCTACCTTAGGGCAGTCCAAAACTAGAGCATATAGATTGAAGGTGAGGGGAGAAAGATTTAAAAGGGACAAAAGTGGTTACTTTTCACAGTGTATAGAATTAACTGTCAGAGGAAATGTTGGAGGCTGGGACAGCTACAGCATTTAAAGCCATTTGAATGAAGCCATTTGAATGAACACGAAGTTTTTATGGGATTTGGGCCAAGTGCTGGCAAATGGAACTTGATTAATTTAGGACATCTGGTCGGCATGGACATGATGCAGCGAAGGGTCTGTTTCCATGCTGTATGACAGAATAAGGCCTTCTTTCCAGGAGCAAGTGCAGTGAAACATCTTGGCAAAGCTTCTAAAGCTATTGAGTACATTTATTTTTCAGTTTATGGAATCATCACTGCCCACAGTACATCAGATGTTAACTCAGAAATCCCCTGTACAGATGCAGTAAAATATCCTGACAGCCTTTTCATAAAGTAATCATTCCAAATACCTTCCTAATTACTTGCTGCATATGCATACTAACCCCGTGTGATGTATGTACCCGGGTGAACAAATGCCTTTGTACAACTGAGTATTGTGCTCCCTCTTCTTTTAATTAGTTTACTGTTGTTTTACCCTTCTGCCACAGCACAAACTTCGGTCGTCATGTTATCCTGTTTCTGCTGAAGGTTTGCACACTAACCTTCCCTGTCTATATCACATTGCAGACTCTCTACATCCACTTGACAACTTATCGAATCTTAGTGGTTGAGCCAATTGAGTTCCATCCAATCAGTTCCCACATGCAATTCATTGACAGAATCTAAATATCTTTTGATGTTGCACTGATCTCTGAGGCACTTCACCAAGTTAAAGATTCCCAACCTGAAAATACACATTTCTCCCGACTGTCTATTTCCTGATAGTTACCCAGGACTCCCCTGTTCCTGTGTAGCAATCTAGAAAGTGTGTGTGACGTCCTCTTGCGCTGCGTAATGTACTGAAATGGCTGAAGAGCTTCATCCTATTGCTTTATAATTACTTAGAGGGGCAGATCGATCCTGTATGGCTGAATGCGATCTTCCTCACCTTCTGTAACAGAATGGCGGGGTTGAGTGAGTGAACGACACATGAAGCAAGAGCAGCAGGTGGCCATTCAGCCCCTCGAGCCTGCTGCACAATTCAGAATGCTCATTGTTGATGTGATGGTAACTAAGCATCCTTTTCCTGTCTGTTCCCAATAAACATTGATTCTCTTGTTCATCAAAGATCTATATAACTCCGCCTTGAGTGTTTTCATTAACCCAGTCTTCACTGCTCCTTGTGCATGAGAAGACTACAGGCCACACAATCCTAAAGAGAAAGGAACATCCCTTTCTCAGTCTGAAATAGGAATGCCCTTATTCTCAAAATAAGTTCCCCTCAAACCAATCATTATTCTTTAGACACAACGGTTAGGAACAGATATAGACCATTCAGCCCCTCAAACCTCCCCAAATTTCCATTAACCCTCGGCAATCAAATAGTGACCAGATTAAGCTCCAGTGAAGTTAAAGGAATTCCAGGTACAATATTTTCACAAGAGCTCAAGACATTAGAACAGCAAACATTGAACAGTACAGCACAGTAAGTGCCCTTCAGCCATCAATGGTATGGCGACCTTTTATCCTACTCTAAGATAAAACTAAACTGCACACCCTTCATCCTATTATCATCTATGTGCCTATCCAAGAGTTACTTGAATGTCCCTAATGTAGCTAATTCTACGACCACTACTGGCAGTGCATTCCACGCACCTATCACTACCTGTGTAAATAACCTGCCTCTGACATCTGCCCAAAACCCCTCTCCAATCACATTAAAATTATGTTTTCCTTGTGTTAGCCATTTCTACCCTATGAAAATGACTCTACTAATCCATTCTATCTGTGCCTCTCATCAGCTTGCACACCTCTATCAAGGTACCGTTCATCCTTATTTACTCTAATGAGAAAAGCTAAAGCTGCCTCAAACCTTCTTCATAAGACATGCCCTACAGGGTAGGCAACATTCTGGGAACTCCCGTCTGCACCCTCTCTAAAACTTCCACATCCTTCCTTTAATGGGGCGAACAGAACTCAACGCAATATTTCAAGTGTAGTCTAATCAGGACTCTGGAGCTGCAGCATAACCTCGCAGCTCTTAACTCAATCCCCCAGCTTATGAAAGCCAACACATCATACACATTCTTAACAGCCCTATCACCTTGAGGGCTTTGGCAACTTTGAGGAATCTACAGACGTGGACCCCAAGATCCCTTTGTTCCTCCACACTGCCAAGAAGCCTACCTTTAACCCTGTAATCTGCATTCAAATTCAACCTTTGAAAGCCACTCTCTCCTGAAAATGGGAAAATAGAGCGGAATCAGGCCACTTAGCCCATTGGATCTGCTGTGCCATTGGATTACAGCTGAAATGTTTCTCACCTACATTCTCCTGCCTTCGCCAAATGATCATTGATTCCCAAATTAATGAAAAGCTTATTCATCTCTATCTTAAAGAGACTGTGTGCAGGAGTGTGTGTGTTTGATTGTGTGTCGATATCTGTATGCATATGTGTTGTGTGTTTACCGTGTCTGTGTATGTCTGTGTGTATCTCCGTGAGACGAGGTCTTGCCGTTATTTGGGGTAAATCCATTGAAATTGCGATCAACCCCTCACCGTCCCGCACACCTCTCCGTCTGTCCCTGTTAAGTTTATAGTTATCCAATGCCACCCTCTGCTCGCCTCCCCAGGCCTTTGCACTAGTGTCAGTAGTTTGTTTCTTTCAGAGGACATCAGATACTGTCAATCGCTCACATTGCATGGCTGTTTGGTTTTTCAAATAACGTCATTGGAAGCACAGAGCAGTTTCGTCTGATACCTAGCGATATCGTTCCTGAGATATTACCACCACCACTGGGCCAGTTTCAGGACTTTTCAATCTTTTCTCATTTATAATTTGTAGGAGTATATTGTAAAACATTTCAAGATAATGAACGTGAAATACATTCATTGCATTGACTTACAAATGGTTTCGTCAATCTTGCTTGGAAGCATTTGTGGTGGAAATACTCTTTAATTTGTGCACTCTGTGTCATGAATAATCTTCAAAGACAAATCACTTCCACATTGCAGAGCGACCATAAACATAACTTTACATGAACATCCTACACTCGAAATGTCCTCAGTACTATTACAATCCTCCATATACCAAACTGTGGGTGTGTGCGTGTGCAGATCGTTCTGTCAGTTTGGATGGAGCTATGAGCTGCCTCCCTCCCACTCCCTCCCAGACTGAATTCCCTGATGGTTGTCACGTTCCGGTGCTGTCAACGCAGAGGAGTGTGAAGGCCAGCAGATGAGGACATTGCGTCACTTTAAACACCAGAGAGGCTGACAGATCCGTTCTGCACATCGACACACAGATACACACAGAGACGAATACATTCACGCAGACCTAACGCAGAGATGAAAACAGACATGCAAATACACAAAGAGACAAATACAGACACACAGAGATGAGTACAGATGCACAGGCGCACAGAGAGATGAATACAGACGTGCAGCGACACACAGAAACAAATACAGGCACACAGATACACACAGAGACAAATACAGACAGGAAGATACACAACAGAGATGAATACATGCACGCAGATACACATAGAGACGAATACAGACACGCAGATACAGAGATGAATACAGGCACGCAGATACACACAGAGACAAATATAGACATGCAGATACACACAAAGACGAATAGACTCACAGAGGTGCCCACAGGGATGAATACATTCGCAACGATACACACAGAGACGAACACAGACCCGCAGATACACTCAGAGATGAATACAGACACACAAATACTCACACATGAACACAGACATGCAGATAGACATAGAGACGAATACACACACGCAGATACAGACATGAATGCAGACACGCAGATGCACACAGAGACAGATGCAGACACGCAGATACACACAGAAACACGCAGATAGACAGAGAGACGGATGGAGACACACACGCAAGATGAATACAGACACTCAGATACCCACAGAGACAAACACAAACACGCAGATACACACAGAGACGAATAGTCACACAGATGCCCACAGAGACGAATAAAGACACACGGATACACACAGAGATGCAAACAGACACACAGATACACACAGAGACAAACACAGACAGGCAGATACGCATAGAGACTCGCAGATACACACAGAGACGAATTTAATGACACACACAGATGAATACAGGCAGGCAGATGCACACAGAGATGAATAAAGGCACACAGATGCACATAGAGATGTATACAGACACGCAGATTCAGAGATGAATGCAGACACGCAGATGCACACAAAGACAAATACACACACACAGATACACAGAAAGACAAATATAGACACGCAGTTACACACAGAGAAGAATAAAGTCACACAGATACCAATAGAGACGAATGCAAATACACGTATACACACAGAGTTGAACACAGATAAACTGATATACACAGAGACTAAAACAGACGCGCTGATACACCCAGAGATACGCCGATACACACAGAGACGAATAGAGACACACAGATACACACAGAGATGGATACAGACACGCAGATACACACAGAGGTGAACACAGACAGTTTGGTACACATAGAGATTAATACAGACATGCAGCTTCACACAGACATAAATACAGGCATGCAGATACGCACAGAAACAAATACAGACATGCAGATACACACAGAGACAAATACAAACATGCAGATGCACACAGCGATGAATGCAGAAACGCAAATACACAGTGACAAAATCAGACATGCAGAGACACACAGAGATGAATATAGATGCACAGACACACACGGAGACTGATGCAATAACACATATAATAATACAGGCACACATAGACAAATTCCTGAAGAAGGGCTTATGCCTGAAACGTCGATTCTCCTGATCCTTGGATGCTGCCTGACCTGCTGCCCTTTTCCAGCAAGACATTTTCAGCACACATAGAAAAATATCGATACACAGATGCACATGCACACACAGATACCCAGTCATCAATACAGACGCACTACACCCACGGCCACACTGACGTTTATATAGACATCGGGAATCTGCCAGTGTTTACTTTTCACGTAGTGACTTTCTCAATATTTCACTCACTCTGTGTGGCTTGTGTCAATCTTTCTGCTGTTCCATAGATAATTCTCTGCATTCTCTCTATAAATTCCACCTCTTTCCTTTAATGAGGTGACCAGAACACGGTATTGCAAGTGTGGTGTTATGACACGGTGATGAACCCTTCTGCTAATGAAACCAAACACTCAAAAAAGCTCACCTCGCTCATAATCTGTTAAAGTCGAGTGACAGAGAGCCCGCAAATTGGATTACTACTTAACAGGAAATAATATCAATGTATTCCTTAATTCTAAAAGTGAGCATTGAACAACAACAGTTATTCCCAACTGTACGTTTTCCTTTTTCTGAACTGTTTGTTATCTTCCTCCACCTTTAACAATATACTCTTCCAATTAAAGAGAAACTGTATTAAAATTACATAAACCAGCCAGTGGCTGCAGTCTCCAATGCGCTCTTTCCTTCCACTGAATATCTCCCTGGGTCACGTTCTGTCTTTTAATGCAAGGATGTTTCGTTCAAAAAATGAATCTTACACAGTGAATGTTGTTCATGGCAGACTCCCACGATGGCAGTTTACTTTCTGTCTAACTTTCAAAATTCGCGCCTCTTTATTCCCTCAACATCAGCTCATCTCCTTGGTTTGATGTTGGCAAAACAATAAATTTAAAATCGAATGGGTTTAGTATAGTGGGACATTATTTAATCTTGATTGTCTAAATTCGAATAGTTGTTAAAAGAGCAACCAAAGCTCAACATATCGGTTTCACAGCCAGATGTCACATAGTTTCAGTACAGTAAACTCTGAAAATATTAGCTAATCATATGACAAGTACTTGCAAGCTCTCAATGCAGAACAGCATTCAACTTCATCGCAGTGGGTTAAACAGTGGGATTATAGAGCTGCTGCAAAACCTCACAGCTCTGAAACTGATCTCCCCGGCTGTGAAAGCCAACACATACGTCTTCTAAACAACAGCATCAACCTGAATGGCAACTTTGAGGATCTATAGACATGGACCCCAAGATCCTGCTGTTCCAGATTTATCTCGATCTGTCACTCATCAGCTCAGTTCTGTCAATGTCCTGTTGCAATCTACAACAGCCCTCCATACTAACCACCAACTCCACCAAAGTTCATGCCATCGGCAAACCTATGAACCCACCCTTCCAATTCGTTATCCAGCTCTCTTATAAAAAAAATCACAAAGAGCAGAGATCCCAGAACAGATCACCAAGCTGGTCACCAAGCTCCAGGCTGCATCTGCTCCATCTACCACCACCTTCTGACTTCTGTGGGCCAGCCAATTCTGCATCCAGACAAGCTGATCTCCCTGTAAGCCATCCCTCCTTAGTTTAGGAATGAGCTTACCGTGGAGAACTTTATCAAACGCCTTGTTGTAATCCATATATACTACATCCACTGCTCTAATTCATCAACGTGTTTTGTCACATCCTTAAGGAATTCAATAAGATCTATGAGGCATGAACTGCTCCTCGCAAAGCCATGCTGACTGTCTCTAATCATTTATAAGTTTCCAAGTATTCATAAATCCTGTCTCTCAAATCCTCTCCAATACTTTGCCCGTCACTGGTCTAAGACTGGTTAGCCAATAATTCCCAGGATTATCCCTATTCCCTTTCTTGAACCAGGGAATTACTTTTGCCAGCCTCCTGTCATCTGGCACGACTCCAGTGGACAGTGAGGATGCAAAGATCATCGCAAAATGCACAGCAATCTCTTCTCGGTTCCTATAGTATCCTAGGGCATATCCTGTTTGGCCAAATAAATTTATCTATCCGTGTGTTTCGCAAATTTTTCAACACATCCTCCTGTTCTAGCATATTCGCCTGTTTCATGCTGTCCTCAGAAACGTCAAGGTCCCTCTCATTAGTGAATACTGAAGCAAACATTCATTACGAACCTCCGTTACCTCCTCTGACTCCTAGCACACGTTCCCTCCATTATACCTGAACAGCCCTACCCTCACTCTGGCCATCCTCTTGTTTCTCACATAAGTGTAGAACGTCTTAGGTTTTACCTTAATTCTACCCGCCAAGGCTTTATCATGCACACTTTTATCTCTCCTGCGTTCATTCTTCATTTCCACCCTGGTTACCTTGCAACCTTCTAGAGCACTGCCTAACCCTTGCCTCCTCAACCTTATCTAAGCTTCATCCTTCCTCTTGACTAGATGTTCTAAAGTGCCTGGCACAATGAGGATATGGAGCTGTAAATGGATGGGAGTTGTACATCCTGTCACTTCCAGCATGGGTTGCAAGTTTCCCGACAGTGTGCAGTGATCACACACAGTGTTACTGAGCAATGCACTGGGGTGGTGGACACGGCTCTACATGCTGGAAGGGTAACTGCTCCAGGTTTACAGAGTTATTCACTGCACAGCTCCCAGTGGACTGATGTGGTCTGCACAGTCTTTACAGATTGCTGGGTTCTATTGAGCACTACAATAGCCTCGTCTGCACAGTGCTTCACGCTGAATAGATATCTCATCTGGATTATGATGTCTGATTCTGTGAGGTGGAGTTGGTATCGGGCATAACTGACCATTTGAGCTGATCTGTCAGCATATTTATTTTATGTTCTTACTCTTGTTATTGGACCCGACAGCGTCTGACTCCTCCGGCTAATCCCATTTCTCTGAGAAGAGCCATGTTTATTCAACTTGCTGATCAAGTAATCATCCAAATATAACACGAATATCCGTCTTTCTGTACCTTAACCTGACCGTTGGTGCTAATATCCCTGAATCCCTGGGGACGTAATTATGAAGTTCAGAAACAACATGCAAAGTGCACGGCTCATGCTCTTCTATACATCACGGCTGTGGGTCCCATTTGGATCCTTAATGTATCACGAGCTGGCACTGTGAAGCTCAGAAACAATGAATGGTGCGTCTCCGGCTGTTCATTGCCTGGTGTGTCCCATGTAGTGCTCCATGGACAGGGGAGTGTGTGTTGGCTGTTGCTCACTTCCCGGTGTGTCCCATGCAGTGTTCCATGGTGGACAGGGGGTCCCAGCAGCTTTGAGACACGTCTTTGAACCTTGTCCTGTGCCTGTTCACTGAACATTTGTGTTTGTCCCTCTCAGCTGATCATGCGGTCAGTTACACGAGGAAGCCGCTCGAGTATTATTGTTAAGTACCAGGCATTGAACATGGAACTGAGGGGCTCCGAACTGACTCCTGTTATTGGAAATTTAGTGGAGGTGCTGGGAATGCTTTGCTGGAGGTTGTGCTGTGAGCTGCCTCAGACATTCAGGGAGACCTGAGGATTTGGTGACTCAACTGTCGATGGAGCATGGTGACGATAGTAACAGCATCTGGGTCTGTAACATGAACAACAAATGGAGCAGAGGCTGCAGAGAGGGGAAGCTCTGAAACCACGCAGTGCGTGTATCTGGGGAAAGGGAACTGCTGGATCCACCACGGGTTTTCCAGCAACAGCTTCCCAAGCTCCACCTAACCAAGGAGCAGAGTGTGAGGGGACCCTGACTGAACAAGGAGCTGGTCACAGAGCGGCGTTACCTCCTTCAACACGACCTGCAGTTTCACATCAGAGGGCGGACCGTGCTGCCAGTGGCTTTTTAGGTCAGAGTTTCATTCAGCTTCTATGTTCCGGAACTTTCCAGGCAGGAGTGTGTGACAGCTCCATCATCTCTCCGATCTTAACATCAGTGTCAACATTCAGTGACGGAGGATATATATGGTGGATGAGAGCAATAGGCCCGCTGGGAACATCAGGCAGCAGACGATCAGGGTGATGGAGAAACACTTGCCATGTCTGAACGACTCAGAGTGAGCCCTCCAGTACACATGGTGTTACTAAGTCCTGTAATCCCTCTGTAATTCAGTAACATACTGCCTGCCGTTTGTCCTGGAAGAAAATGACAGGTGATATATGACGTGACATCCCACCTGCCAAACTTTTATCCATTGATTAACTTGTCCATATCCATTTACAGACTCTACAACTTCCATTGATTATTTAATTTCCTGCTTATCTTAGTTCCATTGGCAAACTTAGTTACAGTACATTTGTTCCACTCCTCTAGATCATTGATATAGATGGTAAATAGCTGAGGACCCTGCACTGGTCACTGTGTGACCCTACTGGTCACATTCTTTCAAACTGATTAAATCTGATTTATCCGGAGTGCCTGCTTTCTGTCCGATAACCAGCCCTCCAACATTCCTGTGTAACACGTTCGAAAGGCTGAACAAGGACGAGGAACATCAGTCAGCAATCCAGCCGCTCC
The DNA here is from genome assembly GCF_037043375.1 of Chiloscyllium plagiosum. NCBI lineage: Eukaryota > Metazoa > Chordata > Chondrichthyes > Orectolobiformes > Hemiscylliidae > Chiloscyllium > Chiloscyllium plagiosum. The sequence continues at coordinate 20,186,321 of NW_028270189.1, forward strand.
AGCCTGCTCCACAATTGAATACAATTATATATGATGTCAGCCTGCTCCACTATTGAATACATTCATATGTGATGTCAGTGCTCTCCACCATTGAATACAATCATGGCTCATGTCAGCCTGCTCCACCATTGACAACAATCATATCTGATGTCAGCCTGCTCCACTATTGAATACAATCATGGCTCATGTCAGCCTGCTCCACCATTGACAACAATCATATCTGATGTCAGCCTGCTCCACTATTGAATACAATCATGGCTCATGTCAGCCTGCTCCACCATTGACAACAATCATATCTGATGTCAGCCTGCTCCACTATTGAATACAATCATGGCTCATGTCAGCCTGCTCCACCATTGACAACAATCATATCTGATGTCAGCCTGCTCCACTATTGAATACAATCATGGCTCATGTCAGCCTGCTCCACCATTGACAACAATCATATCTGATGTCAGCCTGCTCCACTATTGAATACAGTCACATCTGATGGCAGCCTGCTCCACCATTGAATACAATCATATCTAATGTCAGACTGCTCCACTATTGAATACAATCATGGCTCATGTCAGCCTGCTCCACCATTGACAACAATCATATCTGATGTCAGCCTGCTCCACTATTGAATACAGTCACATCTGATGTCAGCCTGATCCACCACTGAATACAATCATATCTAATATCAGCCTGGTCCACCATTGCATACAATCATGGCTGATATCAGCCTGCTCCACTATTGAATACAATCATATCTGATGTCAACGCTCTCCACCAATGAATACAATCACGGCTGATGTCAGCCTGCTCCACCATTGAATACAATCATATCTGATATCAGCCTGCTCCACCATTGAATACAATTATATGTGATGTCAGCCTTCTCCACCATTGAATACAATTATATGTGATGTCAGCCTGCTCCACCATTGAATACAATTATATGTGATGTCAGCCTTCTCCACCATTGAATACAATTATATGTGATGTCAGCCTGCTCCACTATTGAACACATTCATAAGTGATGTCAGCCTACTTCACTTTTGAATACAATCACGGCTGATGTCAGCCTACTCCACAATTGAATACAATCATATCTGATGTCAGCCTGCTACATCATTGAATACAACCATGGCTGATGTCAGCCTGCTCCACCATTGAATACAATCATGGTTGATGTCATCTCGGTCTCAGTCCCATTTTCCGGCCCACTCTCCATATACCTTCAGTTACTCAATATCCCAGTATCCACTGCAGTCTGGAACAGTGAATTACACAGATTTGCAATCCTTTGAGAGACGTTCTCTCATCACTGTTTTAATTCCTCTCCATTTATACTAAAACTATGAAGTCTTCAAAGTTTGTGCGAAGATTTGTAGCTCGGGTGCTCGTTGTTGTGGTTCTGTTCGCCGAGCTGGAGTTTTTTGTTGCAAACGTTTCGTCCCCTGGCTAGGCGAAATCATCAGTGCTTGGGAGCATCCTGCGAAGCGCTTCTTTGATGTTTCCTCCGGTGTTTATAGTGGTCTGTCCCTGCCGCTTCCAGTTGTCAGTTTCAGCTGTCCGCTGTAGTGGTTGGATAGCTGGTTGTGTCGTTTCGTGGCTAGTTTATGTTCATGTATGCGGATTGTTAGCTGTCTTCCTGTTTGTCCTATATAGTGTTTTGTGCAGTCCTTGCATGGTATTTTGTACACTACATTCGTTTTGCTCATGTTGGGTATCGGGTCCTTTGTTCTGGTGAGTTGTTGTCTGAGCGTGGCTGTTGGTTTGTGTGCCATTATGAGTCCTAGGGGTCGCAGTAGTCTGGCTGTCAGTTCCGAGATGCTCCTGATGTATGGTAGTGTGGCTAGTCCTTTTGGTTGTGGTATGTCCTCGTTCGGGGTCTTTCTCTTAGGCATCTGTTGATGAAGTTGCGCTGGTATCCGTTTTTGGCGAATACCTTGTATCGGTGTTCCTCTTCTTCTTTTTGCAGCTCTGGTGTACTGCAGTGTGTTGTGGCCCTTTTGAATAGTGTCGTGATGCAGCTTCGTTTGTGTGTGTTGGGGTGGTTACTTTCATAGTTTAGGACTTGGTCTGTGTGTGTGGCTTTCCTGTATACCCTTGTAGTGAATTCTCCGTTTGGTGTTCTCTGTACCATTACGTCGAGGAATGGGAGTTGGCTATCCTTTTCTTCTTCTCTCGTGAATCGGATTCCTGTGAGTGTGGCGTTGATGATCCGGTGTGTTTTGTCTATTTCCGTGTTTTTAATGATTACAAACGTGTCATCGACATATCTGACCCAGAGTATATCATAGGGCAAGCCAGACAGAGAACAGCCAGGGAATTCCTAGAGGCATGGCATTCATCCACAAACTCCATCAACAAACACATCGACCAATATACCAACCACTACAGCGGACAGCTGAAACTGAAAACCGGAAGCGGCAGGGACAGACCACTATAAACACCGGAGGAAACATCAAAGAAGCGCTTCGCAGGAGGCTCCCAAGCACTGATGATGTCGCCTAGCCAGGGGACGAAACGTTTGCAACAAAAACTTCCAGCTCGGCGAACAGAACCACAACAACTATGAAGTCTTGTTGTCGATTGCACTACATGAGGAAATACCCAATGAATGTCGACATTATCAATCACCTTTAGCATTGTCCACATCTCAGTGACATCTCCTCCCATTTTTCTAAACTCCAGAGAGTATAGGCCTGAACTGCTCAATCTCTCTTCAGAGGACAAACTCCTTATCTCTGGAATCAATCTAGTATACCTCTTCTGAACTGCCTCCTGGTAATTACTTCCCTCCTGCAGTCAGGACACCAAAACTGTACACAGTACTCAATTGCGATCTCTCAAATGCCTGACATTATTGCAGCAGCACCTCCTTCGCTTTATAATCTATTCTTTTAGAAATAAATACCAAACTTGCAGTTGCCTTTCTCATTATCCGCTATACCTGCATCTGTGTTTTTTGTGATATGGATGAGGATACCAGATCCCTCTGTACCTAAGAACTATGTAGTTTCCCTCTGTTTGGATTGTAAGTTGCCTTTCTGTTACACTGACCAAAACAGACGCATACTTTTCATTCTTTCATTTCATCAGCCAAATAATGTCCCAACCTATCCTTAACCATTCATTACAATTTCTCACCTGAGTCAGTGTCTTCTGAAAAACTTATTATAGCATGTCAATCCCCTCAAATAGGTGATAGTATTGATTGCTAGTAGTTGGGACCTGGGGACTGAGCCCTATGGTATTTTTGGAAACAGAAAATGAACCAGTTATTCCATCTCAATGAAATTCTTTGTTTCGCCAATCCTACATCCACGCGAATAAATTATTCTAACCATATGCAATCTTATTCTGCAGATCAATCTTTTGTGCACACCTTATTCAATGTCTTGTGCAAGTCCTGATTTTACATCTCCAGGGTCCCCATTATGCAGCTTGCTTGTCACATTCTTAAAGACTCAAACAAACAATGAAAATACGATTCATCCTTTGTAAAATTATGTTGATTCTGGTGAATTGTGGCTTGACTCTGCAAATGTCCTTTCATTAATTCCTGAATAATCGATTTTAACAATTTTCTTAAATTCCAGCAGTTTTCTCACTACTTTATATTCCAGTTGAAGGTGATAAACTTGAATTCTCACCTCTCTATATTCTCTTCGTTCCCTCCAATCCTGTATAATTGACGCATGGTGTGAAATGACCTACGCTGGTTGCTGTGTAAGAGGCATGAGTGGCTGAATGGACTCATTCTCTTCGCTGTGCATAAAATCAATGGGCTGATGTCAAAACTAAATCAAAACAAGACATAGATTAAACTGAGCTGAACCAAGGCAAAGTAAATTAAATTACATGAAGTTACAACACCCAGCACAATCCTACCAATCACTGGTAGCATGAGTTGCCATACCCGTATTTGTTCAGAATTCTTCCTCTCAGAGCCCTCACTGTTACATAAATGCACTGACCAATATAGCCAATAAAACCATGTCTATATGGTTGAAATAGGGCAGCCACGTCCTATAACAATGTTCCTTTTTCTGGTGCCCATACTCGTAAGGAAGTCGAGGGGGATGGGCTCCACAACTAACCTACACCATGATCAGAGTCCTGGGAGGTTTCCTGGAACACAGTTCATCAGAATGTTCTCCCTCTCACAAAATGAAAGAATACGAAACAATTTATTTCCATGTAAGTCCAAAGAGGGAAGGTTCAGCGAACACAAGAGGAGGGACACCGGATTTGCCTTGACCTCGGTTCCCAAAACCAATTCCAAAACACTTGGTATAGTGCACCAATACCTACGAAACTTGTGGCATGATCACAAGCAATACGTAGGTGTCACAACATCTGTTGTACATTTGGGGCACATTGGGGACGCTGATGTCTTAAATTTGACAAGCTGCTCCGGTGTCAATTAAACCCTGCGGAGTACTTTCAACTGCATAGCCTACATCCTATTGCAAATTGAAATCTTCCTTTCGGTCTCCCAAATATCTTCCCACTCCTCTGGTGAGATCTCCACCCACAGGTCCTGGGCCCAGATTCCATGCAGCCGCTCTATATCCTTTGAGACGTTACCTCTTAATAAATGATAGAGGGTGCTGACCGAGAGAGCACTCTTCTCTCCATTTCGGACCTATAGGGACTAACCATTAATGTCGTATTTTTTTCTGTATGACATTCATCATTTGAAATTAACGAAAGTGGCCCCTCCAAGATAACTCATATTTCTGGCTCAGCTGCTCGAAAACCATCATGACCACCACGTAAAATAATTCTCCCAAACAGGAAACTCCTCTGGACTCCCAGAGCCGAAAGCCAGAATCCATCAATCTCAGCTGGGATCCTTCCAATCCTACAATGGGAGTATTATTTTTCTAAATTGCCCTCACTTTGTCGCATCATTTTCCAGGCTTTAACTATTTTAAGGACAATTGGATTTCTGCAATGGTTCATAACAGTCCTCGTCTTGTCCACAAACAACAGATTAACGAGGGGGGATTTTGCATGCGATGCCTCAATGTCCAGCCAAACTGACCACAGTTCTTTGCAAGTTCAATCAGCCACATACGATTGCAGGGAACTTAGTTGGTATTTCTTAAAGTCCAGAAAATTCACACCCTTCATCTCCTGCAGAAGCTGCAATTTGGCGAGCTTCATAAGAGGCCACCTGTGGTGCCAGATAAATAAGCTTAACCAACTGTAAAGCCTCCATAGAACCGACCTGGAGAGCATCAAAAGGACCATTCGCATGTGATAGAAGAAAGTGGAAGTACATTCATTTTAATCGGAGGTATTCTACCCAACCAGGATATTGGAATATCTTCCCAAAGCCGAAGGTCCTGTCTTATCTTCTCGAGCACCTGCACCAAGTTTGCTTTATATAATTGATTGAAGGCCGGTGTGATCAAAATGCCTAAATAGAGGAAACTTCCTTGTGACCATCTGAAAGAGAATCAGATTGCACCCCCCATGATCAGGTACTCGAATAAAACCCCAACAGGCATGGCCTCCGGTTTCATAAGATTGATGTTATACCCCGAGAAAGATTCAAATATATCAATCACTTCTATTAAACGAGGCAAAGATATCATTGGGCTAGTTAGAAAGAGAAGAACGTCATCTGTGTAAAGGATGATGTTATGCCTTCCTGACCCTACCACCCGTTCAGTTATATTGGGGCCCCTCTGGGTGGCCTCTGCCAATGGCTCAATCACCAATACAAATAATAACGGCGAAAGGGGCACGCTTGTCCGCCACCTCTACACCCAATCAAATGCTTTCTCCGCATCCAGCGAGACTGCCAAGCCTGGAATCGACCTTGCTGGCACACCTGAGCCATATTTTGCACTCTCCTAATATTAATAGGGGACTTGTGACTCCGAATAAAACGTGTCTGGTCCTCTTTCACAATGAAGGACAAGATCTTCTCCAGCCTCAACGCTAGTACTTTCGACAAAGTTTTAAATTCCACGTTTAATAACAGTATAGGCCTATAAGGATAGGTAATCCTCTGGGGATTTCCCTCTTTTGAGAATAAGAGAAATGTTTGCTTCTCTCTGAGAGGGTGGGAGGCTGTCCTGTCCACAAGAATAATTGAATATATCCAACATTGTCACAGCCATAATGTCTATGAAATCCTTATAGATCTCACTCCACAAGCCATCTGGCTGATCGGTTTGCCACTCTGGAGCTGCCTTACCGCATCCTGAATCTCTTGCATGTCACGGAGCATTCAAAAGAGACTCCTGCTCTGAAGTTATACCTGGGAGGTCCAGGGTCTTAAAAATGACTCCGTTTTCACCAATCTGTCCACACAATCCTCTGATTGGAGCTATGCAGAGTAGAACTTTCTGAATGCTGCATTAACCCTTTTGGGAGCGCAGGTGATAGTACCAGCATCCTCTCTAATGGATGTAATAGATTGGGGGCACTCTTCCCTCTGGCCAAGTGCGCCAAATACCTTCTCAGTTTAGCGCCATACTCGAATAACCTCTGTTCCGCAAAGGAAATCTTCCTCTTTGCTGTCTGGGTGAGCGCAGTTTTCAGAGCAGCCAGGAGGGCTGTAATCTGCTGCAACTTAGTTAAAGACAGTCTGCCAAAGTATGCTGTCTCAGCTGCCTTCAGTCAAGCATTCAGCATACGCTACAGCTTTGCCTTCCGAGTCACCGAGCAAGAAATAATCACATCCCTTGCATAGGCCTTGGCAGTCTTCCAGAACACAGATGGATTACTGGCCGTAACCAAGTTAAGGTCAATAAAAACTTAAATTCCAGCGAAAAGTACTCAATGAATTTGCTATCTTTTAGGAGGCAAAGATCCATGTGCCAGTGCTGCGAGCATGTCCCATCGCCATCGGCCTTAACATCCACGTACACTGCTGCATGATCAGAATTTTGCAGGGCAGCAACGAATTTAAAAAGTCCAATGGGGCAAAAAATATGTTAATCCTGATATATCACTTACTTGGGTTATAAAAAAGGTGAAGTCCCTACCTTCAGGGTGAAGACATCTCAAACGTCCACCAACGCAGCTCCCTGTTCAGGTCCACCAGCTGCCTTGGTGGCGGGGAAATACTCGTGAGACCCCTTGACATCCTATCCACTTCGGGGTCCATAAGTTGGTTAAAATCTCCCTTTTAATTGTACAATGGCCCCCAAGGGTAATCAAAATGGAGAGCGCATTTGAGGGGGTGTGGTCGGGCAATATTCTACAAGGTCCCATATTCCTCTGCATGTATTAAAGCTTTAAGGATTAGAAACCACTCACGTTCGTCGTTAGTTTGTTAAAAACAACTGAAGCGGAAGGTTTGTATGAATGACTGAAGCTACTCCTCTACTTTTCGAATTAAAGGATGAAATAAACACCGGGTCGAACCTTCCCTGCTGTAAATTTAAGTGCTCCTTATCAGTTAGATGTGTTTCTTGCAGCGAGGCTACATCGACCCCTTCCTTTCTGAGGCTTGAAAGTATCTTTTTCTCTTCACGAGTGAGTGAATCTCCTTAAGGTTCCATGTGCACCATGAAAAGAGCGGTTCGCCATAGCCATCTGAAGCAGCCCATGACCAACTGGGAGAAGAACCCCATTTATAGCGCGCCAAGCGAGAGCAGTAAACAGTTTATACAAACTTGAAACTATATCTATAATAACAACCAAATCAAAACTTCTAACAACTATTTCTAAAATGAACCAACATATAACACAAATAAGTGGAGAGATCCTCCCTTCCTGCAGAGGGTACACATATTACCCATTAATCCCCCATGGCTCCTCCGAGCTGAAGCCACTCACCAAATCCAGGCAAAACAATTTTTTAAAAAGTTGCACACGTCTTACAACAAGAAAATTAAATCCGTCCCATCCATACTTTGACCTCAGGCAGTCCGGGTGAAACAAACCACCATCCACAAACCGACTTTCTCATTCGGCGGTAAGTGAGAGAAACGAAAAGAAGCTGACGAGCTGGCCGTCTTGTTCTCGTTCCGGCAGCCCGACCAGGCTGATGTTCTTCTGACGGCCCCGATTTTCGAGGTCGTCGATCTACTCTACTAAGGCCCTTACCTACCATTCCAGGGATTGGACACGACCCGCAGAGGTTTCTGCCATGGTTTCCGAAGCCGCGGTCCGCAGTTCCACCTCGACGATGCACGGCCCGAGACGCTGAGTCTCCTGATCCTGCTTCTGCAGCTTGGCTGAGATCAGTTCCAGGCTGGTTCGGGTCTCTTCCAATGCTGAATCAATCTTCTCTCACAGGCTCTGAACTCCGAGACCAGGCTCTACTCCACAGATAAGTCTCCTGGAGCGTTCGCAGAGGCCAACGTCAGAGCCGCGGGCGTATCCATTGCTACAGTGCCCTGCTGGTTGTGATCCTCATGGTCCTTTTCCCTTAGTCATTTTCCTTTACTCACTTAAAATGGCAGGGACCAATACTGGAGAACAAAAACGACCGATTTTACCACATAGGGAAGAAAGAGAGGGTGAATGCATCACTTTGTCTGGGTTCTGGTGCAGAGCTCAGCACGGCAGGCCTACTGGATCACCGCCATCTTGGATTTCACCCGACTAATCACTGTAAACAAACATTTTTTGAAATGGTTTGAAGATGTTTCTTGTAGGGGGAGACAATGGAGAACTATTGGATGTGATATAATCAGATATTCAGGTGGATGTTTAAAAGTTCAGAAAGTGAATAGTAAATAAAATGGAACCAACGTGGTTCAGGGGCGATTTTTGGAAATAGAAAGGTAAAAGTGAAGTTGGCCTTCAGTTAACGGAATTGGAATATCGAAGTAAAGGCATCCTGCACAGACTGCATGTAGCGTGGATGAGATTATACCTGTGTTCTGTACACAGGTGTTCTACAAAAACATCAAGCTGAACAGAATAAACAGGGAACAATTAGGACCCATTTCGAAACCAAGGGGGTAATCTGTATGTGAAACCGGGGAATATTGATAGACTGTAATGAGAGCTTCACATCTGTTTTAGTTGGGAGAAGGAAGATGCAGGTACAGAATTCAAGAAGATGGACTGAGAAGCTCTCGGACAGATTGATGTAAGATGCAAGTTGGGATTGATGGTTTTGGATGATGTAAAGTTCAGATGCGTTGTATCGCAGGATGCTGTTGGAGACAAGAGAGGAAATGTCCTGACCTAAATGTTTTAATCGACTCTGACCACACAAGGGAGGTGCTAGAGGAGTAGAAAACAGCTATGTGGTCCCAAGTTACTGGAAAGGTGGTAGAGATAGACCAGTGTCTGGTGGTGTACCACAACGAGCAGTGCAGTGTGCCTAATTATTTGTGGTATTCATAAATGATTTAAATGTGAATGTGGACGGGGTGGTGGTGGGTGGGGGCTGAGCGTAATAAGTAATTTTGTGTTTGACACAAAGATTGGCCAGGTGGTTGGCAGTGAGGAGGAAGGCCTGATGTTACTGGAAGGTACAGGTGGAATGGTCAGATGGTCAGATCAATGGCAGATGGAAAGGAACCCTGATAAATATGAGGTGATGCACTTTGGAAGAAGGAACCAGACAGGGGAGAATTCAATGAACACTAGGGAGGTCAGACAGTGCTTCTTCATGCATCCCTGAATGTGACTGGACAGTGTAATAGCCAGTTAACAAATCACACGGGACTGTAGGTATAGTGTTTATTCATCAAGGCGACATAATATGAGTTAAACATGCCATTGGTTAGGCCATAGTTAAAATACTGTATGCAGTTCTGGCAGCCACATTACAGGAGGTGTTTTGGTTTCTCAGTAACATTAGAAGCTATTGGGGTCTCCACAAAGTTGGAAGCTTCAGTGGAAGTCTCCTGGCTGCAACTCTCTCTAAATTTTCACTTGATTTGTTTTCCCTCCTAGATTGGAGAAGTGCATCTGAGAATCTGTGTCTGATCTTTCAGTTTTGCCGAGTACATGTTTATGAGATATTAATGTATCAGAACACTTAATTATTAATAGAGTATAGGCCAACGCCTTCAAATATTTTTGTGAAGCTCTGCTGCCGTCCATAACACGTGACTCCTTCTCTTCCTGTGTAATTGTTTGGAGGCACTAAATGGACTATCTCTACACTTCTACAATAATTTCATTGAGCTGAATGACTTCCTCATATTCCTGTGAAGCTACCGCAAGGAGCTGAATAATCTCCTCCTTTTAACTGTGGAAATGTGCAGTGTCCAACGGCACTTTTGCATGAATATTACCGATACTTCCAACAGCACAAGCCTGAATGTTGTCTAGGTCTTGCTGCACATGTACACAGACTAGTTCAGGAGCTGAAGGGGGACATTTTTCCTGAATATTGTGTGATCGTCAGTGAACACCCCCACTTCTAATCTTATGGTGGGAGCAAGACATTTATGAAGCAGCTGAAGATGTTTGTGCTGAGGAAGCTACCTTGAAGGTCTTTTGCAGACATGTCCAGGACTGCATGGACTTCTGTACACAAACTGCAATTATTGTGCTTTATGCTTTAAATCATTCTAACCAGGGAAGTTTACAACTGATTCCCATTAAGTGCAATCCTGCTCAGGCTCCTTGAGACTGTCCTTAGTTAAATGATGCCTTGATGTCAGGGCCGGTCAGTCTTCCCTGAGCCCTTGTGTTCATGTCTTTTGCTCATATCAATCGGTCACAGTGTGCGGGCAGGGAGTGCTTTATGACCAGTCAGAGTTGAGGGCTGTGAAGAATTGGACATGAAAGAGGATATTAGACCTCATGATCTTATTGTGGGTGAAGATATGCTTGCGGGAGGGGGGGGGTTGTGGGTGGGTGGGGTGGGCGTGTGGATGAATGACATACCCCTGTTTGTAGCGTTGCACATTCTATTATTGGAAAGTAGAGAGTGTTATTTTCCTGGAAGCTCTGTTATTGAATGTTGCCAGATTATCTGGACCATCTCTGTTTGAGATGTGGGGGCTGTATTCACAGTGAAACTGGGTCCACAACATGACCAACATATGAAGCACAAGTTGCAGAGAGGGGGAGCTCTGTAAAGAGAGATGAGCGACCTCTTTCATATCCAGCATTGGTTTTCCAATTACATTTTCCAAACCAGGCCAAATTGTGTGTGACAGTTTGGAGGGGCTGAATGGTCTCCTCTCTTTCTGTGCATCAGGTTATAGCAAGACGTAGCCTCTAACTGCTCCTGTCTAGCAGGTTTGAGGGACTGAATGGAACACAGAAACATGGGACTGAGGAGCATGAGGCCATTATACATTTCGAGCCTTCTCCACCAGGTACTAAGATTGTGGCTGATCAGGTTATGGTCACAGCCCCATTTTCCGGACTGTATCTCGTTATCCATGACTCACTTCTCTGTCAAATATTTAACTAACTCAGCTTTGAATCAATGTAAACAAAGAGGCATCTCAAACTTGTGGGGAAGAGAATTCCTACTTGAAATGCCTGTTTAGAGTGTCTCCTCATCCCTCTTATAGAGTCATATAGCACACAACTTTGTCCGTGCTGACCAGACATCCTAATCTGATCGAGTCTGATTTGCCAGCATTTGGCTCATATTCCTCTAAACCTCCTTATTCAGATACCCATCAAGATGCCAGACTCCACCACTTCCTCTGGCAGATAATTCCATACGTACACCTCCCTCTATATGAAAACATTGCCTCTAAGTTCCATCTAAAATATTTCCCCTCGCACCTTAAACCTAGACCCTCTATTTTTGGAATCACCTATTGTGGGAAATAGACCTTGTCTATTTACAAAATCCATCCCCCTTATAATTTTATAAACCTCTATAAGGTCAGCCCTAAGCCCATAATTCTTCAGGGAAAATCGCCTTAGCCTATTCAGCCTCTGCTTATAGCTCAAACTCTCCAAACCTAGCAACATCCTTATAAATCTTTTCTGAACCCTTTCAAGTTTCACAGCAACCTTCGTACAGCAGGGAGACCAGAACTGCACACAGTATTCCAAAATGTGGCGTCACTGACATCCTGTACAGCTGTAACATGACATCCCAACTCCGAAACTCAATGCTCTGACCAATGAAGGCAAACATGCCAAACACCTTGTTCACTATACTATTCACTTTGAAGGAGCGTTGAACTACATCTCTCCGTCTCGTTGCTCAGCAACATCCTCGAATATATTTCCATTAAGTACCCCGATTTGCTTCCCAAAATGCAGCACTTCACATTTATCTGAATTAAACACCATCTGCCAATCGTCAGCCTATGGGTCCATCTGATCGAGGTCTCATTGCACTCTGAGATAATTTTCGTCATTACCCAAAACAGCAAAAATGTTGGTGTGATCTTCAAACTTGCTACCCTTACCACCCATGATAACATCCACATCATTTGTATGAATGACGAAAAGCAGTGGGCTCAGCATTGATCCTTGTGGCACACTACTGTTCACAGGCCTCCAGTCTGAAAAGCAATCCTCTACCAACCTCTGTCGCCTTCCTTCAATCTAATTTTTTATTCAATGGTCTTGGGTGCGCTGGTTCCCATGTGTCCTAACATTACCAACTTGCCTAATATGCAGAATCTTGACGAAGAACTTGCTCCAGTCTATATGGAAAGCATTTACAACACTGCCTTCATCAATCTGCTTTGTCACCTCTTTAACATACTCAGTCAAATTAGTGTGACACGATTTCTCATGCAAAAAGCCATGGTGACTATCCACAATCAAGCCTTGCCTTTGAACATGCATGCAATTGGCTATCCCTCAGAATCCCGTCCAACAACTCAGCCACCACTGATGTCAGGCTCATCGGTCCAGATTTCCCTGGGTTGTTGAGTAACTGTTTTCTGTTCTACTGCCACTCCTCTATTTGTCACAGCAAATTATCGGTGTGACCAGTTTGATGATATGGCTTATAATATAGGTCTCACATTGGGTCAGGGCCGTCCTAGGAAGAAGTCATATAGATTTCGTTCTCTGTTAAAATAACAAATTCATGACTAAAACAAAGTTCCTCAAGCTATGATGTAAAGATGAACGACAAACAGTGTAGAAATTACAAAAGTGTACATTGATATTTCCATTACTAAAAGTAATGAGGAGCACAAACATATGCAGACACCCACAGATACATACACAGACACACATAGACAAACTCAAACACACACACAGACATTCACACACAGAAACACTCAAACACACACACAGACGTGCATACGCAGACACATTCAACCTCACAAAAACACAGAAACACAAAAACACGGACACACAGACACACATGCACCTGCAAATACGCACACTAACACAGACGAATGCACGTACCATAGTGCGTACAAAATTAGAGCAATAAAAAGGCCATTTGGCCCATGCAGTCTACTGAACTATTGATCATGGCTGACATGTTTTTCAAGCCAGTTCTACTATCCTCTCACGACAAGCCTTGAGCCCATTTTTAATCATAACTTATAGACTTATATCCTAAAGACACTAAGGTGTGTGTGTGTGTGCGGCACGCGCATGCACGTGTGTATCTGTGTGTGTGTATCTGTGTGTGTGTGTATGTCCCTTTGTGCGTCCGTGTGTGTCTGTGTGTCTCTGTGTGCGTGTCTTTGTGTGTGTATTTGTGTATGTGCGCCTGTGCGTGTGTGTGTCTCTGTGTGTGTCTGGGTGCGTGTGTATGTGTGTGTGTGTCGTGTACGTGTCTGTGTATGTATGTGTGTTTACCTAATAGCAGGAGAGAGCATTATCGAGGACGGTTGTTTTTCAGACTGGAGGCCTGTTGTTATGGACTACTCAAAATATTCTTGAGCAGGCAGTGCTGACTATAACTTTGTAATTTGTTTCAGTAAGTGCACAGTGAAAATTTTCAGGTTTTAAAATAGACAAAAAATATTCACAAAACTACACAATGAAACACAAAGAACAGAATAAAGAACCCCTACAGAACTCAATCCTTTCAAACGAGACTTAATTAGCTGTTCTGGAAGTACACAACCATCCCAATAAGCAAACCCTCCTTAAAAACAGTACAAATGGAACAAATGATTGCACGTTAAAGTTAGAAGGGCAGAAGGAGAGACAGAGAGAGAGAGAGAGAGAGCCTGTCCACACAGCTAAACTACAAACTGGTTCTGGACTGAACTGCTCACATCGAGAGCTGACCACTCCCCTTTCATTATACCTTTTATCACAAAACCGTTTAATCTCTGTACCAAACCAGTCACCTTTGAGCCGGGAACTATTTACGACGCCTCTGGAAAAAAAACAAGGACACAGTATCTTTGAGAAAAGGAAGCTTTTAGAGAAAAGGCTTGTGACACTGTGCACAGTGGCGTTCCACAGGGACTTCTGCTCAATCCATTTTTGTTTTGACATTTAGACAAATGATTCAAATGAGAATTATAGAAGGAGTGGTTAGAAAGATTGTGGATAAAACCAAGTTTGGCTATATAGTGGACAATGAAGATTACACAGGGACCTAGATCTAATTTCTTGATGAATCTAAAGAGTTGTACAGCACCGAAGCAAACACTTTTGACCAACTCGTCCATGCCAACCTGATTTCTAAAATTAATCGTGCCCTACTTGGGGTGGTGCAGTGGCTCAGTGGTTAGCACTACTGCCTCCCATACCAGGGACCTGCGTTTGATTGCTGGCACAGCTGACTGACTGTGTGGAGTTTGCACATTCTCGCTGTGTCTGCGTGGGTTTCTCCCACAGTCCAAAATTGTGCAGGTTATGTGAATTGGCCATGTTAAGTTGCACATAATGTCAGGTGCATTAGTCGGGGTAAATTTGGTGAGATGGTTCTGGGTGGGTAACTCTTCAGAGAGTTGATGTGGACTTGTGCTACACAGTAGGGAATCTAATGTATTTGCTAGCAATTGTAACATATCATTCTAAATCCTTCCTATCAATATATCCATCTGGGTGCCTTTCAAATGTTGTAATTATACCTACCTCCACCACTTCTTCTGGCAGTTCATTATGTACACGCTCCACTTTCTGAGTGAAAACGTTGCCCCGACTTCACTTTAAAATCTTTCCGCTCTCACATTAAATCTATGCTTTCTAATTTTGGACTTCCAAGCATGGGGAAAAGATCTTGACTACTCACCCCCTGTCCATGCACTTCATGAATTTATAAACCTCTAGAAAGTGCAAATATGTCTCCCACGCAGCCTTTGTGCTTTCAGTCATCCGGCGCTTAAATTCTGCAATTCAATACTGACACCTCTTCCAGCTCGATCAAACCACAATTTTAAAATCATTTTAGTCAATGCGTTCAGACATATTATCAAACACCTCTAGTTGGATTAGAACTTAGACCTATGAGGGCCAGATGTAGGGACACTACCACCACTCCACAACAGCCCCAAAAGTTGCAGCATTATTCTCCTGTGTGTTCATCAGCCTGTTCTGACATGCTGCACCGGAATCCAGACAATGTGGTCTCGAGCTAGGGACACGACCAGACAAGTTCAGGAATTGGAATAGAATCCAGAGCTCTGCCTCAGAGGCAGGGATAGTACAGACTACACAAAATCTAAACCATGCCCAAATTTTTAACTTTAAATGCCAGCTTCCAGATCGGTATGGATTTATTGAAATCTGGTTCACTTTACTGAATTACCCAGTTAAAATAATAACGTTGTTAAAAAATGCAAGGTACTTGCCTCAACTGTAGGATGTCGAGTTTATGTGCTCTGTCTTCGAGATAAACTATGAACATCTTTAAATACTTGTCTAATATTTCCAGTTTAAATGGCTATTATCTGTAGTCTGCAATATGAGGAATGAAATCCTGCAGACACACTCTGCACTATGAAGGATCTCGAATAGATATCAACACTGAACACCAGAGACAAAGACAGAGCATACTTTCTGGCCTGAAACACCGATCACTGTTTCCCACCTCTAACGCGTGACTGTCCTCTTCCTAAAACCACCAAATGGTACAAGGTAACTGATTACGTTCCAGCCTTTCTTCCCCAGTATTATCACTCACTGGGCGAAAGAATTGCAGATGGAGTTTAATGTTGATAAATGCAAGATTTTGTACTTTGGTAAAACAAACTAAAAAAAAACATATACAATTAAATGTTGAGCCATTGGTAGTGTTGTAGAACAGAGCAACCTAGGGTTTCAGGCATAATTCTTTGAAGTTTGCTTCATATGTAGACAGGATGGTTATGAAGGTGTTTCACTTGATGTTCTTCATTATATAGACATAGTCATAGAGATGTACTGAATGGAAACGGACCCTCTGGTATAACTTGTCCATGTCGTCCAGATACCCTAACCTAAGCTTGCCAATTTTGCCAACACCTGCCCATATCCGTCTGAACCCTTCCTATTTATATATATTCATCCAGTTATTAAAATACTTTATTTTTACCAGCCTCTGGCAACTCATTCCATACACATACCACCCTCTAAGCATAAAAATTGCCACTGTGGTCCCCTTTAAATCTTTCCCCTCTCATCTTAAACCTATGCCCTCTAATTGTGGACTCGCTTACCCCGGGGAAAAGACATTGTCTATTTACCCTATGCATGCCTCTCATGATTTTATAAACCTCTATAATTCACCTTTCAGCCCCTAATGATTCAGTGAAAACAGCCTCAACCTATTCCGGCTCTCCCTACAGCTCAAATCTTCCAGCCCTGGCAACATCTTAGCCAATTTTTTCTGAAACTTTCCAAGTTTCACAACATCTTTCCGATAGGAATGAGACTAGAATTGTACGCAATATTGCAAAAGTGGCCTAACCAATGTCCTGCACAGCCGCAACATGACCTCCCGACACTTGTATTCAGTGGTTTGAACAATAAAGGAATGCATATTAAACACTACTTCACTATCCTATCTAACTGCAACTCTACCTTCCAGGAAATATGACCCTGTACTCCAAGGTCTCTTTGTTCAGCAACACTGTCCAGGACTTTATCATATATAAGTCATGCTCTGATTTGCTTTATCAAGATGTAGCACCTCGCATTTATCTAAATATACCTCCATCTGCCACTCCGCAGTCCATTGGCCCATCTGAACAAGATTCCATTTTACTCTGTGGTAACGTTCTTAACTGTTTACTACACCTCCAATTTTGATGCCATCTGCAAATTTACTAGCTATATCTCCTATGTTCTCATCCAACTCATTTATATAAATGACGAATAGCAGTGAACTGTCTTTTGAGTACAGGTGTTGGGACGGTATTTTCAGGTTGCACAGGACATTCATGAGGCATGTCCTGGAGGACTTTGTGCAGTTCTGGTCGCCATTTTATATCGAGAATATAATCAAGTTCGGGAGAGTTCAGAATAAGTTTATCAGGATGTTGCTGGGAATGGAGTGTTTGCATATAAGGACAGGCTCAATAGACTTGGACATTTTCTACTCGAGCGTAGGGGGCTGAGAATTAACCTTTTAGAGGTTCATAATATCATGAGAAGTATCGGTAATGTTGAATGGTAGGTAACTTTTCCCTCGAGTGGGGGATTGTTTTAAGATAAGAGGAGGGAGTTTGTTAAAAGACATGGCGTCATAGAGCTGTATAGCATAGAAACAGACCCTTTGGTCCAACGTATCCATGGCAACCAGACAGCCAAACTTATTCTCCTCCCATTTGCCAGCATTTGGTCAATTTCCATCTAAACCCTTCCCATTCATCGGTCCATCCAGACGCCTGTTAAATGTTGCAATTGTGCCAGCCTCAATACCTTCCTCTGGAGGCTCATTACACACGGACCATCCTCCACATGAAGATATTGCCCATTAAAGCCCTTTTTGTCTTTCCCATCCAACCTTAAACCTTTGGCATCTAGTGTTTGACTGCACTACCCTAGGGGAAAGACTTTGGCTATTCAATCTATCCGCTGCACCCATGATTTTACTAACCTCTAACATCAACCCTCCTTCTCTGATTCTCCAGGGAAAACAGGCTCAGCCTATTCAGCCTCTCCCTGTAACTCAAACCCTCCAATCATGGCAACCTCAGTGTAAACCCTTATTGAACCCTTTCGAGTTTGACAACATGCTTCCTACAGAGCAGGGAGATCAGAATTGCTTACACTATTCCAAAAGTGGCCCAAACCAATGTCCTGTACATTCGCAATCTAGTCTCCTAACGCATATACACAATGCACTGACCAATAACATATCAAATACTTTCTTCACTGTCCTATCTACCTGCAAATCCACTTTCAAGGAAGTATAAATCTGTACTCTGAGATCATTTTGTTCAGCAACACTCCCCAGGATTTTGCCAGTAAGTGTATAAGTCTTGCCCTGATATGCCTTTCCAATATGCAGCATCTCACATTTATCTAAATTAAACTCTGTCTTCCACTCCTCGGTCCATTGGCCCACCTGATTAAGATCCCGTCGTAATCTGAAGTAACCTTGCTTGCTGGCCACTATACCTCCAATGTTGGTGTCATCTGCAAACGTACTAACTGTCCTATGTTCATATCGAAATCATTTATATAAGTGACGAAAAGTAGCGGACCCAGCACCGATCCCTGTGGCACTCCACTGGTCACAGGCCTCCAGTCTGCAAAACAGCCCTCCACCACCATCCTCTGTCCTCTACCTTTGAGCCAGTTCTGTATACAACTGGGTCATTCTCCCTGTATTCCATGTGATCTAATCTTGCTAACCAGTCTCCATGGGGAGCTATGTCAAATGCCTAACTGAAGTCCATACAGATCACATCCAGCGTTCTGCCGTCATCAATCCTGTCCGTTACTTCTCAACAAAAACAAAATCAAATTAGTGAGACATGATTATCCACGCACACCCCCATTTCACGATGCATATAAAGGGCTTTTGCCCAGATCATCGATTTTCCTATTCGTCAGACGCTGCCTGACCTGCTGTTCTTTTCCAGTACCACTCTCATCTAGACTCTGATCTCCAGCATCTGCATTCCTCACTTTTGCCTATCCCTAATCAGTCCTTGCCTTTCCAAATGCATTTAAATCCTGTAGCTTATGATTCCCTCCAACACCGTGCCCACCACTGATGTCAGGCTCCCCAATCTACAGTTCTTGGCTTTTTCTTTCCATTTTAGTCAAACTCATGACTTCCAGCATCTCATCTGTGGCTATTGATGATGACAACATCTCAGCAAGGAACCCAGCATCACCTTCTTAGCTTCCTACAAATTTATTGGGTCCACCTGATCAGGATCTGTGAGGTGATTCATTTTTTACACAGCATGTGGTTCGTGAAGGGAATGTACTTTCTGAGGAAGTGATGGATTGTGGGTAAAGTTATAACATTTAAAACGCATTTGGTTAAGTACAAGAATAAGAGAACATTTGGACAAATCTGAGCCAAGCGCAGGCAGTGGGAATGATTTAGCTTGGGATTATGGTCAGCATGGACTGTATGGGCCGAAAGGCCTGTTTGCAAATACCCTGTATAACTCGATGAGTCTATGTGTGTTTGCATGTCCAAGTATGTGTCTGCATATTTCTGTTCGTGTTTGTCTATTCCTGTGTGTCTATATATGTCTCTGTTAACCTCTGTGCGCATGTCTGTCTCTCTGTGCTTGTTACATGTGTTCCTGCATTAGTGTGTGGATCTCTTCTTGTTTTTGGTGTGAATCACTGAAACTAGGTCAAAACCACTCTCCCTTCCTCTCCATTTCCCTCTTTTCTTTAAAGTAATACAAGCCCACACTCTGCTGGTCTGGTCTAGGTCTTTTCAATCCTTTCTCACATGTAAGGTTACTTGTAAGAGTAAAACATTAAAAATTCCAAGTTACAGGAAGTGCATTAAAATTAATCCAATCGCATTGGAAAGTGGCTCACTCGGAATTGCCTGGATATAATTGCTATGGAAATATGTTTTCATGTGTAGACTGTGTGTTGGAAATACTACCCAGTTACAAACCATTCCCACATTGCAGAAGGAGCGCAGACATTTCTCCACACGAACATGTTCCAGTCTGCGGGCCGAAGTACAATGACAATCCTCTCCAAACCAACCTAGTGTGTGCTTGTGCGTGAGTGTGTGCGCGCGCGTGTAAGCGTGTGTGTGTGTGTGTGTGTGTGTATTTGGTGCAATCAAAATTCAGGTTGGATAGTGCTGCGAGCTGCTGCCCTACCTATCTCCCTCTCAGACTGAATCTCTGATCGTTTACACACTTTAGCACCACGATTACAGTGGCGTAGGGGGTGGGGGATCGGGGTGGCAGTGCAACAGAGATTGACAACAACAGAAATCTCAGCAGCTCTGGAAGCATCTTTGGACAAAAATGGAAGTTGACGTTTTACATCGAGTGATCCTTACTCAGAACTCATATCGGGCATATTTCATCACTTTAAACATCACAGAGACTGCCAGACCCGCCCCACATAGATACACACACGAATACAGACATATAGAAGTACTCACTATACATTGACAGTAATACAGACCTGGACAGTGTGTCAATATTTCAATCACTCTGTTTGGCGTGTGTCAGTATTTTTGAATGGAGTGTGACTGTAGGACAATTTCAATAGTTGCAGATACCAAACCTGAAAGAATTGTAAAGTTTGTTGAGGACGGTGTGGAACTCCAACAGGAAAGTTATGTGTTGATGTAGTGTTCAGGTGTATGGCAGATGAGGATCAATGCAGCGCAGTGTGAGGTGATGCTCTTTAGTAGGAAGGACATTGAAAGACAATATAAAACAGGTTGTACCGTTATAAAGGAGGTGCAGGAACAAAGGGCCAGGGTGTATATGAGAACAGGTTATTGAAGATGTCAGGACAAGTGGTTAGAGTAGGAACTATCACAGATTAGTTTCAGTATCTGAGCTGTTTACAGGAGGAGGTGTAGAAGGGAGTCTCCGTGCTCCCTTCCTGGGATGTGATGGAGATGATGTGTTGTGAGCTCACCCTCCTGCCGACCGAGACCATGGGGATTCCATTTGTCCCAGCTCGACACAAAAGGGAGATGGCATCAGGGCCACGGATTCTAAGTTGTGCCGGGGGGAAACGGAGGTGCCAGTGGGTTAAAAGTGAGAATTGCCCTTCACTGAACATTGCTCCTTACTCAGTTGCTGGGACGTTTCAGAATCTCCACTCGAGGCGTTCCAGTCCTCTCCGGCTCGTACCAGGGTCCTCCCAACATGGCAGGGGAAGGGGGGACGTAAGGGAACGGATATCGGGCACTCCACCACTTGGCTCGACCCTTACTGTCCTATTCCAGGTTGTTTCTCCTGGAATGGGAGAAAGGGAGGGACGGAGGGAGGGAGGGTTGGAGTGGGTACCTCTGCTGTTAGTGCTGGTGTAGATGGGGGGAGATATGGTGAGGTATCTGGACAGAGTCAGTCCACAGTGTTGTATCCATGCAATGTTATTAGTGTGTGTGGCGGGGGGGGGGGGGGGGGGGGAAGAAATAATGGGGGGAGAGAGAGAGAAGGAAGATACTGCAAGCAGCAGTGAGAGTGGTGGAGCATGAACGTTGTTCTGGGTCGCTGCTGCAACAGATATACAGTGAGTGTGAAGGACCAGAGAGAATACAGTGACCCTTATCCTGACAGAGTGGGGAAGGTTATTGATGCTTGTCCTGTATTGCTAGACATTTCTTCAGACAGCAGATACTGCACTGAGCTGGGTGGGGAGCTCAGACCATGCCAGGTGTGTCTGATAGTGTGAGCACCCTCTGGGAAGAGATTGGTCCCCCACTGTACTAGCCCATCCACCAGGACCTCCGTGCCCCTGTCGACAAACTGTGGTGTAATTGCCCCTTATCTGCCATGCTCGGGGTAAACTGTACAAACCAGCTCCGACATCAAAAAAGCTCAATTGTGTACCCACTGGCCTTTTAAAGATGGCACCAATGCCAGGGATCACGGAATACCCAGGGGTATCAGTGCGATGGTGAGTACCTCCAGCCGTGATGGGTGGGAGAATAGGGCTGGCATTGAATAAGAGGGACACCATGTGGTGGGGTAGGTAGTTAATGAGATGAGTTCGATAAGGTAGCACCAGGAAATTAGCTCGACCTTGTGCAGACAATCCCTCTGTCACACTCAATGAAAATGACCCTGAGATAAAATTATGGTTCGATCCAGCCCAATGAGACGAAGACACCATTGGGCCCAATCCCAGTTATAATGCTGCATCTGCTTGACCAATTCTCTCCATCACAGAGAAGGAGCTCAACGTCACCTTCCCCTTGGGTAATATGGCAGGGCAGGAGACTGAGGTATCAGTGGGGAAGCACTTTGAGACACATAATCATAATTCTATTAGTTTTAAAATAGAGATGGAAAAGGATGAACTGGGTTTTAAAAGGTAACGCTCTAACTTGGAGGAAGGCGAATTTTGATGATTTTAGCAAGAACTTCCATACTGGATTGGAACAGATATTCACAGTTACGGGGCCAGCTGAGAAGAGGGAAGCCTTCAAAAAGGAAATGTCAAAATCACAGAGACAGTCTGTCCCATTTAGGGGTAAGGGTAAGGCTGATAGGTGTAAGGAATGATGGAGGACGGGAGAAATTGAGTGTCTGGTCATGGATAAGAGGGAAGCATATGTCAGGTAGAGAGAGCAGGAGTCAAGGATTTTTTCAGTACGCATTCACGGGTTGAGGGTATCACTGGTTGTGCCTGCATTCATTACCCAACACTAATTGCCCAGAGGGCAGTTACGAGTCACATTTCAACTCTCCCTCCCACTCTGCCGAGGACATGGAGGTCCTGGGCCTCCTTCACCGCCGCTCCCTCACCACGAGACGCCTGGAGGAAGAACGCCTCATCTTCCGCCTCGGAACACTTCAACCCTAGGGCATCATTGAGGACTTCAACAGTTTCCTCATTTACCATTCCCCCACCTCACCCAAGTTCCAAACTTCCAGCTCAGCACTGTCCCCGTGACTTGTCCTGACTTGTCCTACCTGCCTTTCTTCTTTTCCACCTATCCACTCCACACTCTCCCCGCCCCCGACCTATCACCGTCATCCCCTCCCCCACTCACCTCTTGTACTCTATGCTACATTCTCCCCACCTCCACTCTCCTCTCGCTTATCTCTCCACGCTTCAGGTTCTCTGCCTTTATTCCTGATGAAGGGATTTTGCTGCTCCTCGGATGCTGCCTGAACTGCTGTGCTCTTCCAGCACCACTAATCCAGTTACGAGTCACACACATGGTTGTCGGTCTGGAGTCACATGTAACCCAGGCCTGGTAAGGAGGCAGTTTGCTTCCTTCAAGACCATAAGCGAACCTGATGGGTTTTCCAAAAATCATCGTCATTTGGCTTTTAATTCCAGATTTAAAGTGACTGTCAAGAAGGATCTAAAGCCAGTAGGAGTATACATAAGAGGGAAATCCAGAGGCCACAAAGGGACATGAGATAGTTCTGGCAAATAGGGTTAAGGAGAATCCAAAGGGACCCTATGCATACATTAAGGACAAAAAAATAACTCAGGAGGGTTTTGGGTCACTTAAAGATCAGCAAGGTTGCCGATGTGCAAAACCGCAGGAGATGGAGGCGATACTAAACAAGCGTCGTGCGTCAGTCTTGACTGTGCAGAAGGATATGGAAGCTAAAGAACTTTGGAAATAAACCGTGACATGTTGAAAAGTGCCTGCATTACAGAGAAGGAGATGCTGGAGTTCGTAAACCCGTAAAAGTGGGAAAATCTTCAGGACCTGATCAGATGTACCCGAGAACTCTGTGGGAAGCGAGTGAAGTGATTGTTGGGCCCCTTGCTGAGATATTTGTATCGTCAATTGTCACAGATGAGGTACCGGAAGATAGGAGGCTTGCGAATTTGGTGCGATTATTGACAACATTTAAGAAGGATGGTAAGGAAAAGCTAGTGAGCCAGACTTCAGTGGAGGGCAAGCTGTTGATAAGGATTATGAGGCACAAGGTTTGCATGGATTTTGAAAAGCAAGGACTGATAAGTAATAGGCCACATGGATCGAAGCATGGAAAGTTGAGTCTCACTAAATTGACTGAGTATGTTTGAAGAAGTGACTAAGAGGATTCATTGCGGCAGATGTGTATATTGTTGGTATGGACTTCAGTAAGACATTTGCCAACTTCCTGCATGGTAGATTGGTTAACAAGTTTAGTTCATATGGAATACAGGGAGATCTAGCCATATGTATACAGAATTATCCCGAAGTCAGGAGACAGAAGGTGGTGGTGAAGGATTGTTTTTCGAAAAGGAGGGTTGTTACCATTGGTGTGCTACAAGGGTTAGTGCTGGCTCCACTGCTTTTCAGTATTCACATAAATCATTTCGATGTGATCATTGCAGCAATAGTTGCTAAGTTTGCAGATGAAACCCAAAATGATGGTGTAGTGGACAGCAAAGAAGGTTTACCTCAGAGTACAATGGAATCTTGATCAGATGGGCTGATGGGCTGACAATTGGCAGGTGGTTTTTAATCTCGACAAATGGGAAGTGCTGCATTTTGGAAATGCAAATCAGGGCAGGACACGTACAATTCATGCTAACGTCCTGGGGAGTGTTGCTGAACAAAGAGACCTTGGAATGCAGGTTCATAGTTTCTTTAAAGTAGAATCGCAGTTAGGTAGGATAGTGAAGAAGGCATTTGGTAAGCTTGCCTTTATTGGCCAGTGCTTTGACTATATGAATTGGGTGGTCATGTTGCTGCTGTACAGCACATTACTTTGGCCATTTTTGGTGTACTGCATTCAATTCTGGTCTCCTTCCTTTTGGAAATATATTGTGAAACTTGAAGGGAGTCAGTAAAGATTTACAAGGATGTTGCCAGGATTGGAGCTATAGGGAGAGTGCGAGTAGATTGGGTTCTCACAAACTTGGATGATTGGGTTATTTTATTCCTGCAGCGTGAGGAGCATATATAGTGTGCATAGCCAAGGTCTTTTTCCCCAAAACTAGAGGGCATGGATTTCCGATGAGAGGGAAAAGATTTAAAAATGACCTAAGGAGCAACTTTTTTCCCACAGAGGGTGGTGCATGTGTGGAATGAGGAGGTGGTGGAGGCTTTTACAATTATAACGTCTAAATGATATTGGGATGAGTACATGAAGAGGAAGGGTTTACATCGACATTGACCAAATATGACTAGTTTAATTTGGGATATCCCATCAGCATGGACGACTTAGACTGAAGCGTCTTATTCCATGCTGTACATCTCCGAGACTCTGACTCTATCTGACCTTGCACCAATATCGTATTAATTCATCATTCTCGGACATGCTAACCTATGTTGCTAGATATGACCGAAATGTCTTCATTTCAGCATTCTGAAACCTGCAAACACATCCTTCCATAACACTGACTCAGAGTCTCTCTCTCTCTGTCTATTTCCCAAATCCCTCCCATTTGTTGATGTTTAAACTGCTTCCCCGCCATCTAGTTTTAATTGCCCAGTTTCAATGTGAAGAACTGTCCTATATCTTTTCCTGCCTTTGAATGTTGCTCACTCAAGAGCATCAGCTTCCAACACTAAGAAGCTTAGAAACAGTGTTCAAAAAAGCATTGCTTGTGTTTTATTTGACTTCCCAGTGTCCTGCCCTGTGCTCCATGTTGGATAATGGGGTTTTAACAGTTTCGAGGCACACCTTTGTAACTTGCTCTGTGCCTATTCATTTAACGTCTCTGTTAATCTCTCTCTGCTGCTCATGTGCTCAGTACCATGAGGAATCCTCACAACTGTTAGTGATTCAGACCAGGCTTCTCATTTGCCTTTGACTGACATTTGACTTAACTCTAGTTTTTGTACGTTCGTGGAAATGCTGGGGATGGTTTCCTAGAGGCTGTGTTTTAAGCTGCTGTGGAAATTCAGAAAGACCAGAGGCTTTGGTGATCCAACTCTGGATGAAAAATGGTGATTGTAGTTACAGCATCTGGATCTGCAACATGACTAACAAATGGAGCAGAGGCTGCAGAGAGGGGAATCTCTGCAAAATGGAATGAGGGAATTACATTCAGATCAGCCATGGTTTTGAAGAATGTTGGAGCAGGATTGAATGGCTCGTTCATGCAACTTATTCAGATGTTTCTGTTGGTATCAAGCAAATTCCTCTTCTCTCCCAGTGCCTCACAGTGGTGGGTAGTGAGTCACCTCCTCCTGTTCCTGTGGAACAGAAATATGGGCCTCACGAGCCTCCAGATTTCCCTGTATCCCAGTATCGAGCAGTTCAGTTACTGCCTCCAGTTCCTGTGTCCCAGTATCGAGCAGTTGAGTGACTCCTCCTGTGCCTGTGTTCCAGTCTCGAACAGTTGAAAGACTGCCTCCTGTTCCTCTGTCCCAGTCTCGAGCAGTTGAGTGACTACCTCCTATTTCTCCCTGTTCCTGAGCAGCAGTTTCAATGCTCTGAATGATGTCACAAGGTTAAGAAAGGACTTGATAACAATTTCAAACTTGGAACAGCATTACACAAAGGTATCTAGAAACGTCTCCACCAAATATTATATGCAGCTCGTCTGTTATTTTATTCCTGTCTCCTTTTATAAACAGGGTGAATCATATACAACAGTGCAGTGTTCCGACAATACTCCCATATATAGGGAAGACAGATCAAAAAGATTGAAAGTTTTATGATCTATCCCTCAGCAACTCTCATTCATTCCATCCAAACCTAGTAAATGTGCCCTTTTATTGTGTTATGTAAAATGATGTAAGGAACTGGTTAACTGAACCTGTTTGTTTGGTGACTGTGATTAATGTCAGTCTCCATGGATTCTAATTATCCCAGTGGAGAGTTTCCATCTTTTAATGATGAAAGAGATCGATTCAATATGTTATCCCATGGTATGGGCGGGAGCATCACCGATAGCACTAACAGGAATTGGCTGCTCCAGAGAGAGGGAGAGATCAGAAACTGAGAACATTAGACTGGATAGTTCTAACAGTGGATCAGAATCTGAGAACAAGAGACTGGAAAGTTTCAACAGTGGATCAGAATCTGAGAACAATAGACTGGAATGTTATAACAATGGATCAGAATCTGAGAATAATAGATTGGAATGTTCCAACAATGGACAGGGGTTTATCATATTATGTTTGGATTTTTTCTACATATTCTTGGTGGCCGTTATCATTACGGATGAAATATGTACTTTACATTATTCAATGCTTTTATTATCCTATCCTGGCTATTGTTGGTGTCCCTGGTAAGTTTCACTGTCGATATATTATTTGCATTAACTATGTGCGACTGTATTCCTGTTATTTTCATTTACACTACTCTGTAAGTGTTCACGCTCCAAACCACAACAACAACAGTGAACTTGTTCATTCTTTCTCGCCTTCTTTAGTTCTGGCACTGGGTCTTGTTGGTTGACATACTCACTTTCAGGTATGAACCAGGATGCATTGCATCACTGCCCCTGCTATTTAAATATTGAAAGCTTGGAGGTCACTGTCTTCTGTTCTGGATGCAAACTCCATTTCCTTCCTCTGACTCCATCTCATCCCTGACCAATAACTGAGGCTGAAACAGACGAGTCACAACTACGGTGATCCCTTTGGCCACAAACTGATTACTGACACCATATCCTGACCATTCCTAATTTTAACTATTGACAACTGCAGAATATACTTCACTGGTTCGTTCCATCTGCTGTTTGAACCTTCAGCTATGAAAGACAGTCTTAATAAAGCCAATAATCTGCTGCTGCTTAACCAAATCTGAGTCGGTATTCCATGGCTTGTATCTAAATGCAACCAAAATCCCATCATTCCTGTACGGATTGCTTTATATTGTTGTTGCGTCTGGCAATGTCTTTACTTTAATATTCACAAGTACATCGTCACCTCTGTCTATGACACGGTCCTCAGTCTCCCTCTGTTAATGACTCAAAGCCCTGTCAGTTGTTCACATTTAAACTGATTTCCTCTATGTCTATTCTCTCTCAAATAATAATTTTCATATCTACTGCCACCAACACACACAGACACACACACACACACTCACACACACACACAATATCTTATCTCATATTTTGGCAGTGGAGGTGCAGAGCCATACATTTGTGGGAGTCTATTTACTGTCACTTACTGCATGGGTTATACATCTTCCCGTGCAAGACATTTCTGTAGTGCAAGTATAGTAGCAATATACTGGCAAAGGTTTGCAATGGACCCCATGTCCAGGTAGTCCAGTTTATAGAGTAATCCACTAGCATGGTCTGCACAGCTCTCCATTCTGGCTAGTCCCTTGTCCCAGTTTATGGAGTCTTGGATGGTTCTGTGAGGCAGATTCACAATTTGATGTAACTAACCATTTCAAATGATCTGGCAATAATTTTATTGAATGCTCCCATTCTTGTCATTGGACCCACCATTGTCTCACTTCTCCAGTTACTCCCACTCCCCTGTCTCCTTATCCATATTTTCACAACGTGTTATCAGTTAATTAATTGTTTGTTTTTTCTGTACCTTTCCCTGGTGTTGTTTTTTTCACTCCCGAGTATATCGAGTGCTGGCATTGTGAAGCTCAGAAACAATGCAATGGTATGTGGCAGGCTGTTGCTCCAAGTTGGAAAGGGGGTTCCAGCAGCTTTGAGACACGTCTTTGAAACTTGGTCTGTGCCTGACCTCTGAAGGCCTGTGTTTGTCCCTTTCAGTTGATTGTGCAGTACATAACATGAGGAAACCCCTCGAGTATTATTGTCAAGGAACAGGAGCTGAGGGGCATCTGACTGCCTCCTGTCATGGAAAGGTTAGTGGAGGTGATGGAGATGGTTTACTGGAGGTTGTGCTGTGAGCTGCCTTAGACATTCAGGCAGACCTGAGGATTTAGTGAACCAACTCAGGATGGAGCATGGGGACTGTAGTTACAGCATCTGGGTACGCAACATGAACAACAAATGGAGCAGAGGCGGCAGAGAGGGGGAGCTCTGAAACCACAGAGTGTTTGTGGGGAAAGGGATCTGCCAAACCTGCCTGTGTTTTAACGAGGAGACACACATCCTTTCCCTCTCCCCTTTAAATACACCCATGCAAATTCACCCTCTACTTCTCGCATACAAACACATTCCCCCTCTATCACATGCACACACACTCTCCCCTTTCTCACACGCACGCATACCATCTCTCCCTCACAAAGACACACATAGTCCCCCTCACTCTCTCACAAACACACACACTCTCTCTCTCCCTGTCTAATTCCAACAAAATACGCCCTGCCCCAATTTAGAACTTGAATCTGTGGACCAATTTTGTCCCTACCATACCAATTTTAACATTAATACAGCTCTGTTCACTTTTCCCAAAATGCTCCCCGACTTTACCTCCGTCACCTATCCTGCGCTATTTCCCAACAGTAGGTCGAGTTTGTCCCTGCCCGAGTAGGACCCTCTACATGCTGCTTGTGGAAGCTTTCCTGAACACACTTAACAAGTTACGTTCCATCTTAGTTCTGAACCCTCTGGAAGTCCCAGTCTATGTTAGGATAATTAAAATCACCTATAATGATAACCTCATTGCTCCTGCAAGTCTCGCCAGTCTCCCTGCATATTTGTTCTTCTAATTTCCATTGATTATTTGAAGGCTTATAGTTCAACCACTATAACATTACCATCCCCTCCTACTTGTTTGCATCATTTATAAAATCTCATTGGATATTATCTCGGTTATTTCATCTTTAAATACTAGAGTGATACGCGCCATAATCAGAAGTATTGGTATGTAAATTGTTTCCATTTACATCTCTTCCTCGCAGTGACTTTCACATTTTCAGCACTCCTTGTCAAGGCACAGTGGAGATATGGAGCTGTAAATGGATGGAAGCTGCACATTCTGTCAGTTCCAACATTGGCTGCAAGTTTCCCCACACTGGGCTGCGATCTAAAACAGTGTTAATGAACAATGCAACAGCCTAGGTTTATAAATGAATGAACCAGTGTGGACTGCACAGCTCCCCACGCTGGACATTGAGCCCAGGATTATAGATCCAGCATTGGTGTGGGCTGCACAGAGTTTCACTCTGGACATAGCTGGATTGCATTCAGCTGTACACTAGCCGGATCTACACAGTGCTCCATCCTCATTTTGTAATGGATGGTATGGTTAAGTGAGTTGGATTGCGAATGTGAGAGAACTAAACATCTGGCAATGCCTTTATTTTGTGTTTTAATTCTTGTGAATGGACTCTTCAAATACTGACTCATCCGGTTAGACCCATCCCTCTGGATGAGTCGCGGTGACTGTTGTTACAGCACCTGTGTCTTCAACATGACCAAAAAATGGAGCAGAGGCTGCAGAGAGGACAGTCTCCGTAAAATGGAATGAGGGAATCACCATCAGATCAGACGTGGTCTTAGTGAATGGTGGGTCAGGATTGAATGGACCACTAATGCAATTTATTTATATATTTCTGTTTGTTCCAAGTAAACTCCCCTTCTCTCCCAGTGCCTCATACTCGTGGGGACTGAGTCGCCTCCTTCTGTTCCTGCGTAATAGGATCCTCGGGCCTCAGTAGCCTCCAGATTTCCCTGTGCGCCAGTTTTGAGCAGTTGAATGACTGGCTTCTGTTCCTGTGTCCCAGTCTCGAGCGGTTGAATGACTGCCTCCTGTTCCTGTGTCCCAGTCTCGAACAATTTAGTGACTGTCTCCTGTCCCTGTGCCCCAGTTTCAAGCAGTTGAATGACTGCCTCCTGATCCCAAGTTTGTGAAAATACATGTCCTCCTCCTGCTCCTGAGTAACAGGCTCCAATAGCTCTGTGCTCACCTGCTGCTCCTGTGGAATGGAGGTGAGGGACTGAATGGCCTCTTCACATTCTTTACAGCTTTTCTTGACTAAAGGCCTTTGTCCTGTTTCTGTAAAACAACATCAAAATCTGAATGATGTATTGTTGTATTTGACTGTCAGTAATTGAGCAAACAAGCCGACTGGCAGAATTCAGATGCTGAATAGCCTTCTCCTGTTCCAGTGTTATACACTGAAGAGTCAATAGACTCTCAGAGATGTAAAGCACGGAAAACGATCGTTCGGTCTGGTCAACCATACCGCCAAATATCCTGAATTAATCTCGTCCCCCTTGCCAGCAGGCGGCCCATCTCCCTCTACACACTTCACATGCACATACCCATCCAAATGCCTTTTAAATGGTGTAACTGTACCTGCCTCCACCACCTCTTTTGGCTGTTAAATCCATACACACAGCAGTCTCTGTGTGAAAATGTTGTCCCTCACGTCCCTTTCTAAATCTTTCTCCCTCTCACCTTAAACCTTTGTCTTCTAGTTTTGGACTCGTCTATCCTGGGAAAAGACATTGACTGTTTACTTTATCTATGCCCCTCATGAATTTATAAATCCCTTTAAGGTCCCCCCTCAGCTTCAACACTTGAAAATAGTCCCAGCCTATTCAAACTCTCCCTGTAACTCTAACCCTCCAAAACCTGCAACATTCTTTTAAATATTTTCTGCACCCTGTCAATTTTGACAACGCCTTTCCGATAGAAGGGAGACCAGAATTAAAGGCAATATTACAAAAGTGGCCAAACCAATGTCCTGTACATATTTAACATGTCATGCAAATGCTTCGACTCAAAGCACGCACCAATAAAGGGAAGATCACCAAATGCCTTCATCACTGCGCTATCTCCCTGTGACAGCACTTTCAAGGAACGGAGAACCTGCACCACGAGTCTAGCTTTGCTGCCTCACAGGGCAGCGACCTGGGTTTAATTCCCTCCTTGAATGATTGGCTGTGTGGAGTTTGTACATTCTCCTCGTGTCTGCGTGAGTTTCCTCCGGGTGCTATATTTTACTCCGACAGTATAAGGATATGCAGGTAAAGGTAGATTGGCCATGCTAAATTGCGCACCGTACCCAGGGATGTGTAGGGGAGGTGGATTAGCCATGGAAAATGCAGGCTCAGAGGGTTTGTCCAATGGGATACTGTTTAGAGGGTCGGTGTGGCCTCGATGGGCCGAAAAGACTGTTTCTTAACTGTAGGGATTCGATCATTTCTATGGGGTTCCCCTTGATTAGCAGCTTTCGACAGCACCCTACCTATATGTCTTGCCTTGAATTGCCTTGGCAAAATGCAACACCTCATAGTTATCTAAAATAAACTCCATCTGCCACCCCTCGACTCACCTAATCAATGTCCCATTTTATTCTGAGATATCATTCTTCACTGTCCACTACACCACCAAATTTGGAATTATCTACAAACTTACTCACCATACTTCATAACTCAAGTGCAAATGATTTGTATAAGTGACAACAGGCAGTGGACCCACTATTGATCTTTGCGGCATGCCACTGGTCACAGGTCTCCAAGTTAATGAACAAATGTCCACTCTCACGGCCTGTCTCCAATATTCAAGAAAATTTTGGATCTAAATGGCGAGTTCTCCCTGGATCCCAGGCAGACTAACCTTGCTAACCAGTCTACCATGTAGAACATTTTGGTTTTCATACTGAATTCCACAAAGACAACATACACTGTCCTGCCTTCATCAATCATCTTCATTACTTCCCCAAAAAATTCCACCGAGTCAGTGAGACGTGACCGCCAATGTACAAAGCCCTCTTCAGTCCTTGAGTTTCCAAATGCATATACATCCTTTCCCTCAAAACCTCCTCCAACAATTTAGTCACCATTGACGTCATGCTCACCGATCTATAGTTACCTGGGTTTTCCTAACTTTCTTAAATAATGACGCTATGTTAGCAGCCCTCCAGGTCTTTTGACACATCACCTGTGGAATAAATGATACAGATATATCAGCAAAATGCTGAGCAACCTCTTTCCTAGCTTCCCACATACTTATGGGGTACAACTGATCAGGTCCCAATAATTTGCTCTGCTTTATATGTTTTAAAATGTCCTACATCTCCTTGTAATATAGGTACTTTTCTAGGTATCACGATAGGAAAATTAGTGGAGATCTCAGTGAAATATATAAAACTCTGACAGAGTGTGACAGATTAGAAGCAGGGATGATAATTCCCCTGGCTGGGACGTCTAAAACAAGGTCCCACAGTATTAGGTACAGGTAGGGCACTCTGCATTGAGTTGACACAAAATGTTTGCACTCAGCTGGCGAACCTGGAGAATGTGCTCGCACCTGGAAACCAAGAATATAAATAAGGATTTTGAGACACTAAAGGAATAAGGGAAGAACAGGAGTATTGTGTGGAAATAACGGGCTAGCCATCATTATATTGAATTGGGTAGCAACTCGATGGATCAAAGGGACTACTGCCACTTCCTATTTCATAGCTTCTAAGGTTAATCACATTAACAGATATATTTATTGAGTGGGATAAGTGCATTGAGGAGATGTTTGAACATGAACTAGAATGGGGAAGGCGTAATGTATTGAATGACCTCCTCCTTTCCCGATGTTCATGTGCAATCTGTGGGAAAGCTCTGTAAATGTTGTCACAAGTTCTCAGATGTTAGGAAGGAGGTCTCTGCAGGGTCAAGAAGACTACGTTTCCATTTCCCTTTTTCCAGTACCGAGGCTGGGGCCGGGTGTTCTTCCAGTTTTATCCTTTAAGAACTCGGAGCAGTTTGATACAATAAAGTGTCTTCCTTGGCCGTTTCCGAGACCATTGAAGAATTGATCACATGCCTCTGTGTCTGGAGTCACTTTTAGGCCAGACCAGGAAAGTACCGGAGATTCACTTCCTGAAAGTACATTGGGGAAGGAGATGATGTTTACAATCTATATTTATTCAAGGTCAATGTTACTGACACCAGATTTTTACATCTCGATATTTTATTAATTGTTTTTAACTTCCACCAGCTGCTAGAACATTAGCCTGGTCTGGATTAGCAATTTTTGTGGAGAAAATATAGAGAATCATCTGGCGACGCAGAGAGTTCTTCAAGAAGTAGGTCTTTTATTTTCAAACAAAAAACCGTGATACTGAGAAAGCAGATTCTCGAATGCCTCCGAACTTCAGGGTCCGCGGATTTTTATATCTTTGTTTTATCATGTTTCTGCTAGCTTATCAGCATGTCCAACTATATTAATCACAGTAGCTCACTCTAGCTACACAATAAACCAGTGATGTTAGTTCCTATTATCTCTTCAGTTGTATATTCTACTTAATGTTATTCTAATGTCATGGTTAGATATTTATTGCTAATTCTGCTACAGTGATCTTCAATTCCAGACTAACCTGTCATAATAGATATTTTGCTATTCCATCCGTTACAATAGTCTCCTGTCTCAAGCTGACTCTACAAACTACTAATTAGATATTTAATGTCATGTCCCAAATATTTATTGTCCCAATATTGTCATAATAATACGTAACAGAGCAACTTGCTTTTTTACTTGTGTTATCTCATCTCGCCATAATGACCTTTCAGCCTTAACCTTACTCTGTTAATTGGTGAAAGAACATTCTACTATTCTTATTCCACCTTGCCTTCCACACACCATAGATTGCTAGTGGCCTTCATACTTTAACTCTTCCCATGCTGTCATGTTCTTTATATTCCATACAATCCAGTGACATTTCCACAACAGCACCATCTCCACATGGGGACCAATCGGAAACCACACTGAGCAGATTATTTCTGTGCTGCTTGACTTCTCTGTCAAAAAGAACTCCCATCAATTTGTCTATCGTGATGGGACTGAGGGAGTAGTAATTGGTCAGACTGTAATTATTCTCCTTTTAGGAGACTGGACATAGTTGAGTAATTTTCCACATTGCCAGGAGATGTCAGAGTTGGAGCTGGAATGAAACAGCTTCCCCAAGGACACGGCATGTTGTGCAGCGTAAGTCTTCAGTCCTATTGCAGGAATGGTGTCAGGGCACATTGCTTTTGTCGTATCTACTGTGTGCAGCTGTTCCTTCATGTCATGTGCAGCGAATCAAATTGTTTGAACACGGGCATCTGTAATTCTGTGGGCAGCATGGCGAGGGTGAGGTAGAACATCAACTCGATGGCACGATGGCACAGTGGTTAGCACTGCTGCCTCACAGCGCCAGAGACCCGGGTTCAATTCCCGCCTCAGGCGACTAACTGTGTGGAGTTTGCACGTTCTCCCCGTGTCTGCGTGGGTTTCCTCCGGGTGCTCCGGTTTCCTCCCACAGTCACAAAGATGTGCAGGTCAGGTGAATTGGCCAGGCTAAATTGCCCGTTGTGTTAGGTAAGGGAAGGATGTAGGGGTAGTGGTAGGGGTATGGGTGGGTTGCGCTTCAGCGGGGCGGTGTGGACTTGTTGGGCCGAAGGGCCTGTTTCCACACTGTATGTAATCTAATCTAATCTAATCGACACTTCTGGCTGAGGATGGTGCAGATAGTGCATCCTGGTCTTTTATAGTGATGTGCAGGGCTGTTGAATTATTTAGGATGGGGATTTTTGTGAGGCCCATCACCATTTATGACTGAATGTGGCAGAACTGCTGACCTTTGATCACATCTTTTGGTCGAGTGTGTTACCTTTAATTTATTAGCATCAGGTTTAGGTTCACGTGGTTCTGACCCTGACATGTTCACCCACACTCGTCACTGAACCATAGATCGTGTTGATGGTAATGGCAGAATGAGGAGCTTATCCCGGGCAAAATGT
This sequence comes from Chiloscyllium plagiosum, assembly GCF_037043375.1. Lineage (NCBI taxonomy): Eukaryota > Metazoa > Chordata > Chondrichthyes > Orectolobiformes > Hemiscylliidae > Chiloscyllium > Chiloscyllium plagiosum. The sequence goes on from NW_028270189.1 coordinate 20,221,772, forward strand.
TACAGGCTGTGTTTGAATGCAGGTCTGTTTCTCCTGCTGCTGTGGTCTACAGCACTACATAAATACGCAGTTTTGAGCTGCAATGTCTGCAATGCAATTCTGCTGTCTGTCCCTTTGTTCAAATCGAGACCCACTCACCCATCAGCCCTGTACTCAGTGACATACTCTGGTTTCTAATGTGGAAATACTTCCATTTTCATATTCTCATTCTGCTGACGGTCTCTCCCCGGGTCATGCTTCCAATCTGACACATTCTGCGAAACCAATTAACTGATTTTAATTCAATTGTTTAATTCATCTGAATCTTTTTCCTTGACTAATACGATCTTCTGTGTTTGAGGTGAATGTGTTTCCCTGTTTCTCTCCCTAACTATGATCTAAAGCTCTGTAGTGTCAGTCGTACCATCCTTATGTAGTTTCAGAGTCAATGAATTCTCTGGATTCCCAATCATCTTCACCACATTGTATGTTTCCTCTTTTGGTTTGATGCTGTCCCTGACTTGTCTTATCACTCATGGATGCGTTGTCCTCCCATGAGTATGTTTCATCTCCTTTGGGATAAATTTCTGATATCCTCCGAATTTTCCACAGAAACTCCTGCTTTTGCTGCTCCATGGTCTTCTCTGCTCGGCTCCCCTTCCAATTAACTCTGGCCAGCTCCTCCCGAATGTCTTGGAGTTACTTTGCTCAATTATAATCGCATTACATCTAGAAGAGAGCAATTGATATAAACTGAAAGAAAATGTTTTAAGAGAAGGCACGTGAAGAATAATTGATAAATTTCTTAACTCGCTACAAGGAGAGAAAGAGAGAGAGAGGATATAGATGAGGAAATGTGAAAATGAGAAAACTAGATTATTGAAGGAAGTAGATGTACATCCCTCAATGGTTTGGAAAGTCCTGTGTACTGTGGTCCTTTGTACAGTGCATGTACAACAGAGTAATATGTTCAAATGCTGGGTCTGATGCCAGAAATTGTATCTCCAATAATATGACAGACACTAGCTTTGGAAAGAACCCAACAGGTCAATATATTTCATTCTTGGTAGAAAGGGGATTAACTGAAATAAGTTGGACACCAGAAGCAAGAATTTATAACACGCATCCTGATAAGAATGAGAGATAAGAGTAGAGAAATCAAGAAAGGGAGAGAACATTGAGAGAAGGGGTACATATCACTTTAGATGAGGATCAAATAATGTTTTAATGTTTTATAAATTATATACATCATATGCATCACTTTTCGTTAACTGTGTCTCCGTTGTTTATTTAGAATGTGTTGTGCACACATGAAAAATGGTACTTATCTGCACACACACATTTAGTAAACAGTGTATATAAAATCATTTTTTCCGTGATTGAAATGGTCCTGTTGTCGTGTTACCAGGACACATGAACACCAACTGACCACCAAAAGACATGACCCACTACCACTATGTTCCATAATACAGACAAAGAATGGCATCACTTTGACTGGAACAACACACGCACATGCTAAGACACGCAAGGACGTTCTTAGAGGAATGGTATTCTAACCAGACGTCCATCAATAAACACATCAATTTAAATCCTATCTACCTTCTCTTGTAAAATAAAAACGGAAATGACATCACCCACCTTAAGAAACAAAGGCCTATAACTAGAGAGGCGGGACATACCACCAGCACTTCAGCGAAACTCTCACTGATGATGTCACCTAGTCATGATGACGAAACTTCTGAAAACAAACCTTCAAGCTCAGCGAGCTAACTTGCATATATATATAAATTGTAAGTTTTCGTTAACTAGTGGAATTTAGGAGTTCTCTGTCACCCACGTTTTAACAGATTATGATGTGAGGTGAGCTTTTCTGGGTATGTGGTTTTAATTAACCGAGGAGTTCAACATTGATGTCATAACATTTTGCGGCCTTGCTGTATGGGATTTGGACAGATTTGATCAGATGTGGTGTAGAAAAGGTCCCAGCAGATTCCAACACGTGGCAATTGGTGACCTAGATCTTCAAATATAACCGGTGGGAAAATTCATTTAATTTTGTTAACTGGTGGTTGGTTTAATTAAAAGTGAGAGAAATGGCTTTTAACATGCTAAAGAGGTTTCCAAATTTGCCAAGGAAGTTTAGAAAGACAGAAGGACTTTTTTTTTAGAATTAGCAAATCGGTTGGAATTCGGTTTAACCAGGGACAAAAGGAAATCTGAAATTGTAATGGAGATGGTCAAGCACTTTGGTGTGTCAAAGAAACAGGCAACTGCAGTCGAGTTAGAAAAAACTTAAATTGCAAATGTGGCAACTGGAGTTAGAAGATGAATAAAGGGACGGAAACAGTGAGAGAACAAAGAGAAAGGGAAAGAGAGGAAAAAGAGAGAGAGAATTTGAATTTCAGAAGTTGGGAATTAGACAAGGAAGTTAAATTAACAGGATAGAGATGAAGGGAGAACGTCGGGATGTATACAGCTATGTTAATACATTGCTATACTTCGGTTAGAAAAATGTCAAAATCTGTTTTTATTTCATTTGAAAAACAAAAATGACTCGGCTGATGGTATGTCCAGTGAACTTGTGGGTAATGCTAGTTCAGACTTAGCAGATGGGCACAACTAGTGAGCTATGTGCAGCGCTGTCAGATGAAGGGTCAAGAGATTAGGCTGATGTCAAACTGTCTATTTTGTGTGGTCATGCATTGGTACTAGAAGAATATAGACAGAGGTTCAGAAATATAGAGAAAAAAACCAGGTCAGACTTTTGTTGTTATGAAAGAATTAACCACAGTCATTTTGATAGGTGGGTGTTGGCCTTAAAACTGGTTAATACCTGTGAGGCTCGAAGGGAGATTATTCTGCTGGAGGAGTTTAAAGATTCACTTCCAGAGACGGTAAGAATTCACGTGAATGAATAGAAAGTTCAAGAAGTGAGAAGTATGGCAGAAATGGCAGGTAAAAATGCATTGGTTCATGAGATGAAGTGTAGCTTCTGGGAGAATTTTCATCCGGTGAGGGATAGAAATTGGGAGAAGGTGAGATCCTACAGTGCAAAGTGAACAGTAGAGCAAACTGGCAATAGTTTAGCACAAATGAAAAAAAGAAGCCCATGGGGGTTGAAAGGAGGTGAAAGGCCTTCAGTATTCTCACTAAGAGAGTGGAACACCTAAAATTAGAGTGCTGAGGGTTAAGAAGGGCACTGGGAACAAAAAAGGTGTTTTTACTGCTGTACGCTGGGGGACACAGTGCTGGGCATTGAAGGAAGACATTTTTTGAAAAGATGTGGTAAAAGAGGCTAAGCCAGTGGCATTAGTGAAACTGGTAAAGGAGACCCCAAGTGGTGCCGAGGAGCTGCAGGAGAGTGCACAGCCGAGGCATGGGCTAGGTATGGAGTTACTACCTGATCTCTGTAAAGAATTTGCCTCTGTGGATAAACTTTACTCAGAAATGGCGGGGGGAGGGGGACGGGGAAGGGGAAGGACAATAAATTATAATTTTATGAGATACGACATCTGCTCAGTCTCTAATGGTTGAGAAGTGAGGCGCCCAAAAAGCACAACAGATCAGGCAGCATCTGAAAAACAGGACAATCGACATATCTGGCATAAACCCATCATCAGGAATGTGGCTTGGGGACAAGGGGGCTGAAAGATAAATAGGAGTGTTTAGGAGCTGGGCTGGCGGGAGTTTCACTAGGAAGTCTATAGGAAGATGTAAGAGGGAGTGATAGTAATATGTCGGAAGGGATGGTGCAGTGGGTAGGTGGGAAGGAAGATGGACAATTAAGACAGTTCAAGAGTTCGGTGCCAATTTGAACGGTTGGATCTGGAATGAGGTTGGGGAGGGGAGATTTGGAATTTGGTGAAGTTGATGTTGATGCTGTATAGTTTGAGGGGTCCAGCTATCCTACCACCTATCCACTTCACCCTCCTCTCCGATTTATCATCACCACACCCCACCTGCATCTACCTATCACATTCCATGTTACCTTCCACCCAGCTCAACCCCCACCGTCCTATTTATTTCTCAGCCCCCTTCCCCCTCCCTTGCCCCCCACTTTCCTGATGAAGGACTTGTGCCGGAAACGTCAACACGCCTGCCTCCCGGATACTGTCTGACCTGCAGTGCTTTTCCAGCCCCACAGTTTTCAACTCGGATCTCCAGCATTTGCTGTCCTCAATTTCTCTCCGCCCCTAATGGTAAGAGATGGAAGTATTTTCACTCTTTCTGACATGTTACTCAAGAGCGTGATAATTTGTCGAATGCGACAGCAATTAAGGTTGGGGGACAGAAACATCAGGTTGGAGTTCCAAATCAAGATTGGGGAAGTAAAAGTGAGAGTGAGTTACAGACTGTCAGTTCCAGGAATACACTTTATTCTTGGGGACGGTTTAGCTTGATCCAAGGTGGGAGAGACAGCCCTTGTGGTGGAGAAGTCAAATGAAACTAGGGAACTGAGGAGTTAAAAGAAATATACCCAGGATTTTTTCCACTCTGTGTACGAACAAGATCCCACTGTCATAAGTTACAGCAGGAAGAAAAAAAAGAAAAAGACAAAGGAGTTGATGTTCAGTTAACTGACATGACACCCTGTTTGATGTAATGGTGCAGGAAAACACCTGAACGTGGAGAGAAACTGTCGGTTAGTTCAGAAGGGAAATGGGCCGAAGTGCACTAGATCGTGTTACCGGTAGCATACTGTGTTACGGGTAGCACACGAACTAACTGCAGGTGGTCACCTAGGTGTACAGAATCAGGCGAAGGTACAGAAGCATTTCTAGTGACCTGGAAAGCACAAGGACGTGGTTAATTTTTGTTTTACATGTCAGACATGCCAAAGGGTAGGTAAGTCACAGGCAGTAATGAAACCGCACCTTTGTTGCCAATTCCTGCATTCGAAGAACCTTTCCCGTAGGTTATGACTAATTGTTTCGCTCCCTTTTCTAAAATAAAAGTGGAAACCAATATTTGCTGACCATAATGTACGTGTCTCCCAGGTTTCCAGAGGCAATTCCGTTATGGAATGTTAAGGAAAAACGGGAGGTGGAGGGGTTGGTAGCTTTCTTTTCTCGCTGTTGCCTACCCAGAGGGATTCAATCAAACCAAGGGTCTTAAACCACTCAGCTGTTTACGGAAGTCATGGATAGCTTAGGCATACAACACTTCAAATCAAGGGCCTCCCATCCTGAATCCCAGGGAGCATTGAAGAGTTAGCATCAGACACTGAAGATCATGTTGGCCAAATGATTGGGATAATGGTGTCCCATTAAATTGCTTATCATCGAAGATGCCCCAAATAAATCTACTCCGTTTACTTCATTTCAGTTAATATTCATACATGAAGTGAGAGGTTTTTAAAAAAATTATTAATTATAAATTGACAGGACAGAAGTCGAAGATCTCACACTTGGATTATGTATGTGAGTTGAGGGAGAGAGAAAGTGAGGACTGCAGATGCTGGAGATCAGACCTGAAAAATGTGTCGCTGGAATAGCGCAGCAGGTCAGGCAGCATCCAAAGAACAGGAGAATCGACTTTTCAGGCATAAGCCTTTCTTCAGGAAAGGCTTCAGAAGTACGGCTTATGCTCCTGCTCCTTGGATGCTGCCTGACCTGCTGCGCTTTTCCACCAACACATTTTTCAGGTGAGGGAGAGATTACATTGAGTAGGTCAGTTAGCTAAACAGCACCAGAAGAGGACACAGTATAGAGTAAAGCAGGTGGGGGTGACTTATTAGTATTGCCAGCAGTGGTAGGAAATCCATTTAAAGCCAGGTTTAGTGGCCCCTTTCAAATTAAAAAAAAAATGTTGAGTCAATTAAGCTGTCTGGTAAAAATACCAGATATGACAAAAACGTTATCGAGTATGTCATGTGAATGAATAATGCTCCAGCCACATTTATGACTCAGGAACAGAGTTGTGGCCAGATGAACAAATTGTGCAGTTTATCTCTATGATGTAGTGATCTTTAGCAAGTGATTGAAAGCTCACATGTTACAGTTGGCAGAGCATGTTGAACGATTACAAGAAGCAAAACTGGTAATAAACTTAAAGAAAACAGAATTCGCGAAGGCAGAGGTGATGTTCTTGAGACTTTACATTGGACATGGAAAGTTGATCCCATGGAACATAAAGAAGAAGGGCATTGAGCAATTTCCACGACCATCCTCGAAGAAAGAGGTGTTTCAGTTATTTGAACTGAATGGATTCAATCGGAAGTTTGTCGCAAACTTCAGCACCACCGATTGATTTATTAAATAAGAACACAGAATTGTGGTGGACAGAACAATGCCAGGAGGCATTTGAGAATTTTAAAGCAGATTTAATCACTGCATCAGTTTTAGCTGCACCAAATATTTTGAAATACTTTGAAGATTGTGTCTGATGCTCGGGATATAGAGCTCGGAGATGTATTGATGCAGAAAGATGATGATGGAATTGAATGGCCAATTGGCTACTTGTCGAAAAAGCTCAATATCCACCAGAAATAAATACAACATCGCCATTATTGAAAAAGAATTATTGAGTTTCGTACTGGCCTGACAGTATTTTAATGTTTACATGACAAATTGTCGGAGACAGTTGTGGACAACAATGACAATGCTCTCGTATTTTTTTGGGATATTTAAAGACGAAAATATGAGACTATTTCATTGCAGTCTTATGTTACCGACTTTAAAATTACAAAATTACAAAATGCGTTTGCTGTGGGTCGTAAAAATTATATAGCAGATGTGTTATCGTGAATTTAAAGGAAGAAGTGTAGATAAAATTTGACTTATTCCAGTGTTATATATGTGTGCAGAATTAATATGAATAGTATAACTGAGATTAATGCTTTTGTATTTTATAAAAATGGGATTAAGAATTATAGGAAAAGAAATGAAGCCAACTTTTCATTCTGATGGCTCTTTTTTTTTTCCTGAAGTGGGGAGACGTTATGAAGCCGAAAGCAAGTCTGGCCACTTTAAGACAGAACGTGTTTTGCTGAATAGAAAGTACAGCCACAGATGCCAGCTAAATGTCAGACTGTTCCAAATACAACAATTAGCTGAGGAATGGATACCTGAGTTTTGGTTGCTGTTTTGACAGCAATTCAAATGCAATCAAGGAGTTTAAATAACGCTGAGGATACCAGAAGCCAACGGAATTTGAATATTATTGTTTGGGCACCTGGAAAGCAATCACATTGTGAGAATTATTGTAACATGGGGAGTATATAAACCCAGCATTTTGAACACTAGAGGGAGAGCCACTACCATCCAACAGTAGAGTAACTGCTGTAGGGCAGAAGTGCTAACTGGCCATCTCCAACACTCTCTATCAAAGATACATGTTCATATCAAACCTACTTGCAGTAAACAAAACATGACCCAGGGAGATCAGAAGCTGGAAGAGTGAACACAGATAGAGGCTGTGTGGTCTTGAGATTGTAATGTTTAATATGTGGGTTGTTGGAACAGCATATTTTTACAGAGTTGCAGTCAGTTAGTAAGTAGTAAAGAAAAGAGGGGCTTGTATTTGTGAATAGTTGTTGTTTAGTGTTCACTATTAAAGTTAAGAAACTAACTTGTTATTTTTGTTTAAATAGTGGAATGTAGGAGATCTGTGTCACTCATATTTTAACAGATTACGAGGTGAGGCGAGCTTTTCTGCGTGTTTGGTTCTACTCCACTTTGTAAATGTCCATCCATGCTAATCCCATTTCCCTGCAGTTGGCCCATATCCTTCTTGTCCATTCCTATCACATATTTATAGAAATCCGTTTGAAATGTTGTTAATGTATCCCCCTCAACCACATCTGCTGGCTGCTCATCCATGTACTATCCCTCCGTGTAAAGAAATGGCCCCACAGTTTCCCTTTCATTCCTTCCCCTCTAACCTTAAACTGATCCCCTGTAGTACTTGATTCTCTACACCTTGGAAACCAATTGACCGCATTCACCCTATCCATACCCCTCATGATCTTATACAGCTCTATAATGGCCCCCCACCTCACCCCCCTCAGTCTCCTACACGCTAAAGAAAATGCCCTAGCTTTTCCAACCTCTCCCTATAACTAAGACCATTGGGTCCTGGCAACGACCTTGTAAATTTCTTCTGCATTCTTTCTAATTTAATAACATCATCCCTATAACAAGGTGATAAAACTGAACACTATACTCCAAGTGCTGTCTTACCAAAGTCCTGTGTAACTGCAATATAAATTCCCAACTTGTATATTCATTGCCATGATTGACGAAGGCCATTGTGCCAAAAGCCTTCTTCACTGCCCTGTCTAACTATGACCGCACTCTTACAGAACCATGCATATGAACGCCAAGGGCTCTCTGCCCACTGCAAACCATAAGGCCCTGCTATTCACCATGAAACTCCAAACTTGATTTGAGTTTCCAAAATGCAAGATCTCACACTTCGATATTAAATTCCATTTGCCATTTCTCAGTCAACTTCACCACCTGCTTAAGGTCCTGCTGCAATGTCTGATCAACGTCCTCACTGATCACGCTCCCACTTATTTTAGTGTAATCTGCAAACTGACTAATCTTGCCTTGTACATTCTCAACCAAATCATAGATAACAAACAGCAATGGACCCATGCTCCAGTCTGACAAGTATCCTTCCACTAAACCCTGTGCTTCTTACCAACAAGCCAACTGTGTATCCAATTGGCCAGTTCCCCCAGCATTCCATGTGATGGAACCTTCCAGAGCAGCCTGCCATGTGGGACCTTGGCAAAGCCTTACTGAAATCCATAGAGACTATGCCTGCCGCTCTGTCTTCGTCAACTTTCTTGGTCACTTCACCAAAGAAATCTAACAAATTTGGGAAGCATGATCTCCCACTCACAAGTCTATGCTGAATGCTCGGAACGAAACGCTGCATAAGTAATGGGTGCAGTCAATGGTCTGCTGTCCTTCAGTGTAAGATGATTCGTGTACATAAGTAAAGCCATCATCCTGCTGTTGTAGAGCCTTGTTGAGAGATAATTTGTGGCACTCTCTACAGAGGTAATCTCCTTTGTAAGGAATGATCTCCTTACCACAGACACGAATGATGGTAACATGAGGACAGAGTAAGGAAGCTGCGTGTTTAATCTGTAGAGCTGTGAGAGACGAAGAAATGGTGACACTGCAACACGAGGAGTGGCAGCAAGGTCTCTTTTATTTCCAAAAGAGACATTGGTAGGGTGAGAAATTCCATACTTTACTCAGGATTGATTGGTTTGATTTATTGCCACGCGTACCTCAGTACAGGGAAACACTTTATTTATGAACAGTGGAGGCAGGTCATAGTAAACATGGCCAGACAGGTCATAGGGTGGAGATAGACTTGGACAGAATAAGGTATAAAGGTTACACTGAACAGGACGTGCACTAGACAAGATCAACATGAACAAGATCAGCATTACTTGAACTTAGAGAGTCCATTCATCAGTCTAACGTGGCTTTCCTAATAGTTTATATGCCTAAATTAACTCACCCCACGATATTGTGCAGTCGGTGCGTGAACCCGTACTGAACGTCATGTTGCTCACAATCTCCAACACCAACCACAATACGTTCCATCTGAAACAGGTAGCCATTCCCACCCACTTCTGCCCTACATAGAGAATACCAGGCTGTCTTCTCGGAGATGGAAGATGCCTTCTTGAGATTTCACACAAGACATATGTCTTCCCTCCTCAACACTAGAAAACCATGTTAAAGACCCACGTGTGTAGCATGAGCAACGGAGCAACGTGGAACAACGTGGATCAGTCTGTCTGTGCAGCCTCTGCTCCACTTGTTCATCATGTTAGAGCATCAATTAGGAGACAAAAGACTACCGATGCTGGAGATCAGAGAAGACAGTAAATTGCTGGAAAAGCAAAGCAGGTCAGGCAGCATCCGAGGAGCAGGAGAATCAACGTTTTGGGCATAAGCAGTTCATCAGGAATCAGCATCAACTACCTCATTCTGTTCTTGTGTAAGTGCGTTGAGGGGGGAATTACCTCGCACTGTTCCTGCCTAAATGGCTCAAGGGGATGAATATCCTCCCATTGTTCCTGTGGAAATGACGCAAGGGGCCGAATGGCCTCATCCTGTTGCAGTGTAAGTGACTCAAGGGACTGACTGGCTTCTTCCTCGTCCGATTGGACAGTGCCAAGGGCTTGACTGGGTTACCCCTGGTTCCTGTTTGACAGCTCGATGTGCTGACTAATATGATGATGCTGTAGCTTTAAGAGGTTATTTTGTCTTGGTTTCTTTTCAGAGAGAGATCGAACGATCATTACCAATCTGGCTAGTTAAGACCACTTGAGTAACAGGTAGGGGGGCTTTAGGTTTATTTGAATGCAGCGTGAATAGGTGTGGCCAGCTCTCACAGATTAGGATCTCTGGGTTTTGGTTTCTCAGTGACATCAGAAACATTTGGGGTCTCCACAGAGTTGGAAGCTTCAGTGAATGTCTCCTGGCTGCAACCCTCTCTGAAATTTCTCTTGATGCTGTTTTTAATTCTTGGATAGGAGAAATGTTTGTGACAATCTGTGTCTGAATATTTATTTTTGCCAAGGGCTGTGTTTATGGGATTTTCCGATATTGGAACAGTTCATTTGTAATAGTTCCTAGATCTATTATTCTGTTAACTTTTCCAATATAATTACGTTATTCCAAATTCCTCTTTCTTTGGTTTCATTTTATCTTTCATGTTTAAGTGGATGGTGTTTTGCTTCACACCGAGTGGGTTGGCTAGTCACATTGCATCTGGAACAGACACTTAACATTTCCTTTAAAATAAGAAATCATTACATTCTACAATCATCAGGAATCAGCAGCAACTACCTCATTCTGTTCTTGTGTAAGTGCGTTGAGGGGGGAATTACCTCGCACTGTTCCTGCCAGGAATATCCTCCCATTGTTCCTGTGGAAATGACGCAAGGGGCCGAATGGCCTCATCCTGTTGCAGTGTAAGTGACTCAAGGGACTGACTTCAAATATTATCGAGGGGCTGTGGTGTGGCCCATCACACTACACTCCTTCTCTTCCTGAGTAATAGGCTGGAGGCACTTAATGGGCTATCCCTGTTTTTCTCCAATAATGTCAATGACTTAGTGACTTCTTCATATTCCTGTGAAACCAGCGTGAGGTACTGAATGAACTCTTGTTTTACTGTGGCAATGTGCAGTGTCAGGCAGTGCTGTTACATGAATGTTATGGACCCTTTAGCAACACAAGTTTCAATGGTGTCCAGGTCTTGCTGCACATGGACACAGACCAGTGCAGGAGCTGAGGGGGAAACAAAATGTTCTGAACATTGTGGAATCTTCGTTGACCATCCCCAATTCTGATCTTATGTTGTGGAGGGTGGGGGCGGGGAGACATTGATGAAGCAGCTGAAGCTGTTTGTGAAGAGGAAACTGCCCTGAGGATCTCGCACAGAGGTGACCAAGGACTGAGATGATGAACATCTTCCTTTGTGCCATGCTTGACTCCAAACACTGGAGAGGTTACTCTGATTCCCATTAAGTCCAGTTTTGTTCAGCTCCTTGATGTCAACAGAAGGCAACCACTTGATATCAGAGCCAGGCATTTTTACCTGAACCGTTGTCTCAAACTCTTTTGTTCATATCAATAAGCCATGATATAGGAGCAGCAAGGGGTTTCTTCCAACAGATGGTATTGAATGTCAGGATTTGTCTTCTCAAGGGTGTTCGGGGAGCTAGATGACTGAAAGTATTTGAAGAGGAGGTAGATCGATATTGATCTGTCAGAGAGTTGAGGGCTTTGAGGAATTGGGCATTAAAGAGGATATCAGACCAAGAGCAGATCAGCCATGACCTTAGTGAAGGGCAAGGCAGGCTTCGGGGTGAACGACCTGCCCCTGTTTCTGATGTTCTCCCATTCTGCTATTGGAAAGTTAGTGGGTGTAATTTTCATGAATTTTATGTTATTGAATATTGCAGTGAGGAAGACCAGATGATTTTGTGAGCCATCTCTGGGTGAGGTATATGGGGAAGCTCTGTGAAGTGAGATGAGGGGCCTCTTTCATATCCATGCCTGGATTTTCCAATTACATTTCCCAAATCACTTCAAAGCGTGTGTGACAGTCTTGAAGGACTGAGTGGTCTCCTCTATTTCTGTGCACCAGGTTATAGGAGTAAGGAGCCTCCAACTGCTCCTGTGTAGCAGATTTTAGGGGCTGAATGTAATTCAGAAACATGGGACTGAGGAACAGGAATGGACCATTAGATATTTTGAGCCTTCTCCATCTGGCACTAAGATTGTAGCTGATCAGGTTGGGGTCTCAGCTGCACTTTCCTGTCTGTGTCCCATTATCCGTGACTCACTTCTCTGTCAAATAATTAACTAACGCAGCTTTCAATCAATGTGAACATAGAGGTACGCTAAACTTCCAGAGAAGAGAAGTACGACTTGAAAGATCCTTTCAGAATTATTCTTCATCCTTCTTATAGAATCAGAGAGTCATGCAGAACGGAAACAGACCCGTTAGTCCATTCTGTTCACTCCGAGCAGATATCAAATCTGATCTAGTCCCATTTGCCAGCATTTTGCCAATATCCCTCCTCTTTCAGATACTTTTTACATGTGCGATTGTAACCGCCGTCACCACTTCCTCTGACAGCACTTTCTGTACACACACCACTCTCTGTGTGAAACATTTATCTTCAGGTCCCTTCTAAATCATTCGTCCTCTCGCCTTTAGCCTATGCCCTCTTGTTCTGGACTCCCCTACCCTGGGGAGCAGAACATGGCTGTTCAGAATATCCATGCCCCTGCTGGTTTTATAAACCTCTATAATGTCACCCCTCATCTCTGACACTCTAGGGGGAAACGCCTCAACCTAATTAACCTCTCCCTAAAGCTCAAACGTCCAGTCCTGGAACATCTGTGTGTAAGTCATTTCTGCAGAAAACCTAATTGTACGCAGTATTCTTATAGTGGCCTCACCAACATCCTGGACAGATGCAACATGCCACCACATCTCCTATACTCAATGCTCTGACTAAGGCAAATGTGCCAAATGTGTTCAGCACCACTCTGTCTACCTGCGACTCCACTTTCAAGGAACAATATACCTGCAACCCGAGGTCCCTTTGTTTCACAACACTCCCCAGGACCTTACCATTAAATGTATAATTCCTGCCCTGATTTGCCTTCCCAAATGCAAAGCTTCATATTGATCGAAATTAAACTTCATCTGTCAACTCCTTGCCCCTTTATCCCATCTAATTGCGTTCTGGTTGTACAGCTAACAACAAATGTTAAATGTAACCAGGTTTGTGATATGGAAGATGATGTCAGTCTCAGACTGGGTCAGGGTCAGTTTTAGGAACAAATCAGGCTAGTTTCTTTTTTTTGCTAAAACAACACGTTTATGATACACAGTAATGTTACTCAAGCTATGATGGAAAGATGAATGGCAAACGATTTGTGCATTGTAATAATATAATAATATTTCCCTTTCTAAAGACACTGACACACACACACACACACACACACACACACACACACACACACACACACACACACACACACACACACACACACACACACACACACACACACACACACACACACACACACACACACACACACACACACCAAATCTCTGCAATTTTAACTTGAAAGAACTTTGTCCAGATATTATTGAAACTCATGACAAAGGAAAAATTGCAAGATTGTCTAAAACGTTAATCTGCTTCACAAGATATTGTACTCACACAGTTGCTAGCAATGGGGTTTCATCCTGGGAGAGTTGGATTTGGCTGAATTCCCTTTGCTTTAGGAAGTGAGGAGATTCCAGTGACTTCTGGTCAGGGATCACCCAAACGGTAGCACGGTGGTTAGCACTGCTGCCTCACAGCACCAGGGACTTGGGTTCGATTCCAGCCTTGGGTGACTGTCCGTGTGGAGTTTGCACATTCTCCCCTTGTCTGTGTGAGCTTCTAAATGGGTGATCCAGTTTCCCACCACAGCTCAAACTGTGTAGGTTCGGTGGATTGATCATTCTAAATTGTCTGTAGCATTCAGGGATTTCTAGGTTAAATGCATTGGGCAGGGGTAAATATAGGGAAATGGTTTGTATGTACTTGTTGGGCTGAAGGGCCTGTTTCAACACTGCAGGGATTCCATAAAAATGAGAATGGTAATGATGACGTTAGAGTTTTGTTTTTGGCTCGCACACATTGTTGAAATGAGGAGTAATGAAGGAGAGAAAGTGCAGTAAGCCTTTCCTTCTCAGGCAGATTGTATTTTCTCCCTCTCTGAGCTGAATCACACAGGAATATCATTCTCTCCCAAACTGTACCATGTGAGGTCTCCTTGTACATTGTCCAAACTATGTCCCCATCACATTCCCTGTTCCATGTAGGTGCACCATTGCTGCTGTCATACATACACAGAGCCATAACCTTAGCAGAAAATGGTCTCGGTCAATTTGAAATATGTTTACATGTCCCTGCGTCATTAAAAAATAAAATGTTTAATTTATTCAGAATACCTGTGTTAAAATGAACGCATTTTTAAAACAGATACAGAAATTGCTGGAAGAGCTCCTTTTACATGTTATATTTGTATCAGCCTCCACCACTTCCTTTGGCAGCTCATTCCATAGGCACACCACCCTCTGTTTGAAAAGGTGCCCTTTAGGCCTCATCAAAACCTTTCCCCTCTCACTTTCAAACAATGCCCTCTCGTATTGTACGCCCCTACCCTGGGGAAAAACCCTGACTACTCACCCTATCCATGACCATTCGGATTTTATAAACCTTTACTGCTGCGAAATGTGACTCCAATCAACACGAATGCCTGTACTTTCAGTCATCCTGGGCCTGAATTCTGAAATACAATACTGACACCTCTTCCTTCTCAATCAAGTCACAATTCTAAATCCATTTTAATCAGTTTGTTCAGATATATTATGAGACACTTCTGTGGGATTTGCACCTGGACCTTTGTGCTCGGAGGTAGGGACACTAGCATCACTCGGCAATACCCATAAAGCTGTAACATTATTCTCCAGTGTGTTTGTTCATCAGCCTGTTCTGACATGCTGGGACATACCTCTGCAACAGGCAGGACTTGAATCCAGTCCTTCTAGTCCAGAGCTTTGAGCACTACCATACAAGTTCAGGAATTGGAATCAAATCCAGAGATCTGGCTCAGAGGCAGGGACACTACCCAGCACACTACCATACCCAGATATTGAGTCATATTTTAGAGCCCACTTTCTGCTCGGTGTGGATTTTTTATAATCAGGTTACCATTACTGAATTACAAAAAACAATTTGTATTATTAATCAAATGCAAGATATTTGTCTCAACTGTCGGATATTGAGTGCACGTGCTGTGCCATCGAAATTAACTATGACCATCTTTAATCGCTATTATCTGTAGTCTGCAATATTAGGGAAAGAAATCTTGCAGACATACTCTGCACAATGAAGGGTCTCAAAAAGATATTTATTACTGAACACCAGAAACGAAGGAAGAGCTTAATTTCTGGTCCCAAAACACCGATCACTCTTAACCAACTCTAACGTGCGACTGCCTTCTTCCTAAAACAATGAAATGATACCAGACCCGGTTATTACTGTTCAGCCTCTCCTCCTCACTGACTGTGTCTTCAATCTGTCCAACCTCCCCCTATCCACACAAGGCAACCCAAGCTCGGGGTCTTTGTGAAAATCAAGGCCGGAGTGTGCAGGCCTCCTGGAGAGGGGGATGGGCATTTTAAAACTGAAGGGGATGGGTGAGGTGGCAATAATATCACACACTGGACTGAGGGGTGGCAGATGGAGTTTAGTTTGGATTAATGCGAGGTATTGGATTTGGTAAATCAAACAAGAGCAGGATCTATACAATTAAAAGCAGGGCCTTCGGCAGTGTTGTAGGACAGAGACCTCGGCCGTCAGGTATAATTCTTTAAAATTTGCATCTCATACAGATAGTGTGGTTAAGAAGGTGTTTAACACACTTGTCTTCATTGGTCAGACCTCTGAGTATCGGAATTGGGACGTCATGTTGTGGTTGTACAGGACATTGGTGAGACCTCTTCTGGAATACTGTGTCCAGCCTGGTCATCCTGCCCGCTCATTCCATAGGCACACCACCCTCTGGGTGAAAAAGCTGCCCCTTAGGTCACTTTTAAATGTTTCCCCTCTCACCTTAAACCTATGTCCTCTAGTTTTGGTCTCCCCGTACCCTTCGAAAACACCTTGACTATTCACTTTGATATTATTGACCTTGATATAATTAAGATGGAGAGTGTTGAAAACAGATTAACCTGGATGTTTCTGGGAATGGAGGGAGTGAGCTATAAGTAGAGGCTGGTAGGCTGGGACTTTTTTCACTGGAGAGTATGAGATGAAGGGGTAGCTTTACAGAGGTTTATAAAATCATGAGGGGTACAGATAAGCTGAAGGGCTGATGTCTTTTCCCTCAAGGTGGGGATTCAAAACTGAGGGATATTTTAAGGTGCGAGGAAAAAGATTTGCATAAGTCATGAGAGGTAATTATTTGAGATAGAATCTGGTTTGTGTGTGGAATGAACTTCCAGAGGAAGTGGTAAAAGCAGGGACAGTTACAACGTTTAAAGGACATTTAGATCAATCCATGGATAAGACATCAGTTTGGATGGTGCTGTGAGCAGCTGCCCTCTCCCTCCCCCTCTCTGAATGAATCCCTGTTAGTTTTCACCCTCTGCCAATGCCTGTGCAGTGGCGTGTGGAGGCCAGCAGAGGGTGGCATTGCATCACTTTAAGCACCACAGAGACTGCCAGACCTGCCCCACACAGACACACACAGATACACACACGGGAATGTTTCGGGCACTGCGTGAAGCTCATCTGGTAACTTAAATGAAACATAAATAAATGCTCAATTCGCCTCGTAAACTGTTAAAATATGAGTGTCAGATCTACCAAATCCCACTGTTTAAATAAAAACATCAATTTATTTTTTAACTCTGAAAGTGAACATTATACATTAACTAATCACAACTCTGGGACCCCCCTTTCTCTTAACTGCTTATTTCCCGACTCCAGCTCTATAGCAATATATTGTTTCTGGGTCTGCCATCCTCTCGTATCACAGGTGCTTGTAAGCTTTCAGTTCAGAACAGAATTCACCCTAGCTTAAAGGTACAGTACACGCTCTCAACTTCATCACATTATACCCTGGTGAATATCGATAAGTGGAACCTATCCGGATTTCTCTTGCTCCGTGGTTTGTCAATATTTAATTTGCTCCGTCTGGTGTGTGTCAGGACTTTTGTTGCTCCATTGACAGCATGTCATTATTCGACTTTGTCCACAGGAATATATCAGTATTTCACTTGCTCACACTCGTGTATGTGGGGCGGGATTTCAGTTGTTTCATGGGGACTGTGACACTGTAACAATCTCAATGTTTGTAGATGGCACCGAACCTGGAAGAACTCTGAAGACTATGGAGGACAGTGTGGAAAACTAACAGGACAATCACACGTTGATGTAGTGTTCAGGTGTATGGCAGATGGGGATTAATGCAGAGCAGTGTGAGGTGATACACTTTGGTAGGAAAGACAATGAAAGACAGTTTGAAACAGGCTGTGCCATTATAAAGGGGGTGCGGGAACAGAGAGTCCTGGGTGTATATGAGCACAGATTGTTAAAGATGTCAGGACAAGTGGGGAGAGCAGTATCTATCACAGATTAGTTTCAGTATCTGAGCTGTTTACAGGGGGAGGTGTAGGAGGGAGTCTCCATGCTCCCTTCCTGGGAGGTGGTGGTGGTGGTGACGATGTGTAGGTGGGGGACATGGTCATGGTGAGGTGCCTGGAGAGAGTCAGTCCACAGTGTTGTGTCCATGCAGTGTTATTAATGGGGGGGGGGGGGGGTAAAGTGGAGGGAGAGAGAGAGAGAGAGAGAGAGAGAAAGAGACAGACAGAGACAGAGAGAGACAGAGACAGAGAGAGAGAGAGAAGGTGCTGCATGCGGCAGTGAGAGTGGTGGACCATGAGCCTTGTTCGGAGGTTGGTGCTGTAACAGATATACAGTGAGTGTGAGGGAGCAGACACAATACCGTCACCCTTATCCTGACAGAGCGGGGAAGGTTATTGATACTTGTCCTGTATTGCTGAACATTTCTTCAGACCGCAGATATTGCACTGAGCTGGGTGGTGAGCTCAGACCATGCTCGGTGGGTCTGATCGTGTGGCCCACTCTGGGAAGAGAATGGTCCCCCTCTGTACTAGCCAATTCACCAGGACCTCCGTGCTCCTGTCGACAAACCGTGGTGTAATTACCCCTTATCTGCCATGCTCGGGGTAAACTGGGCAGGGCAGCTCCTAACAGAGAAAGCTCAAACTTGTGCTCAGTGGCCTTTTGAAGATGGCGCCAGTGTCATGGATCATGGAATATCCAGGGACACCCGGGCGATGGTGAGTACCTCCAGCCATATTGGGTGGGAGAATCGGGCTGGTATTGAATGAGAGGGACACCATGGGGTGGGTGGTTAATGAGGTGAGTTCGATAAGATAGCACCAGGAAACTAGCTCGGCCTAGTGTAGATGATCCCTCCGTCACAGTCAATGGAAATGGCACTGAGACAAATTATTGTTAGATCTAGCTCAATAAGCCAAAGACTCTGCTGACCCTACACCCAGATGCAAAGCTGCAGAACAAATACTCATCTAAAACTCTGCATCATCTGAACTCCCACGAATATCATGTTCACCCAAAATTCCTGGAAACACTTATGTTACAGGATGCTGTTAAAATGTTTTCATTTCTGCATTCTGAAACCTGGGAACACTTCCTTCCATAACATTTTCTCTCATTCTCCCCCTCTCTGTCTATTTCCCATACCCCTCCCATTTGTTATTGTTCAAACTGATTCCCCCTCCATCTCTGTATCTCTGTGGCAGGGATGTTCACACCCACAGCATCCCCTTGTCAGGGCACAATGGAGAGATGGAGTTGTAAATGGATGGGAGCTGCACATCCTGTCACTTCCAGCATGGGCTGCAAGATTCCCCACACTGGGCAGTGATCTAACACACTGTTACTGAGCAATGCACTGGGGTGGTGTACACAGTCCTACATGCTGGGAGGGTAACTGCTCCTGGTTTACAGATCAATGCACTGGGGTGGTGTTCACAGTCCTACATGCTGGTAGGGTAACTGCTCCTAGTTTACAGATCAGTGCACTGGGGTGGGGGGCACAGTCCTACATGTTGGGAGGGTAACTGCTCCTGGTTTACAGATTAATTCACGGGTGACCACTGCACAGATCACTGTGCTGGTCAGACTATCTGGTTGAGGTTTATAGATAATGCCCTGCTGTGGTCTGCACTTCTCCCGCTGCTGGACAGATATCTACTCCGGGGTTATAGATCAATGCACTGCTGTGGTTTGCACAGCTCCCCGTGTTGGATAGATATCTAATCTGGGTTTATAGATCAATGCACTGCTGTGGTCTGCACTTCTCACCGCGCTGGACAGATAAGTGGTCTGGGATTATAGATCAATGCCCTGATCTTATCTGTGCAGTGCTCCACTCTGGACAGATTGCTGGTTTGTACTGAGCAGGACACTGGCCTGGTCTGCACAGTGTTCCACGGTGAACAGATATCTCCTCTGGCTTTATGGGGTCTGGGCTGGTTCTGTGAGGTGGATTGAGAATGTGGTATATCTAACTATTTCAGCTGATCTGGCAATGCCTTTAGTTCCCATTCCTGTGATTGGACCCTCCGTCTCTCACCCCATTAATGTTAGTGTGTCCAGGTACAGGACATCATGTTGGTGGGGTGGGTAGGGGGGAAAGGTGATGGACAGGTCCAAGAGTTCCCCGGAACGTTCTGTACCCAACATTGTATAACTGTCATTCCCCGGAACGTTCTGTCCCCAACATTCTATAACAGTCATTCCCCGGAACGTTCTGTCCGCAACATTCTGTAACTGACATTCCTTGGAACGTTCTGCCTCCAACATTCTATAACTGACATTCCCCGGAACGTTCTGTCCCCGACATTCTATAACTGACATTCCCCGGCACGTTCTGTCCCTGACGTTGTTTGTGAACGGCCGGACGTCAGTGAATTGAACAAACGATAAGATCCCAAGGGAAGAGATCCCGTTCCAGGGAGAAGGAGACACTGTTCCGAAGACCCCTCAGGCAGTTAAAGAGGTGAATACGTTTTCCCTGTGTTTACATTTCTCCGCGTCACAGGATCGACCACAATTTAGACCAAAATACAGAAATTCCCAAACTCCGTTTGTCTTCAGGAAACTGGGAGAGAATCCTTCAGGACAGCAACGTTTCCACCCTCCGTATTAGGAACTGGGAAGGAGTGACCTGTGTCTGCTCTCGAGTGATCGAGTGTGTGGGAATGTTCTAGAAACCATCTGTCCTTATGGATGTGTCTCTGTGTGTTTGGGGAGGGAAGGTTTCTTGTGGTTTATGTCACATTTTTGTCAGTAATTCCGACTTTCCCATTTGTTTTTCCAGCTCCTATTATTTTAATAAATCCCTGAATACAGGGACACATTTGAAAATCTGACTGGGTCCCCGATCAAACGGGTCCCTTTGCCTCCAGGCTGATGGATAATGGGTTTGTTTTCCTTCCTCACAGTTAACGTAGTGACCATCTACGTCCTGCTTTATAAAGATTGTGGATTGTCTCCATGTGTCAGACGTTACCTGGGGGCCATGGCAGCAGCGGATCTCCTGGTCATTATCCTCGACCTGATCCTGAGACACATTCCCATTGTTATTGGGAACAGTTTTATTTCCTGAGGGACTCCGTCCCCGTGTGTAATATCCACGCCGTCCTGCTTTATGCAGCCACTGACTGCTCTGTCTGGTTCACCGTCACTTTCACCTTTGATCGGTTTGTGGCCATTTGTTGCCAGAAGCTGAAAAGTAAATATTGCAGTGAGAAGACGGCGGCTGTGGTTCTGGGAGCAGTGACTGTGCTGAGCTGTTTAAAGAACATTTTCTGGTATTTTATGCTCACGGCTTGGTATTACCTGGGGAACCTCCCCTGGTTTTGTGATGTAACAGCCGCTGTTCTATCCTCCAGTGTCTGGGTCACAATCGAGTTCCTCCACCACATTCTAACTCCGGGTGTCCCATTTCTCCTGATTCTGCTGCTCAATGTTCTCACCGTCAGACACATTTTAGTGACCAGCAGAGCCCGCAGGAGACTCCGCGCTCACACCAATGGGGACGCTCAGTCTGACACAGAAATGAGAAACCGAAAAAAATCCATCATTTTACTGTTTGTGATCTCGGCCAATTTCATCCTGTTATGGTCAATGTTAATGCTGTATTCTATATGGGCCCGGATGTATGATTTTGGGTATGAGTCTGTGTATCTCGAATGGTTTGTGCAGGAATTGGGCTTCATGCTGCAGCTCCTCAGTTGCTGCACAAACACCGCGATTTATGCCGTGACCCAGACTAAGTTCAGGGAGCAACTGAAGAATGTGCTGAAATATCCCTTCACCCAAATCCATCCACCCATCAAATTCCCTCATTAATCAATCCATCCGGGATTTTCTCATTTCAGTTCAGTGTTTCAGCGATGGAGCAGCCTGTCGCTATGGTAACAGACTGAGTGTAGCACTGGGTTGTCCATCCTTATCCCACAGGGGGGTTAAAGGGAAACATTTCAATGTTTCTCACAACTCAGGGGCCAGTGAGAAAAGGCACTATCCCACTGACTGTATCCATCAGTTCCATTTGTAAACAATAAAAATGTTGATTAAAGCGTGCCGAGCAGCAGAGTGACCGATGTTGTTGTGTGTCTTTCTGTTGGAGAAGCTGAGCTGCAGAGAGACAGACTCAGCCCCAAGTCCTGGTCCTCAGGGAAGGGGAAGGCACCGCGCCCTGAGCTCAGGAGCTGGGTTCAACTCCCTCTGACTCCCCCACTCCAAACTGGACCCCCCATTTCCTCTCCCCCACTCTCTCCACCTGCCTCCACTCTTTCCTCTCCCCCCTCCCCTGCACTCTCTCTCTCCTGCCGTCTCTGCCTCCCTCCCGCGATTCCGTCTCTACACCATTTTCCCCCCTCCTCCCATCTCCTACATCTCTCTGTCATCTCACAACCAACCCTCCAACCACATGCAGCTACAGCACCAACCACTACCCCCTCCTCCCCAGTCTCTGGATCAGAGGGAGAGGGACGCGTCAGGGAGACAGACTGCGTCAGAGAGGGAGGGAGGGGCAGGAGGGAGATATATTTATTCAGAGAGAAACAGAGGACGTGGGGAGAAAGAGAGAACGAGGTAGGTGGATCGAGAGTGAGAGAGTGAAGGAGCAGAGAGAGAGAGAGGCAAGGGGGAGACAGAGAAATAGGGGAGGACTTAACGAGAGAGGGGTCAGAGAGAACGGGAGAGACAGGTTCAGATAGAACGGGAGAGAGAGGGGGACAGAGGATAGAGAGGGAGGTGACAGAGAGAGGAGGGTATGAGAGGGGGACACAGAGAGAGGGGGCACGGAGAGCGTGTGGGGACAGAGAGAATTACTAGATTAGATTAGATTCCTTACAGTGTGGAAACAGGCCCTTCGGCCCAACAAGTCCACACTGACCCGCCGAAGCGCAACCCACCCATATCCCTACATTTACCCCTTACCTAACACTACGGGCAATTTAGCATGGCCAATACGCCTGACCTGCACATCTTTGGACTGTGGGAGCAAACCGGAGCACCAGGAGGAAACCCACGCAAAAACGGGGAGAACATGCAAACTCCACATAGTCAGTCGCTTGAGGCAGTAATTGAACCGAGGTCTCTAGCGCTGTGAGGCAGCAGTGCTAACCACTGTGTCACCGTGCCGCCGAATGGGGCAGAGAGAGGGAGGACAGAGAGAGACGGGAAAGAGAGAGAGAGTGACAGAGAGAGAGGGGGGACAGAGAGAGGGGGGGGGACAGAGAGAGGGGTGGAGAGAGAGTGGCGGGACAGAGAGGGGGGACAGACAGGAACACAGAGCGGGGAGAGGGGGGAAAGACACAGTGGGGACAGAAAAAGGGGGGTATAGAGAGGGGAGCAGAGAGAGGTGTAAAGGGGGGACAGAGAGAGAGGGACTGAGAGGGGGAAAGGGGGTAACAGAGAGAGGGGATGGGAGACAGAGAGAGGGGGACAGAGAGAGAGAGGACAGAGAGAAGGGGGACAGAGAGAGGGGGACAGAGAGAGAGGGTACGTGGGACAGAGAGAGGGGGATAGAGAGAGAGAGAGGACAGAGAGAGAGGGGACAGAGAGAGAGGGGACAGAGAGAGGGGGACAGAGAGAAGGGGGGCAGAGAGAGGGGTGACAGAGAGAGAGGGTACGTAGGACAGAGAGAGGGGGGTAGAGAGAGGGAGGGGACAGAGAGAGAAGGACAGAGAGGGGGACAGAGAGAGAGGGGACAGAGAGAGGGAGTCAGAGAGAGGGGGACAGAGATGGGGGCAGAGAGAGAGGGGCAGATAAAGAGGGGCAGATAGAGAGGGGCAGATAGAGAGGGAGGGGGAGAGAGAGCGGAGGACAGAGAGAGGGGGACAGAGAGTGGGGGACAGAGAGAGGGGGAAAGAAAGAGGAGGAAAAACAGAGGGGGACAGAGGGGACGGACAGAAAGAGTGGGGACAGAGAGAAGATGGGACAGAGAGAGGGGCGGACAGAGAGGGGGGACAGAGAGGGGGAACAGAGAGGGGGGCGGTCAGAGAGGGAGGGGACAGAGAGAGAGGGGGGACAAGAGAGTGGCGGGAGAGAGGTAGGGGAGAGATGGGGAGAGAGGGGGGTAAAGAGAGGGGAGAGAGAGGTTGGACAGAGAGAGGGGGATAGTGAGTGGGGGGACAGAGAGAGGGGGACAGAGAGAGAGGGGTGGACAGAGAGATGGAGACAGAGGGAGAGGAGGGTACGGGGGTGTGAAGACAGAGGGGTGAAAGGGAGAGAGGGGTACAGAGAGAGAGGGACAGAGAGAGGGGGACAGAGAGGGGGGAAAACGAGGGGGGCAGAGGTACGGGGGATTGAGAGAGGGGGGCAGTGAGAGAGGGACAGAGAGGGGGACACAGAGAGAGAGAGAGGACAGAGAGAGGGGAACAGAGAGAGGGGGACAGGGGGTCAGGCGGGACAGAGAGAGAGGGGACAGACAGAGGGGAACGGTGAGAGAGGGGGGACAGAGAGAGGGGAATGGTGAGAGAGGGGGCACAGAGAGAGGTGGCATACAGAGGGGAACGGTGAGAGAGAGGGGCAGAGAGAGGGAAATGGAGAGAGGGGGGACAGAGAGAGGTGGGTACAGAGAGAGGGGAACAGAGAGGTGGGGGACAGAGAGAGGGGACAGAGAGAGGGGGATACAGAGAGGGGGGAACAGAGGGGGGCTGAGAGAGGGGGGCAGAGAGAGCGGGACAGAGAGAGGGGGACAGCGAGGGGGGTGTCAGAGAGGGGGAGAAAGAGAGATGGGGTGACAGAGTGAGGGGAACAGGGGGAGCAGAGAGAGTGGTACAGAGGGGGCAGACTGAGAGCGGGGGGCAGAGAGAAGGAGGGGCAGAGAGAGAGGGGGACAGAGAAAGATGGGGATAGAGAGGGGCAGAGAGACGGGGGCAGAGAGAGAGGGGACAGAGAGAGGGGGGACTGAGAGAGGAGGGAACAGCGGGAGAGGGGGTCAGCGAGAGGGGGGCAGAGGGGGAAGAGAGAGAGGGTGACAGAGAGATAGGAGGACAGAGAGAGAGAGGGGACAGAGAGGGGGCAGAGAGAGGGGACAAAGAGAGAGGGGGACAGAGGAAGAGGGGGGACAGTGAGGGCGGACAGAGAGAGAGGGAGGACAGAGAGAGGTGGTATAGAGAGAAAGGGACAGAGAGGAGGGACACAGAGGGTGGGACAGAGAGAGGGGGGACAGAGAGGGGGGCAGAGAGAGGGCGACAGAGAGAGGGGGGACAGAGGGGTGTACAGGGAGAAGGAGGGGCAGAGAGAGAGGGGACAGTGAGAGAGGGGAGACAGAGAGACGGGGGCGCAGTAGAGGGGGAACAGGGGGACAGAGATTGGCGGACAGAGAGGGGGGAATGAGAGAGGGGGACAGAGTGGGCGGACTGAGAGCGGGGTGACAGAAGGAGGGGCAGAGAGAGAGGGGGACCGAGAGAGGGGGACCGAGAGAGGCAGACAGAGAGCGGGAGAGACGGGTGTGGGGGCAAGAGAGAGTGGGGTTCACAGAGAGAGGACGTCAGAGGGGGCAGAGAGAGGTGTATACAGAAAGGTGGACAGAGAGAGAGGGAGGGACAGAGAGATTGGGACAGAGAGAGAGGGGGGCAGAGACTGGGGGACAGAGAGTGTGGGGACAGAGGGGGGGACAGAGAGAGGGCGCGGAGAGCGGGGGGCCAAGGGGAGGAGAGAAAGGGGACAGAGAGAGGAGGGAACAGAGGGAGAGGGGGTCAGTAGGGGCAGAGGGGGAAGAGAGAGGGGTGATAGAGAGTGGTGGTACAGAGAGAGGGGGTACAGAGAGAGGGGGACAGAGAGGGGGGATAGAGAGAGGGGGATAGAGAGAGGGGGGACAGAGAGGGGGGAACGGAGAGAGAGAAGGTCAGAGAGGGGGAGGACAGAGAGAGGGGAACGGAGAGAGGGGGGACAGAGAGGGGGTATAGAGAAGGGGGGACAGAGAGAGGGCAACGGAGAGAGGGGGCACAGATAGAGGGGAATGGACAGAGAGGGGAGACAGAGAGAGGGGATACCAGAGAGGGGTGGACAGAAAGAGGGGACAGAGAGAGGGTGGAAAGAAAGAAGGGGGTCAGAGGGGGCGGACAGAGAGAGTGGGGACAGAGAGATGGAGGGACAGAGAAAGAAGGGGACAGAGAGAGGGGGACAGACAGAGAGGTTTGGACAGAGAGATGGGGACAGAGGGAGAGGAAGGGACAGAGTGAGAAGGTGACAGAGAGAGTGGGGACAGAGAGGAGGGTGACAGAGCAGGGGGTACAGAGAGGGGGGACAGCGAGAGAGGGGGACAGAGATAGGGGACAGAGAGAGAGTGGGGACAGAAAGAGGGGAGTGGACAGAGATATGTGGACAGAGTGGGAGGAAGGTACAGAGAGAGAGGTGGACAGAAAGAATGGGTACAGAGAGGAGGGTGACAGAGAGACTGGGGACAGACAGAGGGGAATAGAGCGGGGGGACAGAGAGAGAGGGCGACAGAGAAAGGGGGACAGAGAGAGGAGGGAACAGAGGGAGAGGGGGTCAGAGAGGGGGCAGAGGGGGAAGAGAGAGGGGTGACAGAGAGAGAGGGGGACAGAGAGAGATGAGAAAGTGAGAGAGTGGGGACAGAGAGGTGGGGACAGAGGGAGAGGAGGGTACAGAGAGAGGGGTGGACAGAAAGAGGGGACAGAGAGAGGGTGGAAAGAAAGAGGGGGGAAGAGAGAGGGGGGACAGAGCGGGCGGACAGTGAGAGTGGAGACAGAGAGAGAGGGGGACTGAGAGAGGAGGGAACTGAGGGAAAGGGGGTCAGTGAGATGGGCAGAGGGGGAAGAGAGAGGGGTGACAGAGAGAGAGGAGGACAGAGAGAGGGGGACAGAGAGGGGGACAGAGAGAGAGGGGGACAGAGGAAGAGGGGGACAGAGAGAGGGCACAGAGAGAAGGGACAGAGGAAGAGGGGAGAGAGAGAGGTGGACAGAGAGAGAGGGAGGACAGAGAGAGGTGGTACACAGAGAGGGGGCATAGAGAGAGGGGGAACAGAGGGGGGTACAGGGGGAAGGAGGGACAGAGGGAGGGGGACAGAGAGAGTGGGGACAGTGAGAGAGAGGAGACAGAGAGACGGGGGCGTAGTAGAGGGCGGACAGGGGGAGGGAGAGGGGGCACAGAGAAGGGGAATGAGAGAGGGTAACAGATGGGGCGTACTGAGAGCGGGGGGACAGAGAGAAGGAGGGGCAGAGAGAGAGGGTGAACGAGAGAGGGCGACAGAGAGCAGGAGAGACTTTGGGGGGAGGCAGAGAGAGTGGGGGTCACACAGAGAGGGGCGGCAGAGGGGGCAGAGAGAGGTGTACAGAGAGAGGGGTCAGAGAGAGAGTGGGGACAGAGAGAGAGGTGGGGACAGAGAGAGGGGGGGTCAGAGAGAGAGGGGGGACAGAGAGAGAGAGGACAGAGAGAGAGGGGGACAGAGAGAGAGGGGGCAGAGAGAGGGGGACAGAGCGGGGGGACAGAGAATGGGGTGACAGAGAAAGAAGGACAGAGAGAGGAGGGACAGAGGGAGAGGGGATCAGAGGGGGGGTGGCAGAGGGGGAAGAGAGAAGGGTGACAGAGAGAGAGGGGGACAGAGAGAGAGGGAGACAGAAAGAGAAGGGGACAGAGAGAGGGTGACAGAGCGAGAGTGGGGACAGAGAGAGGGGGTGCCAGAGAGAGGGGAGAAAGAGAGAGATGGGGGACAGAGAGACGGGGTGGATAGAGACATGGGGACAGAGGGAGAGGAGGGTACAGAGAGAGGGGTGGACAGAAAGAGGGGGACAGAGTGAGGGTGGAAAGAAAGAGGGGGAAAGAGAGGTGGACAGAGCGGGCGGACAGAGAGAGTGGTGACAGAAAGATGGAGGGACAGAGAAAGAGAGGGACATAGAGAGGGGGACAGAGAGAAGGGGGACAGAGTGGGGGCGGTCAGAGAGAGAGGGGGTCAAAGAGAGAGGGGGGATAGAGAGAGAGGGGGACAGAGAGAGGGGGAGAGAGAGGGCGCGGTCAGAGAGAGGGGTCAGAGAGGGGTGGACAGAGAGAGGGGGACAAAAGAATTGGGAAGAGAGAGGATGGAGTGATAGGGGAGAGAGAGGGGGTAGAGAGATGGGGAAGAGAGATGGGGACAGAGAGAGGGGTACAGAGAGAGGGGTACAGAGAGAGGAGTGGACAGAAAGATGGGGACAGAGGGAGAGGGAGGGACAGAGTGAGCAGGTGACAGAGAGAGTGGGGACAGAGAGGAGGGTGAGAGAGCAGGGGGTACAGAGAGGGGGGGCAGAGAGAGAGGGGGACAGAGATAGGGGACAGAGAGAGAGTGGGGACAGAGAGAGGGGGTGGACAGAGAGGGGTGACAGAGAGAGAGGAGGACAGAGAGAGAGGGAACAGAGAGGAGGGTGACAGAGCAAGGGCTACAGAGAGGGGGGACAGAGAGAGAGTGGAGACAGAGATAGGGGGACAGAGAGAGAGGTGACAGGGAGAGAGGGAGACAGAGAGAGGGGGGACAGTGAGCGGGGGACAGAGGGGGGACAGAGAGAGGGGGGATAGAGAGGAGGGGGATAGAGAGGGGGGGACAGACAGAGGGGAACGGAGAGAGAGGGGGGACAGAGTGAGGGGAAGGGAGAGAGAGGGGGGACAGAGAGAGGGGACAGAGAGAGGGAGGACAGAGAGGTGAACAGAGCGAGAGGGGCACAGAGAGAGGGGGGACAGAGAGAGGGGGACAGAGGGGGGACAGAGAGAGGTGGATAGAGAGGAGGGGGACAGAGATGGGGGATGGGGGGACAGAGAGAGGGGAAGCGAGAGAGAGGGGACAGAGAGAGGGGGACAGAGAGAGGGAGGACAGAGAGAGGTGAACGGAGAGAGAGGGGCACAGAGAGAGGGGGCAGAGAGCGTGGTACAGAGAGAGGGGGACAGAGAGAGCGGGACAGAGAGAGGGGGGACAAAGAGAGGGGGACAGAGAGACGGGGGACAGAGAGAGGTGAACGGAGAGAGAGGGGTAGAGAGAGAGGGGAACATAGAGAGAGGGCGGTCAGAGAGAGAAGGGGAGCAAGAGAATGGGGGGACAGAAGGAGGGAAGGGATGGGGAGAGAGAGGGGGGTAAAAAGAGGGAAAAGAGAGAGAGGGTGGACAGAGAGGGGCCAGTGAGTGGGGGTACAGAGAGAGGGGGCAGAGAGAGAGGGGGGCAGAGCGGAGGGAGGGACAGAGAGGAGGGGGACAGAGAGGAGGGGGACAGAGAGAGGGGAAGGGAGAGATTTGGGGCCAGAAAGAGGGGCACAGAGAGGAGGGACAGAGAGGGGGGGGGGCAGAGAGAGGGGCGACAGAGAGGGGAGCATTGAGAGAGGGGTGACAGAGGGAGGGGGACAGAAAGAGGGGAACGGAGAGAGAGGGGGGACAGAGAGTGGGTGATAGAGAGGAGGGGGACAGAGAGGAGGACAGAGATGGGGCAACGGAGAGAGACGGGGCATTGAGAGAGGGGTACAGCGAGATGAATGGACAGAGAGGGGGAGAGACAGTGGGAGACAGAGAGAGGGGCGGTCAGAGAGATTGGGCAGAGAGAGACGGGGGCAAGAGAGTGGGGGGAGAGTGGGAGCGGAGAGATGGGGGGAGAGAGAGGATGGACAGAGAGGGGGACAGTGAATGGGGGACAGAGAGAGGGGCAGAGAGAGCGGTCAGAGAGAGAGAGGGGACAGAGAGGAGGGGGGACAGAGAGGAGGGGGTCAGAGAGGAGGGGAACAGAGAGGAGGGGGACAGAGAAAGGGGAACAGAGAGAGAGGGGGCCAGAGAGAGGGGGACAGAGAGGGGGGACAGAGAGAGGGGGGACAGAGAGAGGGCAAAGGAGAGAGAGGGGGACAGAGAGAGGGGGACAGAGAGGGGGGAACGGAGTGAGCACGGGGACAGAGAGAGGGGGAACAGAGAGGAAGGGGACAGAAAGAGGGGAACAGAGAGAGGGGGGACAGAGAGAGGGGGACAGAGAGGAGGGGGACAGAGAGGAAGACAGAGAGAGGGCAACGGAGAGACGGGGGCATTGAGAGAAGGGGACAGAGAGAGGGCAACGGAGTGAGGGGGGACAGAGAGAGGGGGACAGAGAGAGGGGGTACAGAGAGAGGGGTACAGAGAGAGGGGAACAGAGAGAGGGCAACGGAGAGAGAGGGGGGACATAGAGAGGGGGGACAGAGAGTGGGCAACGGGGAGAGAGGGGGACAGAGAGGGGGGAAGAGATGGGGGAACGGAGAGAGAGGGGTATAGAGAGAGGGGGGCAGAGAGAGGGCAACGGCGAGAGAGGGGGACAGAGAGAGGGGGACAGAGAGAGGGGGTACAGAGAGAGGGGTACAGAGAGAGGGGAACAGAGAGAGGGCAACGGAGAGAGAGAGGGGGGACATAGAGAGAGGGGACAGAGAGTGGGCAACGGGGAGAGAGGGGGACAGAGAGGGGGGAAGAGATGGGGGAACGGAGAGAGAGCGGGGACAGAAAGAGGGGGGACAGAGGGGGGCAGAGAGGGTGGACAGAGAGTGGGAGCATAGAGAGAGGGGGAGAGAGAGAGGAGAACGGAGAGGGTGGGGACAGAGGGGCGGGACAGAGAGGGGGGACAGAGAGGGGGGACAGAGAGACAGGAGGGACAGAGAGCGCGTGGACAGTGCGAGGGGGACAGAGTTAGGGGACAATGAAAGTGAGGCACAGAAAGAGAGAGGGGGACAGAGAGAGGGGGTCAAGAGAGGGAGTAGAGAGACGGGGGGAGAGAGGGGGAGACAGACGGTGGAGAGATGGGAGAGAGAGGAGGGGAGAGAGGGGGGAGAGATGGGGGAGAAAGAAGAGGAGAGAGGGGAGAGAGAGGAGGGTAGAGAGAGGAGGGAAGAGAGAGGAGGGGAGAGAGAGGGGGAGAGGGGAGACAGAGAGAGGAGAGAGGGGGAGAGAGAGGGGAAGAGGGGTAGAGAGAGGAGGGTAGAGGGAGGAGGAAAGAGAGAGGAGGGGAGAGAGTGGGGAGAGAGTGGGGGAGACGGGAGGTGAAGACGGGAGGAGGAGACGGGAGAGGGAGAGATGGGGAGAGTGAGAGGGTGAGTGAGGGAGGGATTGAGAGAGGGAAGGGGTGAGAGAGGGAGAGAGAGGAGGGAGGGTTCAGTGACAGAGTTGGGGAGAGAGTTAGTGAAGAGGGAATGGGGGTACAGAGAAAGTGAGGAGCAGAGAGAGAGGGAGTGAGGGGGAAAGGGAGGGGGAGGAGGAGAGATGGGACAGAGAGAGGCGTGGAGAGAGAGGGCGCAGAGAGAAGGGGAAGAGAGAGAGGGGGTAGAGAGCTAGTGGGAGAGCGGGGGAGAAGGAGGGGAGAGGGAGGGGGGGAGAGGTGGAGAGAGAGAGGGGGAGAGAATGAGCTGGACAGAGTTAGGGGGAGAGAGAGAGAGCAGGAAAGAGAGAGCGACAGGGAGAGGGGGCAGGAAGAGGGGAGCAGAGAGAGGGGGAAGAGGGAGGGGGCAGAGGGAGGGATCGAGGGAGGCAGGCGAGAGAGGGGGCGAGAGAGGGGTCGAGAGAGGGGAGGGGTGAGGGGAGGGGGAGAGAGGGTGAGAGAGAGGGGAGAGAGCGCGGGGAGAGAGAGAGAGTGGGGAGAAAGTGGGGGAGAGGGGGGAGACAGGGGAGGGGAGAAGGTGAGAGAGGGGAGGTTGAGAGCAGGGAGATAGAGAGGGGAGTTGGAGAGGGGAGAGGGATCGGAAGAGAGAGTAGAGAGAGGGGGAGAGAGACAGAGGGAGATAAAGAGAAGGGGAAGAGAGGAGAGTAGAGAGACGGTGGAGAGAGAGGTGGAGAGACAGAGGGAAGAGAGAAGGGGAGAGAGAGAGCTGGAGAGAGGGGGGCGAGAAGGGGTGAGAGAGAGGGGGAGAGAGAGGGGCGAGAGTCGAGATGATGGGGGTGAGAGTGGAGGCAAGAGTGGGGGGCGAGAGAGGGGGCGAGGGTAGGACGAAAAAAGGGCCGAGGGTAGGGTGAAAGAGGGGCCGAGAGAGGAGGGGCGAGAGAGGAGGGCGAGAGATGGGCGAGAGAGAGGGTGTGAGAGGGGGGCGAGAGAGGGGGGGAGGGAGGGGAGAGAGAGGGAGGGGGAGAGAGGGGATAGAGAGAGTTTTGGGAAAAGAGGGGGTAGAGAGAGGGGAGAGAGGGGGGAGAGAGAGGCGGGAGAGAGGAGAGCGGGAGAGAGAGAGGCTGGAGAGGGGAGGGGGAGAGAGTGGTGGAGAGAGAGTGGGGGGAGAGAGAGAGTTGAGAGACAGGGACAAGGGATTTGGGGACAGAGAGGGGAGAGAGTGAGAGGAGAGAAAGGGGGTGTGAGAGAGAGGCGAGAGAGAGGCGAGAGAGGTGGGGAGAGAGGGGGAGAGAGGAGGGTTAGAGGGGGAGAGAGAGAATGGGGAGAGAGAGTAGGGGAGAGAGTGGGGAGAGAGAAGGGGAAGAGAGGGGGAGGGGGGCGAGAGTCGGGAGAGAGAGGGGGAGAGAAAGGGGAAAGAGAGAAGGGATTAGAGTGAGGGAGAGAGAGTGGGGGTAGAGAGTGTGGGGAGAGAGGGGTGGAAGAGAGGGGGAGAGAGATGGGGAAGACAGAGGGGGAGAGAGAGGGGTTGAGGGGGGGAGAGAGGGGGGAGAGTGAGACGGGAGAGAGGGGGGCAGAGAGTGAGGGAGAGAGAGTGGGGGAGAGAGTGGGGAGAGAGAGTTGGGTGGAGAGAGTGGTGGGGAAAGAGTTTGGTGAAATAGTGGGGGAGGGAAACTGGGTGGGTAGATTGGGGTTGGAGAGTGGGTGGGGAGAGTGGGGTGAGATTGCGTTGGCTGAGAGGGGAGAGAGACTGGGATAAGAGAGCGGTTAAGAGAGCAGGGTACGAGAGCGGAGAGAGAGAGAGAGGGGAAGGAGAGAGGAGAGAGAGTGGGGCGAGAAAAAGGGGAGATGGAGAGAGGGGAAGAGAGAGGGGTGGGAAGAGAGGGGAGAGAGAGAGGGTAGAGAAACAAAGGTAAAGAGCGAGGGGGAGAGAGAGAGACAGAGGGGGGTAGAGAGAGTGGATGAAAGAGGGGAGAGAGAGAGGGGAGAGAGAGAGGTTGGAGAGGGGCAGGTGGGGGAGAGAGGGGGTGAGAGAGGGGAGAGAGAGAGGGGAGAGAGTGGAGACGAGTGGGGGGCAAGAGTGGGGGCGAGAGAGGGGGCGAGATGGGGGCGAGGGAGGGGGTGAGCGT
Source organism: Chiloscyllium plagiosum (assembly GCF_037043375.1). Lineage (NCBI taxonomy): Eukaryota > Metazoa > Chordata > Chondrichthyes > Orectolobiformes > Hemiscylliidae > Chiloscyllium > Chiloscyllium plagiosum. The sequence continues at coordinate 20,254,590 of NW_028270189.1, forward strand.
GGGGGTAAGAGTGGGGGACGAGAGAGGGGGCGAGTTTGGGGCGAGAGAGGGTGCGAGAGAGGAGGGGAGAAACAGGAGAGCGAGACAGGGGCGAGAGATGGGCGAGAGAGGGAGCAAGTCGGGGGCGAGACAGGGGGAGAGAGGAGATAGAGAGAGGCTTGAGAGAGGGGGAGAGGGGGAGAGAGTGGGAGAGAGCGGGGAGAGAGTGTGGGGGATAGAGAGTGGGAGAGAGAGTGGGAGGTGAGAGAGGGGGTGAGAGAGAGAGAGAGGCGAGAGAGAGGGGCAAGAGAGGTGTGGACAGAGGTGGGACAGAGAGGGGAGAGAGTGGGAGGAGAGAGCGAGGGGGAGAGAGTGGGGAAGAGAGTGGGGGGAGGGAGGGGTGGGAGAGAGAGGGGGAGAGAGAGGGGAGAGAGATGGGTGAAGAGAGATGGGTGGTGAGAAATGGGTGGAGAGAGAGGCTGAGAGAGAGGGGGCGAGAGAGAGGGGGAGAGAGAGGGGGCGAGAGAGAGAGAGGGCGAGAGAGAGGGGTGGAAAGAGAGGGGGCGAGAGACAGGAGTCGAGAGAGAGGGGTTGAAAGAGAGGGGGCGAGAGAGAGTGGGGGGAGAGAGAGAGGGCGAGAGAGAGAGAGGGCGAGAGAGAGGGGGCGAGAGAGAGAGGGGGCGAGAGAGACGGGTTGAAAGAGAGGGGGCGAGAGAGAGTGAGGCGAGAGACAGGGGGAGAAAGAGAGGGAACGAGAGAGAGTGGGGCGAGAGAGAGGGGGCGAGAGAGAGGGGGCGAGAGAGAGGGGGTGAGAGAGAGGGGGTGAGAGAGAGGTGGCGAGAGAGAGGGGTTAAAAGAGAGGGGGAGAGAGAGAGTGGGGCGAGAGAGAGTGGGGTGAGAGAGAGTGGGGTGAGAGAGAGGTGGAGAGAAAGGGGGCGAGATAGTGTGGGGTGAGAGAGAGGGGTTGAAAGAGAGGGGGCGAGAGAGAGTGGGGCGAGAGAGAGGAGTTGAAAGAGAGTGGGGCGAGAGAGAGTGGGGAGAGAGAGTGGGGCGAGAGAGAGTGGGAAATAGAGGGGTGAGAGATGGGAGAGAGGGGAGAGAGAGGGAGGGTGAGAGAGGGGGCGAGTGAGAGGGGGCAGAGAGAGGGGGAGAGAAAGGGGGAGAGAGTTTAGGGAGAGAGAGGTTGGTGTGAGGTGGGAGGGAGGGGGATAAAGAGGGTGTGAGAGTCGGGTGAGACGGGGGTGAGAGAGGGGGGAGTGAGAGTGGGGAGAGAGAGGGTGTGAGAGAGGGTGTGGGAGAGGGGGTGAGAGAGGGGGTGAGAGAGAGGGTTGAGAAAAGGGGAAAGACAGGGGTGTGTGGGAAGAGTAGGGGACCGAGAAAGGGGGAGAGGAAGAGGGGGAGTGAGATTGGGGAGACAGTGCAGAGAGAGTATGGAAAGAGTGAGAGGGGGAGAGTGAGATGGTGAGAGAGGGAGGGGAGAGAGGGTGGAGAGAGAGGAGAGAGAGAGAGGGGACGAGAGAGGGGGAGAGAGAGAGGGGAGAGAGATGGTGTGAGAGTGGGTGAAGAGAGTGGGGGAGAGAGTGGGGAAAGAGAGTGGGGGAAAGAGAGGAGAGAGTGAGAAAATGAGAGAGGCAGGGAGTGAGAGAGGTAGAGATTTAGGCGACAGAGTGGGAGAGAGAGTTTGTGAAGAGAGAGGGGAGAGAGAGATTGGGGGTCGAGTGAGGGGAAGGGCGGGGTAGAGGGAGAGATAGAGAGAGGTGGTGAGAGAGTGGGGTAGAGAGATAGAGAGGGGAAGGGAAGGGGAGAGAAGGGGAGGCGGAGAGAGGGGGAGAGTGGCGGACAGAGAGGAGAGAGAGGCGGACAGAGGGAGGGGGACAGAGGGACAGGGACAGAGGGAGGGGGCAGAGCTTGGAGGGAAAGAGAGAGGGGGAGAGAGAGGGGGAGAGAGGGAGGGGGAGAGAGAGTGGGGGAGGGAGACGGTTAGGGAGGGAGAGAGAGGGGGGAGAGATTTAGGTGACAGAGTCGGGGAGAGTTAGTGAAGAGAGAGGGGAGAGAGAGAGTGAGATGTAGAGAGAGAGTGGGTGAGAGAGAGAGGTGTAGAGAGAAGGGGAGAGAGGAGGGGAGAGGGGAGAGAGGAGTTAAAGGGGGAAAGGGGTGTGGAGAGGGGGAAGAGAGAGAGGCGGCAGAGAGAGATAGGGAGGGCGAAGAGAGACGGGGAGGGCGAGAAAGTGGGGGAGAGAGATTGGAGAGCGACGGGGAGAGGGGGGCGAGACGGGGAGAGAGGGGAGGGAGAGGAAGGTGCGAGGGAGGGTGAGGGGGGACAGAAAGAGACTGAGAGCGGGGCGAGAGAGTGGGGAGAGAGAGAGATGGGGCAGAGAGTTGGGGAAGAGAGATCAGTCCCAACACTGCAATCGGCCCCTCCCTGACTGATCCCTACACAACACTGCACTCAACCCCTCCCTGAATGATCCCTACCCAACACTGCATTCTCCCCCTCCCTGACTGATTCCTACACAACACTGCAATCTCCCCCTCCCTGACTAATTCCCTAACGCACACTGCAATCTCCCCCTGCCTGACTGATCCCTACCCAACACTGCAATTACCCCTCACTGACTGATCCCTAACCAACACTGCACTCACCCCTTCCCTGACTGTTCACGACCCAACAAAGCATTCTCCCCCTCCCTAACTGATCCCTACACAACACTGCAATCACCCCCTCCCTGACTGATCCCTACCCAACACTGCACTTACCCCCTTCCTGACTGATCCCGACCCAACACTGCACTCGCTCCCTCCCTGACTGTTCCCTGCCCAAAACTGGAATCTCCCCCTCCCTGACTGATCAATACACAACACTGCACTAACCCTCTCCCTGACTAATCTCTACACAACACTGCACTCACCCCCTCCCTGAATGACCCCTACCCAACACTGCATTCTCCCACTCCCTGTCTGATCCCTACACAACACAGCAATTACCTCCTCCCTGACTGATCCCTACCCAACACTGCAATCTCCCCCTTACTCTCTGATCCCTACACAACACTGTAATCACCCCCACCCTGACGGATCCCTACAAAAGGCTACACTCACACCCTCCCTGACTGATCCATACCCAACACTGCACTCACCCCTCCCTGACTGATCCCTAAACATCACTGCAATCTCCCCCTCCCTGACTGATCACTACCCAACTCTGCAATCTCCACCTCCCTGACTGATCCGACCCAGCACTGCACTCTCCCCCTCCCTGTCTGATACCTACACAACACTGCACTCACCCCCTCCTTGAATGACCCCATGCCCAACACTGCAATCTCCCTCTCCCTGACTGATCCCTGCACTACACTGCAATCTCCCCCTCCCTGTCTGATCCCTACACAACACATCATTCTCCCCATCCCTGACTGATCCCTACACATCACTGCAATCTCCCCCTCCCTGACTGATCTCTGCCCAACGCTGCACTCACCCCCTCCCTGACTGATCCCTACACAACACTGCAATCACCCCCTCCCTGACTGATCCCTACACAACACTGCAATCACCCCCTCCCTGACTGATCCCTACACAACACTGCAATTTCCCCCTCACTCTCCTGTCCTACCCAACAAAGCAATTTCCCCCTCCTGACCCATCTCTCCCAGATCAGGTCAGAGAGTTGCAGGCATTAATAATTAATCCTCTCCTTTGTGTATTTGACCGTGACAACACAGAGAACACGAGGTGCTGACAATCTCCAGAGTGTTCGATGGGAGCACTTCGAGGAAGCTTTCCTCCATATCTAAGTACATTCTCAAACTAATCTAGGATGTCTACATGATAACCGTTTCAGTGAAGCTTAACTTTGAACCTTTTCTGTGCCTTGCTGTCGTTACCTGGGATCACTGATAACCTGGGCAGGACTGTTCCTGGGAATTGTGATGGGAGCCAGAGTAAATGAAGATTTCTGGGTCATATTCCTTCACATGGAAGAGATAAAGTCTCACAAGTGAACATTGAGATGCTGATGGTGTTGTTCAGTTATTTCTAAAAACAAGGTAAACAACAACCAGAATGTTCGGAGTGAGGTGACAGTGGGGGAGCACTTTGGAACTGGTGGCCATATTTCTATTAATATTGTAATCATTGTGGAGTAAGGCAAAATGTTCCAGAGGTGCTAGTTCTACATTGGGGCAAAACACATTTTGACGGAATTAGACAGCAGCTTGCAGGGGTTGGTTTGAGTAGTGTGTTTGCAGGCAAAGGGACCTCTGGCAAGTGGAAGTACTTTAAATGTTGGATAGGTTCAGTTCAAGATCTGTACGTTCCTGTGAGTGTGAAGAGCAAGGTTGGCAGGAATATGGAACCCTGGATGACAAGAGACATTGAGGCTTGAACCAGAAAAAAACAAGGCAGACATGGCTCAGGTACAGGCAGCTGGGGTCAAGGGAATCCCTGGGGATAAATAGGGGATACAAGAGTTTACTGAAGAAGGAAATCAGGAGGGCAGATGACCTTGGCTGAGAATATTTGGGTGAATCCAAAGAGATTCTTGAAGTATGTTTAAGGAAAAAGAATAACTAGAGAAAGAATAGGACTCTTCATGGGCATGTATATGCAGAATCGCAAGAGTTATTTCTCTTCTGTGTGACCGTGGAGAAGTACATGAAGGCTTGGGAGATTGGGGAAGTTAGTGATGTCTCTTGGGGACAGTCCATATCACAGGAGAGGAAGTGTTGAATGTTTTAGAATGTATGAACGTGGATAAATCTCCTGACCAAAAATATACACCAACACTGCAAGAGGCGAGAGAAGAAATTGTGGAGTCCCTGGCTGATCTTTTTGCATCAACGTTACCCAGGGGTGAGGCCCCAGATTTTGGAGGGCAGCAAATGTTGTGCCCTTATTCGAGAAGGGCTGCAAAGGAAAACCTGGGAACTATAGATCAGTAAACCTAACATACGTGGGAAGTAAATTACTTGAGAAGATGCTATGCATTTGGAAATACAGCATTTGATTGGGAGTCGTCAGCATAGCCTTGTGTGTGGGAGACCATGCCTCACAAATTTGTTAGCATTCTTTGATGAAGTGATCAGGAAGGTTGACGAGGGCAGGCCAGTACATGTAGACTCTACAGATTTCAGGAAAGCCTTTCATAAGGTTCCACATGGTACCTTGCTCTGGAAGGTTAGATCGCATGAAATCCAGGGGCCGTTAGCAGACTGGGTACACCATTGGCTTGATAGTAGAAAGCAGAGGGTAACAGTCCGACTGAAGGCCTGTGACTAGTGGTGTGCCCGAGCGGTCATAGAATCATAGAATCCCTCCTCTGTGGAAACAGGCCCTTCGGCCCAACAAGTCTACTAGCCCTCTGAAGATTATTCCACCCAAACCTATTCCCGTACCCTGTTACTCTACATTAACCCCTGACTAATGCAACTTACTTACACATCCATGAACACTATAGGCAATGGAGCATGGCCAATTTACCTGACCTGCACATCTTTGGACTGTGGGAGGAAACCGGAGCACCCAGAGGAAACCCACGCAGACATGGGGAGAACATACAAACTCAGTTGGGGTGGTATGGTGGTTCAGTGGTTGGCACTGCTGCCTCACAGCGCCAGGGATCCGGGTTTGACCCCAGCCTCGGGTGACTGTGTGGAGTTTACACATTCTCCCTGTGTCTGCGTGGGTTTCCTCTGGGTGCTCCGGTTTCCTCCCACAATCCAAAATGTGCAGGTCAGATGAATTGGCCAGGCTAAATTGCCCATAGCGCTTGGTGCATTCGTCAAGGGTAAATATTGGGTAGGGAGAATAGCTCTGGGTGGGTTTCTCATCGGCAGGTCGGTGTGGATTTGTTGGGCCAAATTGCCTGTTTCCATACTGTAGGAAATCTACCCCTAACAGGATCTAACCTACACAGACCATCCTGTGAGGTGGGAATTGTACCCAGATCCACGGCGCTGTGAGGCAGCAGTGCTAACCACTGAGCCACTGTGCCACTGAGCTGGTCAGTGCTAGGCCCATTGCTAAGGCATGATTAGAAAGTTTGCAGATTACACTAAAATAAGTGAGGAAGGTTCTCAGCAATTGCAACAGGGCCTTGATCAGCTGGGGAATTGGGCTGAGAAATGGCAAATGGAGTTAATATAGACAAGGGCGAGATCGAGCATTTTGGAAAGTCACATCAAGACAGGGGTTTCATGGTGAATGGTAGGGCTGAAGGATTGTAGTGGAACAGAGGGACCTTGGATTCCAGGGGCAGGGTTCTCTGAGAGTGGAGTCACAGGGAGACAGGGCAGTGAAGAAGGCCTTTGGCACACTGGGCCCATCGTCAGTCAGGGCATGGAATATCGAAGTTGGGAAGTTCTGTTGTAGTTGTGCAGGATGTTGGTGAGGCGGCACTTGGAATATTGTGTTCAGTTTTGCCCATCTTGCCATAGGAAGGATGTTATTAAACTGGAAAGAGTGCAGACGAAATTTACAAGGATGTTGCCAGAACTCAACTAGACGGTTATAGAGAGAGGTTGGACAAGCTAGGGCATTGTCTTTAGTGCGTAGGAGACTGAGGGGTGTCCTTATAGAGGTGTATAAGATCATGGGAGGCATGGATAGGGTGAATGCACTCAGTCTTTATCCAAGACTTGGGGAATTGAGGACGAAATGGCATCAGTTTAAGGTGAAAGGGGAAAGATTAAAAGGGAACCTGAGAGCAAATGTTTTTACCCAGAGGGTGGTACACATATGAAATGAACTTCCAGCGGAAGTGGTCAAGGAGGATACATTTAATAACATTTAAAAGGCACTTGGACAAATACATGGAGAGGAACATATTGGAAGGATATGAGCCAAGTGCAGGGAAACGGGGTTAGCGTGGATGGGCCAGTTTGAGCCTGTCTCCATGCTGCAGAACTCTGTGACTCTATGAACATATCCAGGTGTCCCCTAATACAGAAGCAGCCAAAGCGACATGAACACGAGCCGGTACAAATGTGAAACAGTCCTGCAGAATTTGGCAGGAAACCAGCCTGGCCTTGCAGTGAAGGATTCCTGGCACAGGATCTGTGGTGAGATGCCCATAGAGAACTGGGGAAGGAATATGGAAAGCTCACTCCACTGCCGATAGCCTGGAGGATCCCCGGCTGGGATAAGGCAGCTGGGATCCGGTCACCCCAGGGAAACCTACAGGCTGTGACCGAGCTAGGTTTCCTACACAATGAGCAGGACAGAAGGTTGCAGGAAAATCTCACCCACATGGGACTACTCCAGTTACAATTGGGAAGAGCCCAATCCAGTGAAAGGGGGGTCTCTGGGGATGGGGAGGCAGCCTCAGGTTACATTGACAATCTGGAAGGACAGTGTATGAGCTCCAAGCAGCTGCATGGGTCCTGTACACCTGCAACACGGAGCGAAACACATCAGGCCCCAGTAGGAGGTGCCAGGAACAAATACAATCCCTAGGGAACAAGGGCTCCTTCCAGAATGGGATAGTATGTGCCCTTGGGATTCTACCTCCCCAAAAAGATAATGACAGGCCCCTTCCTGACACATCCACACACGCCCACAGATGGGAACTCCCACTGCATTGCTCCCAGGTAACTGCAACTTTTGCCCCCAGCCCTGACCCACAGACGGACCCAGATTCCATGAATCCTATGGTTACCCAGTGTCAGACAGCGGATGGTCTCACTCCATACACAACAGCCATTGCAGGCACGCAGCTGGTGGGCAGCATCAAAAAGACCACTCTGTTTGATCCTGTCTCAAAACCAGATACATTTTCGTATAAGACAGACCGACAGTCTGTCATACACGGACTGGATGCTGACAAACAAACTAAATTAATCACCATGTGACTTTGTCCACCAGGCCATTCAGCCCTCCGTGAGGGACAACAGTGAGGGAGGGGCATCCATAATGAAATGAAGGCAGCGGTCCTCACTGCTCAAGAAAAGTCCCATCCCAGATTAGTGACAAACAGCGTAAATATTTGTTCCAGGAGAACACCCACATCAACATCTCTCACTGTCACTTACAGCAGCTCACCAAGGGCTGGGTTAATGACAGCTGCAAGGATACTTTCGGTGAGGCACTGGGCTTGGTGCGAGGGATTCCAATTATCCCAAGTGACAAAGTTTGGATGGGGATCTTTGAAGTCGAAAGTATCGGATTACATTAAAAAAGGCATTTGGATGGGTTATCATGATTCCATACCACATGCTGTGAAGATAGACGGGACATTGACAGGGACAACACTTATGTAAATATGAAGGAACAGGCCATACCACGGCATTCCCACTGCCTGTCATTAACGAATTCGGCTCCTCTCACATCGGCTGTAGTCCTAACTGCACTCACCTTAATATATCTCGGGATACCGGTGGTTAGGATTGAAGACTGCAACAGATGGGTACGATCATGGTGAATAATGCCTGGAAACACCCCCAGGGACTGGAAGGTAGATGGAACTCCCCGGTTGATCACCTTTAGTTTCATTCATTTGCAGCGTTTGAGTGTTCCTGGCTGGGCCCAGTATTGATTGCCTGTCCGTAGCTGCTGGGGAGCTGGTTTTGGTGGTGAGCTGCCTCCTTGAACTGTTGCAGGTGGCGGACCCACAATGTCCTTAGGGAGGGAATTCCAGGAGTTTGAGCCAGCAGGTCTCATTCCCTTGCATTTATTCTGATCACTGGATGTTGGCTATGCATCACAATTCTGTATGGATTCCCAGAACGGAATATGTTTTGTCGAAACAGTTAGAACAGCCACAGTCGCTCAGTGGTTAGCACTGTTACCTCACAGCGCCAGAGACCTGGGTTTGATTCCACTCCTGAGCGACTGTCTGTGTGGAGTTTGAACATTCTCCCTGCATCTGCATGGGTTTTCTCCCACTGTTCAATAACTCACATTTTTGACAGATTGCCTATAGTGTCGAGGGATATTCAGGTTAGCAGGAATAGCCATGGGAAATGCAGCGTTTCAGGGATATCATCAGGGGGCGGATCTGAGTTGGATTCTCTTCAGAGGGTCTTTGTGGACTCGATGGGCTGAAGGACCTGTTTCTGCTCTGTGGGGATTCAATGATATCACTTATCAGCCATACGACAGTCGGTGTGACAATGTACAAAATGGCTTTCGCTCAAACAGCAGGCTACTCTGACAACAAACATAACCAGCTTTCAAAATTAGGATTGTAATTCATTGTATAATCTTCTTTCCTTTCAAAAGACTGGATGGGGGAAGGGGAATGGGTGAAATGTTGCGGTCTCCTTGCTAAAACACAGATAGACAGCCAAGAGATGCTGGGTATACTGGACAAGTTATACTCCCAAATCACAAAAGCCAGATAGCAGCCAGATGGTTATACCATCAGCATAATGTCAAACGCAACAGTTCCCCTGGGCAGACATATCCCTAACAACGTCTCGACCAAACAAAGGAGGGCCCAGATAGGAAGGCACTGGGTCCTGCTACATAAAGAAACTAACAGGAACAATCCATCCAAATGATTAGCAACGCTTCAAACTATTAACTGATTCTCCGAATTGGCCAGAAGTACAGAAAGTTCTGGGAAACCATCCAGAAATGAACAAAACGAGGATTCACCTGCAGACTGATTTCTTGAATTTTCTGGAGGCTTTCTGAGGTGACCAACATGGCAAGGGACAGAGACCAGCTCACCATCCAGAGAGAGGGAGAGAGAGAGGGAGAGAGAGAGGGAGAGAGACGGAGAGAGATAAGCTGAAGCAAACCCCAGGAGCATGGGAGAGAGGGAGTGTGAAAAACCATATAGAGAGAGGGAACTGGAACCAGCTGGAATACTGAGTATCACCCCTTCAGTCTGTCCATGCTTTAACACCTGTTTGTCTCAGTCTGACTTCCCCATCTCTCTTTGTCCTTCTCTCTCTCTGTCTGTCTCTTTCTCTCAATCTGCCTTTCTCTTGCAACCTCGCTCTCACTGTTTGGCTCTGCCCCATCTTTCTCTAATCCCCCTTCTTCATCCCCACTCTCTCTACCTCTCTCTCTTTTTCTCTCCCTCCTTTTCTCTTTTTCTTTATTTCAGACCTGAAAGTGCTCACCCAATTTTGAACCCCCTAAAAATATTTTGCTCCTCATTTTCACTCTCCTCGCAAATTTATCCCCTTCCCCAAATATTTTTCCTCCCAAATACCAACTTCACTAAATATGCTCCCCCTCAATTATTTTGCTGCCCCCAACACTGCTGTGAGCCCCACTCACTGGGGCAGACGGTGTTGAGTGGAAAAGTGTGGAGCTGGAAAAGCCCAGCAGGTCAAGCCTGAACCATCGACTCTCCTGGCTGACCTGCTGTGCTTCTCCAGCTCCTTACTTTGTAACTCTGGCTCTCCAGCATCTGCAGTCCTCACTTTCTCACACCAGTAAATGAGTCTGGGTTGACTGACTGGCCTGGGACTATTTTAATGTACAGCAAGTTCCCAGTGCCAGAATTACAGAAGGTTTGTATCACAGATGGAGTCCTTTCTGCCGATCATCTCCCCTCTCCCATGAAATGATCCTGGTCCGGTTCAGCATCCTCAGGATTGGCTCCTGAATGGCCTCATTGACTATCCTTCCTGTGGAGTCCTCTTCTCCACCCTGTCTCAGACTTTGCATCACATGCTATCCCTCTCTCCATCTCTCTGAAAACAGCCCCTCCTTTCTCCACCAACTCCAAAGCCCAATTAAACCATCCCCCAGTCTCTGGCTGTCCCACTCCCTCCGTACCTCCCACTCTCCCCCTTCCCATGCAGACTCACAGCCCCTGGGCTGGAGGACATAGTGCAGAGACTAACTCGCCTTTTGACTGACTGCTGTAATGCACACCAAGATCCCACTCTAAAACCATCGCCAAGTACACACACTGTCCTTCTCCCTCAATATATGTCCTTCTCACTCTCTCTCTCTCCCTCACTGTCCCTCTCACTCTGTCCTTTTCTCACTCCACCTCCTTGACTCTTACTGCCCATCTCTCTCTCTCCACTTTCTCCATCTCCACTCTCTCCATGTCTCTTTCTCTTTTTGTCACTCTCCCTTTCTCCTTCTCTTTTTCTCTATTTCAGACTCACTCAGAAAAGTACATCATGTTCCTTCCACTCACCCCCTCCCCACAGTGGGGGTAAATCCTGGGAGAGACCAGCCACTGCGGCAAGCTCTTCCCAATGCCCCTTCCCCCAGTCACTGGGACAGAGCAGAGGGGTCCAGGGAGAAAGAGGGAGAGAAACTACAGGAGATAAAGAGAGAAGGATGGACACACAGTGAGAGGGAGGGAGAGAACAAGAGAAAGACAGGCAGGCAGAGGGAGGGAGAGAACTTGAGAAGAACTGAGAGAGCAGGAGAGAGACAGAAAGAGACAGAGAGAGTGAAACTCCAAGAAGAGTAATACAATGTCAGACAGATACAAGGTGAAAATGGGGGGAGAAAGAAAGGGAGAGAAGTTCAGGCAGACAGCAAGACAGAAATCCCAGGGAGAGATATAGGACAGAGAGAGAGAGGAGTTGCAACAGCAGAGAGATAGAGCTGAGAGAGTGGGGTGGTGGTGGGGGCTGTGATGTGGCTAGAATGACGTACAGAGCTGATGCAAGATCCCACAGAGCTGACAGACAGATGCAGAGAGAGGTGAGCAAGGTGTTGGTTTTATGAAAGACTGAATGATTAAACATTACTGAAAAACCTGGTGAGGTGACAAATGGGGAAGGGAATCTACCGGGAAACGTAAACAGGGCAGAGATGTGAAGGATGTTGAGGGATAGGGATTGAAGGAAAGATGTGGGAGAGAGAACTGGGAACACAGAAATAGAGATGAGAGCTGCAGAGAGAGAGGGAAGCAGTGGAATCTGTGGGATCAGATATCTCTCTGGCATTTTGCTCCTTTGTCTCTCCCCATTCCCACAGACAGCCTGAATCCCACAATTCGTGTGTGTGTGTGTGTGTGTGTGTGGGTGCGCGCGCACGCGCGCTTTCGTCTGATGATTCGTCATGGCAGAATAATTTGATTCTCTGTCTCTGTATTGTCTTAGCTTCAGCTCCCAAATCAAATGTTGAATCATCCACGATGCTATTGAATACAAGGGCAATACAAAGGCTCGAGGGGCTGAATGGTCTCCTACTGTTCCTATTCCGGATGGTCTTATGTTCTTAACGCTATCTCCCAGCTCTTGGCCCCAACCTGGAGGTTATGACTCCACAAGGTCCTGATCTGTAGAGTGCTGCACTCTTCCGTGAGTCTCGGAGGGAACCAGCCTGATTTGGATTGGAGTTGCAGCCTCTCAGTGAGAAGTGAAATCTCGACATTCCCCTCAGTGTCTCACTGTAAGGTGCAGCAGGCCAGTCACGGGAAGCAAACAGCAGGCCAGATGTGCTCTGTCCTCCAGCTCCATTTCAGAAGGCCACATGGGAGGGGCATGTTTCCTTCATCAGCTTCCCGAGCTCTCCCTTCTGGGTTAGGGTGGGGGCCGAATGGTCTTGCTTCTGGCTTCTATTGAGGTGCAGGCTGGCTATGATTGGGTTATATAGGACATGTCCCTGGAATGAGGTCAGTTAGCTCAGTTCGCTGGTCAGTTAGCTTACCACACCAGCTAGAGTTACTCTAAAGGACTCTCCTTCCCAACCTGTCCCATCAGCTGGGCCATGGTGACCCTCTGATTAAATTTCCACCAGACACCGCTCTCGAATGCAGAGCTGTCCCATGCTCTGGTAAGACTACGGTGACATTACATTGGTTTGTACCTGGAGCACTGTGTGCAGGACTATTCACTGCATTGCCAGAGGGATGTTAGTGTGTGGGGAAGGTTTACTGGATGAATCCCCACTGGAATGAACAGCACTCTCTTTGCCCCAGTTAAGCCACCCTGACAGATTTTGTATCTTTGGAGACACAAGGACCAATTCACCTGAAACAGCACTGGGCACACAATAAGACTGGCTAGTTTACACAAGCTCCCTCAAACACTCACACACACTCACACACACATACACACACAGACACACGCTCCCTCAAACACACACAGACACATTCTCTCTCACACACACATACACAAAGGACCCACACACAGACACACGCTCCCTCAAACCCACACAGACTCTCTCACACACACATACACACACAGATACACGTTCCCTCAAATACACACACAGATGCACTCTCTCACACACACATACAGACACTCACTCTCTCTCACACACTCTCTCTGTCACACACGCACAGACACTCTCTCTCTCTCACACATGCACACAGACATCCTCTCTCCCACACAAACAGATACACTCTCTCAAACACTGACACACTCTCTTACATAGATACACACTCTCTCTCATACACAAACACTCTCACTCTCCCACACACACAGATACACTCTCTCAAACACAGACACACTCTCTCACAAACACACACTCTCTCTCATACACACACACTCTCATCTCCCACACACAGAGACACTCTCCCACACACATAGGCACTCTCCCACACACATGCACACACGGGCACCCACTGTCTCTCACACGCACATACACACACAGACCACGCGCTCCCTCAAACACACAGATACTCTCTCTCTCTCTCTGTCATACACACACACATAAACACACAGTTGCACTTTCTCTCACACACACACATACACACGCTCCCTCAAACACACACAGGCACACTCTCTCTCACGCACACACGGACACACACACTCTCTCTCGGACACACACTCTTTCTCTCTCACTCACGCACAGACACACTCTCTCTCACACAATCTCACGCAGAGACATGAGCTGAAAAATGTGTTGCTAGAAAAGCGCAGCAGGTCAGGCAACATCCAATGAGCAGGAGAATCGATGTTTCAGGCATAAGCCCTTCTTCAGGAATCATACACGGACACACTCACACTCTCACATACAGACATACTCACTCTCTTTCACACAAAGACACACTCACTCTCTCACACACATACACACTCTCTCACACACACACAGATATACTGTCATACACACACAGACACACTCTCTCACACACACACATACACACTCTCTCACACACATATATATAAACAGACACACTCTCTCTCACACACACATACACATTCTCACACACACACCCTCACTCTCACACACCTGCACACACAGACACACACCCCCTCAAACACACAGAGACCCTCACTCTCACATAAACACACACATTCTCTCTCACTCACACACATACAGACACACATAGATACACATGCATCCACTCTCTCATACACACACAAACACGGACAGTCTCTCTGTGTGTCTGTTTCTCTCACACACACGCATACACACACACAGGGCTGTAAAGGCATGGTTGAGGTATTGATGAAAAAATGAATTCTCCGAGGACTGAACCCTGATCTAGCATGATGACTGCTCCAGGGAGACAGACAGCAGCTACAGATGACTTGTTGGATCTTCCTGTGCCCCACCTCTTGCATCGACAGCGTTAGTCTGTTTGGGTGCCTGCTTTTCTAAAGCGTCTCCAAGCAACAAGTGACAATAGATTGATGAAAGTTTTCCTCCAAACCATGTTTCAGACGCATCCTGACGTTATTTTTCACTGATTGTTTAAAATGATCTGAATCTTCTGAAATGGGGAGTGGCTTCCATTTCAAATTAGGACACCAGAGTGCCTCAGGGACCCTGAGGAAATGATCTGCACTCTGTACCACCACATAATTCTCCCTCAATACCTCAGACAGTGCTCCCTCAATACCTCAGAAAGTGCTCCCTCAATACCTCAGAAAGTGCTCACTCCGTACCTCAGATAGTGCTCCCTCGATGCCTCTGAAAGAGCTCCCTCAGTACCTCAGAAAGTGCTCCCTCAGTACCTCAGATAGTTCTCCCTCAATACCTCAGATAGTTCTCATCAATACGTCAGAAAGTGCTCCCGCAGTACCTCAGAACATGCTCCCTCAATACCTCAGATAATTCTCCCTCAATAGTACCGATAATTGCCCCTCAGTAGCTCAGATACATCTTCCTCAATACCTTAGAAAATGGTCTCTCAATACCTCAGAAAGTGCTTCTTCAGTACCTCAAAGTGCTCCCTCAATGCCTCAGAATGTTTTCCCTCAATATCTCAGACACTGCTCCCTTATTACCTCAGATAGTGCTCCCTCAGTGCCTCAGAAAGTGTTCCCTCAACCTCAGAAAGTGTTCCCTCAGTACATCAGAAAGTTCTCGCTCAGTACCTCAGACAGTTCTCCGTCAGTACCTCAGATAGTGCTCCCTCAGTACCTCAGATAGTGTTCTCGCAATATGTTAGAAAGTGCTCCCTCAATACCTCAGAAAGTGCTCCCTCATTACCACACAAAGTGCTCCCTCAATACCACACAAAGTGATCTCTCAATACCTCAGATAGTGCTCCTTCAATACTTCGGAAAATGCTCCCTCAATACCTCAGAAAGTGCGCCTCAATACCTCAGATAGTGCTCCCTTAGTAACTCAGATATTGCTCCCTCAGTACCTCAGATAGTGCTTGCTCAATAACTCAGAAAGTGCTCCCTCATGACCTCAAATAGTGCTTCCGCATTTGCTCAGATAGTGCTTCCTCAATACCTCAGAAAGTGCTCCCCAATACCACAGATAGTGCACCTTCAGTTCATCAGAAAGTGCTCCCTCAATACCTCAGATAGTGCACCCTCAGTTCATCAGAAAGTGCTCCCTCAATACCTCAGATAGGGCAACCTCAATACCACAGAAAAAGCTCCCTCAATATTTCAGAAAAGGCTCCCTCAATACCACAAATAGTGCAACTCCAGTACCTCAGAAAGCGCACCGTCAATACCTCAGACAGTGCACCCTCAGTAACTCAGAAAGTGCTCCCTCACTACCTCAGAAATTGCTCCCTCAATTCCACAGATAGTACTTCCTCAATAGCTCGGATAGTGCACCGTCAATACCTCAGGAAATGCTCCCTCAGTACCTCATATAGTCCGTCCCTCAAACTTCACCCTCAACCCCGCCACCCCACCAACCCTCCCGACCAACGGAACCTCTTTCGGTTTGTGCAACCAACCCCATCTGTGTAACTGTCTCCAACCCAGCAACCTGGCATCCTCCATTGTCTTCCTATTTCCGTCGCCTCCAGAGCCTAGAAGCCTTCTTATAATCTTTAAACGTCTTCAGTCACTACAAACTTCAATATTTCTGTTAGTATATACAATCCTCTTCTCCCTGAAACACCGTGAAACTCCCAGTCAACTATAGACCGGTGAGCCTGACGGCATTAATATTCACAGCTACACAACATTGTGGAAAGTCAGGCAGAATGGGAAGCAGGATGGGGATCTCTCATCGTTAGGGATAACAGTGGGATGATGAAGAAAATATTGTGGCCTTAGATTATCAATCAGTCGTAGACCAAATTATGGGTAATAAGGGTCAGAACAAAGAAGTGGGAGGGCAGTGTTAAGGCTCCTTTACAGCATGACATTATGAGAAACTACATTAACAGGGAATTATTTGAATTTGTAACAAAGGCACTATGATAATTGAGAGGGTATTTAACTTTCCTCTGTCATCATCGCATTGGTGATGGGTCAGAGATGAGGCTGACTCTCTCCCGCTCTTTGGTGGAGTCTGTCGGTGGCTGTACAGACGGATGTGGCCTTCCACAGACTCTGTGATACTTGGGTCAGAAGATGGCTGTGGGAAGGGGGTGGGTAGGGCGTTGGGCTGATAGCGCGCTACTTGTTCTGTTTTCTCCTGGATTCCCCACAGTAAATCCTAACACCTTTTTTTTCAGATCTCCCCCATCAACTGTGATTGCAAACAGACGGCCTCATTGACCTGTCAGAGGCCCTATTCTCTCCCTCACTATACTTTTGCCCCGGGTGAAACTTGTCAAAATGCCTCTGAAATTTCAAATATCACCCACCACCAATAGCCTCCCACACCCTTATCTATTCTGCCATTTATGCTCACACCAAAATACAGAATCGAACAGTTTTAAAAATATTCTGCTTCTATACAACCATGTCTCTCCCATTGTTTCTAAGTGTCCAGTTATCATTTATTGTCATATCCTTTATAATACAGTCCAGCATGTTCCCGACTGACTGTCAGGCTAACAACCGTTTGATTTCAGGCTGACTACACAAAGTGTTTTGGGCGGCATGTTCAACAAAACGTCGTGAGCCCGTTCCTGTGCTGCATTGTTTCATGTTCTATGTAACTGTTTAAAACTTATGCATCAAGGAAGGATCTGGACTGAGAAAAGACTCGGGCCTCTCAGAGATGAAAAAGAGAGAAAGGGGTTGTGGGGAAGGTGGATTGGTAAGAACAGGGAAGGCGAGGTGGGGTGGTAAGAACAGGGAAGGGAGTACAGTGTTTAATAGGGAGCATGAAGAATAAAAGCAAGCACGAGTATAAAAATGTCTGAGTGATGTTGTGAGGGAGGCCACATATACGAGTGGAATAAATTAACAGCACATAGCTTAGGGACATGCAGTGATGAAAACCCTCATTTGAACATGACTGGAAGGAATAACAGTAAACTATCATATCGGGTAAAAATCCACATTATTAAAGGTGACGCAGGTTGGACAATGGAAAAGAGATTGTCATGGAGATCAGGGATGAAACAGAGCAATGAATGGACATGGATTCAGATCCACAGTAAAGGGATCACACCAGGGCCTGACCAATGAACCACAGCAAAGCAAGTTCAGTATTGGATTATAGATGAATGCTCAATAATATTCAAATCTGAACCAATTTCATCGTCCTTCATTGTAAACTTTCTGGCTGGACCTTGCAGCTAAGAAGATAGCACAGAACTTGAATCAAAGAAACACTTCAGTTTTCATTACTTCCATTTCTCTGCAAAATGAGATGACAAAAGACACATGTTGAGAGACATTCAGAATAAACAAATATATCTCTTGGTTTGAGTGATAAACATCTACCTGTTAAAGGAGTTTCCAAAATCCAGCACCATGAATTCAGGACGGGAATTTACAAAATGATTTGAGAGATCTAGTACTTTAATGACAAAGTTATGTTATAGAGACGATTTGAGAGATTTGATAGATGCATCCCATTTTAAGATATTTTTCTAACCGCTAATTTTGTTCTTCCAAAGATTATTTGGAAAACAAAACGTTGTAATACAGGGAAAAAAAAGTTATTCATGAACAGACTCAACTCTGTAATAACTGAATTCAATGGCGGCAGTATGACCCCAGCATGCACCGCGGTATGAAATGCCCTCTATACGCACGACAGGCGAGGGCAGCACATTGGCATTACCGACTTTATTTCCGTGGGAAATTGGAAGAGATGCGCTTTTCCACAAGGTAAGTCTGCAGGAGCTGGAGAGTGTTTAAAAATCCTTTCAGCCAGAAGCGAGCATGTTGAAAAATAACTTGCGGTTAAATGTATCGCAGTTCCGAGGTGAACAGCCGCCATCTTGGCCGGGGATCTGGACGCATGCGCAGACGGTCCGTGACGTCACGGTGCGGGGCGTGGCCTGAGGGTGACCCATGCAGATGCTGAAAATCTGACACGAAATCAGAAGGTGCTGGTGGAGGTCAGCAGGGTCTAGCTGGAAATGTGGACATAGACGGAGAGTGAAACATTCCAGTCCTGTCTGCATCTACTTCACAATCCATTACTCTGGTGTTGCAGTGTCCTCGGCGATAGCTTTATAACAGCTTCACCCTCAGGTGATCTTTGAAACAAATGTCTGGATTTTTCTGCAGGCGACATTTTTAATCAACCTGTTCAGACGTGTCATGTCCCACTTGTGAAGCAGATGGGGCTTGAGAATCCAGGCCTTCTTAGTTAGAGGGAAGTTCCTCAGGGTCGAGTCTTTGGCCGAACCATCTTCAGCTGCTTCACCAATCATTTTCCCTTCAGAAGTAGGGATATTGGTTGACGATTGGACCATATTCAGCATCCTTTTCAACTGCTCAGATACTGATGTAGCGCATATCCATAAGTTCAGGTTGTAAGTTTGCTCACTGAGCTGGTAGGCTTGTTCTCTTTGAGAACAATCTTACAACCTAAACCTCAACCTGAGCTAAAAATGTTCTCAAAAATCGCATACCCACATGTAGCAAGACCTGGCCAGCACCTACAATCTGCACAAGTGGCAAGTAACAGTCGTATCACATCTGTGCCTGGCAAAGATCATCTTCCACAAGAGAGAATCTGAGTATCACTTGTTGACATTCAAAATAATATCATGACTGAATCCTCCATGAGCAGCATTCAGGGGGTGCAATGTTGATGAGAAACTGAACAGGATTCAACGTACAACTGTTGATACAGGGTCAGGGCAGAGGTGAAAAGTCTTGCAGTGCTCAACTCACCTCCTGACTGCCCAGCTTTCAAGATGTAGTCAGGTGTGATTCGGAATCCTCTCCATTTGCCTGGTTGAATGCTCCTACAACAACACAAGAAGCTTGTCAACATCTGGAACAAAACAATACTTTTCATTGTAAACAACCTTCACCATTCACTTTCTTCACCTCTGATGTACAGTAGCAGCAAAGCTATAATCTCTTCTGTAACGTCCTTCTGGATAGGGGTCTGTGCTATCCACCAGTTGGCGAGGTTTACACAACAGGTTTACACCTCAGGACACACAATGTATCACAGATGTTGGGAACAACAACCTAAATTATTCAGGCAGGTTCCTTTTTGCTTTTGATCGGGCTTTTTGCATCTATCAATATGATTGGATCATATGTTTGGGAGGAGATGTATAACAGAGGAAGAATTTCTTTCTGAAATTGGGTTTGTTTCTTCTGAGATTTTAACCTGTATGGACCGAGATAATATTTGAAAATCATTTTGCAAATAAATAGATTGAAAGAATTGAAGAGGAGTGAGTCAAATCAAACATGATATAAAGATCCAACAGAGTCACTAAATTCATTTGGACATATAGGAAACATGTTTATTGTAAGGTTTGTGAAGGTTTGTAGCTCAGGTTGAGGTTTAGGGTGTAGGTTTGCTCGCTGAGCTGTAGGTTTGATATCCAGACATTTCATTACCTGGCTAGGTAACATCAGCAGTGGCGACCTCCAAGTGAAGCAAAGGTGTAGCCTCCTGCTTGTTAGAAAATTAGCCACCAAGATACATGAACACTAGCTAGCCACAAAAAGACACGACCCTCTCTCCCTCGTAGCCCTACACACGGATGAAAAAAACCACCAATTCGATTGGGACAACACATCTATGGAAGAGAAGTTATTCAGCTGTTCCATGTGTGGGAAAGTTTTCATTTGGTGATCCAGCTTAATGTCACACAAGCATCTTCATCATCGGGAGAGAAGCTTTGTCTGCTCTGTTTGGACCGGAGTAAATTTCACATTTCAGCCTAATGTCAACCTTGAGTGGACACTGGGGAGGGACCAATCATCTGCTCTGTGTGTGAGAAGGGATTTATTAAATCAGCAAGCTTCAAATACGCAGGTGTGGCCGTTCTAGAGAGAGACTGTACGCTTGCACTGAGTGTGGGAAAGAATTCACTTCATCACCTGTATGCAGTGAGCACCAGTACATTCACACCATTTTACCTGTTCCTTGTGTGGGAAGGGGTTCACGCGGTTGACCAATCTCAGCAGCTATGTCTTTGTTCACACCAATGAGAGAACATTTAAGAGCTTTATGAGTGGCAATGATTTGATGAAACACCAACAAGCACATTGTGGGGAGAGGCCGTTCACCTGCAGTGGGTGTAGCGAGGGATTCAATTATTCATCCCCACATGTGATACCCCAGTGAGGGGGAATCGCTTTAGCTGAGTTGGCTGTATTGTTGGTCTGCAGAGCAGTGTGATGCCAAAAGTATGTGTTCAATTCCCATTACTAGTTTGAGGTTACCATGATTGCCTCTCCTTCTCAAATTCTTCCCTCTCCTGAGGTCTGGGGCCCTCTGGTCAAATCACCATGAGTCGCTTTTCTCTCTTTTGAAGAGAGCAGTCCCTATGGACTGGTAAGACTATGATGACACACACACATTCCAGTGATGTCGCATGTAATTGTATTGTGCTGTTATTGCATCCAGAACTGAACTGTGTTCATTCTGTCAGCAGTGGTTTACTTCATTGGATGTGAATTATCTCTTTACTTGAACTAGTGTGAATTTTTTCAGGTCTCAATCACATCAAATGCACTTTTTTTTTTCAACCATGGTTTCTGTTCCATGAGATGAGAGTGGTAGATATTCATTTACTGCCCTGTTGTTGGGTCTTTTATTCATTGCTAAGGCTTGATTTGTTTTTATGAATGTATTTTCACACATTCAGGATTCGTGAATGTGTTTCATAGCAACTGAAGTAGTTGTGAAGTGTAGTCGCTGTTGTGGGAGATACAGCAGCTAAATTGTGCCGATGTGCAGTGGGAAACCAATCCCACAGTGAGAACACGTGAATGATTTCACATCAATGTGAACACGTTGATGGGACTTCAGTTCCTGTGAACTGATAAAGCACTTTCCACACTCTGGCACTTAAACAGTTTCTTGTCACTGTGAACCCGTTGGTGTATTTGTATGATGGATGAATTAAATGCATCCTTTCCCAAATTTGGAACGTACAAATGGCCTCTCGCCAATGTGACTTCTCTGGTGTCTCAGTAAATTTGATCAGTGAGAGGTCCTTCCCCACATTCAGAGTAGGTGAATGGGCTCTCTCCATTGTGAAAATGCTTGTATTTCAGCAGGTTGCTGGAATCAATTAATTTCCTCCCACACACAGCTGATGAGTGGTCTCTCCTCTGTGTGATCTTTCTGGTGTCTCAGCAGACTGAATGACTGACTGTGTCCTTTCCCACAGTTGGAGCAGGTTATCGGCCTCTCTCCAGTGAGGTCGCTGATGTAAAGTGAGATCAGATGTTGGCCTGATCCCACTCCCACTTTGAGAACACTTGAATTGTTTCTCATCAGTCTGAACTTTTTGATGGTGCATCAGCTCCTGAGAATTTTTAAAGCATTTGGCGCACTCTGGACAATTAAATGGTCTCTCCTCAGTGTGCACCCACTGGTGTATCAGCAGGTCAGATAACTGAGCAAATCCTTTCCCACACTCCGAACAGTTGAAAAGTTTTTTTTTTCCCAGTGTGGCTGCACTGATGAATTTTCAGAGCAGACGAGAAATTAAACCCTTTCCTCAGTCACCACAATTCCAGTTTACCTCCAGTGTCCCTCCATTTATATTTTGAAAAGACAGATGATTGGCGGAAGTCCCGCTTACAGACAGACCAAGTGAATGGATTCACTCAAATGTGAATGTTGCTTACTCATTTCATTCTCAAAGATCGATGTGATTCAGGCGACATCAAACAGAGCAACTTCATCAGATTCTGATCTGATGCTTCATTTCAGTTTTCTAACTGCAAATCCTCATCTTTAATATTTCTGAAATTAAAACAGAAATAGCCCAGTAAGAGAGAACTTTTAAAAACACCAAAGCAGAAATTTTCATTCTTCATCGGATGTGGATATTCCAGACAAGGAATATTGCCCATTGCTAAATTTACTGGATAAGGAGATGACGGGCTACCTTTTGAACAACTGCTGTCCATTTACTATTGGTAGACCCAAAACATAAAGAAGGGAAATCCAGAAGTTTGACCCAGTGACACCGAAGGAATGGCAAAATATTTCCAGATCAGGATGGTAAGTAGTTTGTAGGGTTTTCCTATCTACCTGCTAACCTTTCTTTTTAGATGTAAGTGGTTGTGAGTTTGAAAGGTACTGTTACAGGAGCTTTGGTGAATTTCTGCAGTGCATCTTGTGGATAATGCAGAATGCCTGTCTGAGTGTTTGCAGGTGAAGGAAGTGGATCTATGTCGATGCTGTGTCAGTATCGTGGTTCTGATTAATTCGGCTGTCCTGTTCTGGATAATGTTCAGTTTTGCCATATTGTTGGAATTGCACTCAGGAGTCCTCAAGAAGGTCATAATTGAAATGTCTCTTGCTACTCGGATGCTGCCTTATCTGCTGTGTTTACCCTGCGCCATGCTTTCCCAACACTCCACTCATCCAGGCATGCAGGGAGTATCCCTGCATGTTTCTTACTTCTGTCTTATAAAGGAGTAATGAATATGTGGGCAAAACACCCAAAGAAAGAGAAGAATAGTTGGACAATTGAGTGGATAATGATCTGGCTTGGAGAGTAAATAGCTGTTAATGGAGGCTGCTACTCACTAACAACAGGCGTCGTGTAATGGCAGGCTGCATGTCAGATAGGCTTCAGGGAATAAAGAAGCGTATTCCTTGCTGTAGAAATCCCGGACTCTGACCCGCTGTTGTGACCACAATGTTACTATGGCTGGTGCAGTTAGTTTCTCACTGAGACTGGGACAATTACAGCACGGAAGGAGGTTTTTTGTCTCATCTCGCCAATGTCACGCATCAAGCCTCTATCCACTCTCATCCCATTTTCCAGAACTTGGTCTGTAGCCTTATGCGTGGTGGTGCTTCAAATGAACATTGAAACATTTTTTAAAATTCCAAAAGTTCCAGTGAAATGCCATCACCATACACATATTCCACTTCTATCCCTTGTCCGCCTTCCGCAGGGACCATTCCCTCTCGGAAGCACTGGTCCATTCTGCCTTCACTCTCAACACCTCCCCCCACAGCCGCATGGAATCTTGCCCTGCAATCACTGAAGATGTGACCCATCCATACATACACAGCAGATCAGAACCAGGAGCATGGGTAGTCCACCTGGCCCTTCGAGCCTGCTCCACCATTCAATAAGCTCATGGCAGATGGAGTCAGATCCACTTACCCGTCCTCTCACTGTATACCTTCCTTCATTTATTGTTAAAAAAAATCTTAGCTTTAAAAACATTTACTGAAGTAGTGTTAACTACTTCACTGGGCGAAAATTCCAGAGATTAACAATCCTCTGGGTGAAAAAGTTCCTTCTCAATTCAGTGCTGAATCTGCTCCCTCTAACCTACGCCCTCTTGTCCAAGTTTCGCCAGCTCATGGAAACATCATTTCTACTTCTACCTTATCTGAACCATTCAAAATGTTATGTTTCTATAAGATCTCCCTTCATTCTTCTCAATTACAATGAATATCATCCCAATCTACTCAGTCTCTCCTAATAAGCCAACCCTCTCAACTCCGGAATCAACACAGTGAACCTCCTCTGCAACCCATCCAGTGCCAGTACATCTTTCTCAAATAAAGATACTGCACACAGACATCCAGGGATAGCCTAACCCCACCGTGTACAGCTGAAAGATAATCTCCCTGTTCTGAAACTCAATCACTTTAGCAATGAAGGATAACATTCCATTTGCCTTCCTGATTGATTTGTTGTACCTGCAGACCAACCTTCTGTGATTCATACACAAGGACACCCAAGTCATCTGCATAACAGCATGCTGCAACTTTTTTATCAAAACAAGAGAAAAACCTTTTTTATGTTTACTACCACCAAAACATATGCCTTCCCATTTACTAACATTGTATTCCATCTGCCAGAACTTTGCCCACTCACTCAATATGTCCATATTCCTCTACAAAGTTTCACAGACTTCTGCACACTTTGCTCTGCCATTCATCTTACTATCATCTGTAAACGTTGACATGCTACACGTGGTCCCCAACTCCAAATCATCAAAATAAATTGTAAATAATTGCAGTCCCAACACCAATCCCTGAGGCACATCACAAGTCACTGATTGTCAGCCGGAATAGCACTCATTTATCCCCACTCTTTGACTATTGTTAGACAATTCAACCAATCCTCGATCCGTGCTAATACATCCGTGCTACCCCGGAAACCATGCATCCTTACATTTTGCATCAGCCTCTTATGCGGCAGCTTGTTGAAGGCTTTTTTTTTGGAAATCAAGGTACACCACATCCACTGGGTCCCCGTTGTCCACCATGCTCATAATGTCTTCATGGAATACTAAAAGATTTGTAATAGCATTTCATGCCCTACATGAGCCCATGCTGCATCTGTCCAATTTCTGTCATGATGCCTTCCTTGATAAAAGACTCAAGCATTTTCCCCACTACAGACGTTAGCTAACTTATCCATAACTCCCCATCTTTTGTGTGCCTTCCTTTACAAACAGTGGCGCCACATTTACTGTTTTACAATCTGCTGGAACTGCCCAATAGTCCAGCAAATTTGGAAAATTACCGCCAGTGCACCAGTTTTATCCCCCATTTTCTCTTTTACCACCCTGGGATGCATTCCAGTAGGGACAAGAGACTTGTCGATCCTTAGCTCCATGAGCTCTCCCGACACTAGCGTTTCTGTAATAATGTTTGTTTCCATGTCCTCACCTACCTTCGTCTCTTTGTCAATCACTGGCATGTTATTACCGCCCTCCACTTTGTAGACTGATACAAAATGCATCTTCAATGCCTCGGCCATTTCATCACATACCATAACTAAATGCCCCTTCTCATCCTCTAAAGGACCAACATCTACCTTAGCCACTCTTTTTATTTAAAATTCTAATAGAAACTTCTGCTATCTATCTTTTAATTCTGTGCTACTGCTTTTCTCTCCTGTTCTTTCTTATGGTTCTTTATATCTATTTGTGGCTTTCTTTTGACCTTTAAAGCTTTCTCAATCTTCCAGTTTCATGCTGTTTTTAACCACTTTGTATGCCTCATCTTTCAATGTGATTGCCTGCTTGATTTCCTGAGACACCCATGGCAAATTACACCCTTTCTTACAGTCCTTTCTCTTTACTGGAACATACTTTTGCTGAGCCCGTTGAAACATTTTTTTGAAAGTCATCCACTGCTCACCAGTTGTACCAGTTTGGTTCCCGTTTACTTTAGCCATTCCCTCCTCATTCATTGTGGTCCCCACTGTACATGCAAAGGAGCCTGGGTTTGGATTTTAACTACACACTCTCCATCTGTATTCGAAATCCAACCATACTGGGATCACCCCTTCCAAGGGAATCCCTAACGATGAGCTCATTCATTATTCCTGCCTCATTACACAAGGCCAGATCGAGGAGAGCTTCCTCCCTCGTTGCTTCCGTTACGTACTGTATAAGGAAACTATTGCGGATGCACTAAACGAATTCCTCCTCAAGGCTACTCTGACCGAGCTGGGCCGACCAATCTAGATGGTAGATTGAAATCCCGCATGATAAGAGCCGGCCCATTTTGACCGCCTGTAGTTATTTCTTTGTTTATGGCTCACCCTCGGGTGATGTTATTATTTGATGGCCGAGAGACTTGGCCAAGCAGAACATTTTTTCTTAGAATTTCTAATTTACATCCAAATGGATTCATTCTCATTCTTCCTAGTACCCATAACACTTCGCAAAATCGCCCTGATATCAGAGCGACGCCACCTTCTATACACTCCTGTCCTGTCCTTCCGAGGTATTTACCTCCCAGTTGTGACCATCCTGTAACCATATCTCTGTAATGGCTCCTAAATCGTATTCATTTGTGATGATTTGTGCCAGTAACTCTCTAACCTTTTTCCGAATCTGCCAGCATTAAGGTAAAGCGTCTTCATGATGGCTTTGTTGCCCTCATAATTTTCAACGTCTCAAATAATATTTCCTGGTTTTCCCTTCCTTTTTGCTTCTTGTTTCTCCTCACCTGTCTAGTCACATCCTCCCTCCTCAGTATCCAAGGGCCAAAACACACCTTCCAGGAGCAGTAACACTTTCTCTACCCTTCGCACAATCCCGTCGAATACATTCACTGCTTGGTCGATTGTCTCCACTATCTTGGGAAACGAAGTATGTACTGGGGGACTACTTTGCAGAACATCCAAATTCTGTCTTCAAGAAGACCTGGAACTTCCACTCCCCTGCCCCTTGAACAGCCCACCCTGTTCCTTGGCCAAAATTTCTGTCTCAGCCTTACTGCAGTGCTCCAGTGAAGCTCAGCACATGGCTTAAGGAAGAACACTTCATTTTCCGTGCGGGGATTCCGCTGCCCTCCGGACTCCATATCCATTTCCATATTTTTGGGGCCTGAACTCCTCCATCTCCTAGCTCCGTACTGCACCCACAGGTCTTGTTATCACATAGTCAACCATTTCATATACCAATGGGGGGGGGGGGGGGGGGGTGGCAAGGAGAGGTGGGGAAGGAAGGGGGAAGGAGACGGGTGAAAGGACGGGGGAAGGGGGAAGTGTGGGGAGGGAGGAGGGAGGAGGGAAGGGGGCATGATGTGGGGAAGCAGAGGGGTGAAGAAAGAGAAGGAATGGAGGAGTGGGCGAAGGGGAAGGGGAGGGGGATGTGGGATGGGGGAATAGAGGGCAGGGAAGTAGAGAGTGGGAAGGAGATGGGGGAAAGGTGAGGGCCCGGAACGATGGGCAATGAGGGGTGGAATGAGAGGCGGGTGAAGGAAGGTGGTAGGAGAGGGGTAAGGGGAAGGAAGGTGGGAAGGCGAGGGGTGATGGAGAGGGGGAAGGAGAGAGATGGAAAGGAGGGAGCGGGAATATAAAGGGGGAAGCAGGGGAAAGAGAAAGGGGAGAAGAGGGGGGAAGGAGACGGGGTGGTTGAAGGAGGAGGGGAAAAGAGAGGAGGGAAAGAGAGTAGCTGGAAGTGAAGGGGAGGAGAGTGGGGGAAAGCGAGAGAGGAGAAGATGGGGAGCAGAGTGGGGAGGAGAGGAGTAGAAAGTGAGAGGATGGGGCATGAGAGGGGCGAGTAGATTGGAGGTGAGGAAAGGGGAAAGAACGGGGAAGTGGGGGGGTTCAAGGAGGAATGCAAGAATGGCTGTGGAAGGAGAGCGGGAAGGAGTGGGGGAAGGATGGGGAGAAAGAGAGGGGAAGGAAAGGGGAAGGAGAGTGGGAAGGATGGGGAGGAGAGGAGGAAGGAGAGGGTGAAGAAGATGGTGAAGGTGAGGGGAATATGGGAAGAGGAGAGAGGAGAGGGGGAGAAGTAGAGTAGCTGAAGGTGAGGGTGTTGAAGGCAAGAGGCTGAATGCAAGAGGGTGATGGCAAGGGGGGTGAAGATGAGGGGGTTTGAAGGTGAGCGGGGATGAAGGCGAGGGGGCTGAAGGCGAGGGGGTGAAGGCGAGGGGGTAAAGGTGAGGGGGTGCGACGGCAAGGGTGGTGTGAAGGCGAGGGGGAGAAAGCAAGGGGGAGTGAAGGTGAGGGGGGTGAAGGAGAGGGGCGTGAAGGCGAGGGTGTGTTAAGGAGAGGGGGTGTGGAGTTGAGGGGGATGAAATCGAGGGGGGGAAGTGGATGGGGTGAATGCGAGGTGGTAAAGGGGAATGGGTGAAGGCGAGGGTGTGAAGGTGAGGTGAGTGAAGAAGAGGGGGAGTGAAGGCGAGAGGGGTGAAGGCGATTGGGTTTAAGGCGAGGGGTGAGTGAGATGAGGGGGTGAAATGTAGGGGGGCAGGTGGAGGGGGTGAAGGCGAGGGGGTAAAGGGGAAGGCATGAAAGCGAGAGGGTCAAGGTGTGGTGGGTGAAGGAGAGTGGGAGTGAAGGTGAGAGGGGTGAAGGTGATTGGGGTGAAGGTGAGGGGGCGCAAAGGTGAGGGGGGTGAAGGTGAGGAGGTGTTAAGGCGAGGGGTGTGTAAAGGTGAGGGGTTTGAAATGGAGGGGAAAAGTGGAGGGGGTGAAGGCGAGGGGGGGAAGGGGAATGGGTGCAGGCAATGTGGTGAAGGTGAGGTGGATGAAGCAGAGGGGGAGTGAAGGCAAGAGGGGTGAAGGCGATTGAGGTGGAGACGAGGGTGGTGAAGGTGAGGGAGTGAAATCGAGGGTGGAAAGTGGGGGGGGTTGAAGACGACGGGGGAAAGGAGAAGGGAGTGAAGGCAGGGGCGGTGAAAGCAAGGGGAGAGATTGCGAGGGGAGGGAAGGTGGGGGTGAACATGAGGGGGTGACGGCAAGGGGGGTGAAGGGGAGGGATGGTGAAGGCGAAGGGGAGAAGGCGAGGGGAGAGAAGGCGAGGGGGAGAAGACGAGTGTGGTTGAAGGAGAGTGGGGTGAAGGCAAGGAGGGTGAAGGCTAGGGGAGAGATGGGGAGTGGGGTACAAGTCAAGGGGTGTGAAGGCGAGGGGGGAGATAGCGAGAGGAGCGAAGATGAGGGGTGTGAAGTTGAGGGTGCAGACTGCGGGGGAGAGATGATTGGGTTTAAAGCGAGGGGGTGTGAGGTGAGGGGGTGAACTGGAGGGGAGCAAGTGGAGGGGTGAAGGCGAGGGGGTAAAGGGGAAGGCATGAAAGCGAGGGGGTGAAGGTGAGGTGGGTGAAGGAGAGTGGCAGTGAAGGCGAGAGGGGTGAAAGCGATTGGCTGAAGGCGAGGGGGTGAAGGCTAGGGGAGAGATGAGGAGGGGGTACAGTGAGAAGTCAGGGAGAGAAGGCGGAGCGGAGAGTGAGGCAGAGAAGGCAAGGATGGAGAATGCAGGGAGAAAAGACAGGGAGAGAAGTTTGGGGAGAAGACAGGGGAGAGAAGGCGAGTGGGGTGAAGGCAAGGGAGAGAGAAGATGGGGGTGAAGGCGGAGGAGAAGGCGAGAGGGAGAATACGGGGGAGAGAAGGCGGGAAGAGAAGTCAGGGAGAGAAGGTGAGGGTGGAGAATATGGGGGAGAAGGCGGGAAGAGAAATCAAAGAGAGAAGGCGAGTGGAGAGAGTGGGAGAGAAGGCAAGGGTGGAGAATGCGGGGCAGAAGGCGGGGAGAGAAGGCGGGGAGAAGGCAGGGGAGAGAAGTCGAGTGGGGTGAAGGCAAGGGAGGGAGAAGGCGATGGGGTGAAGGCGGGTGAGGGTGAAGGCGAGGATGTGTGTGAAGGCGAGAGTGTGGTGAGGGCGAGGGTGGAGAAGGCGAGGGTGGTGAAGGTGGGGGAGGGTGAAGACTAGGGGGAGAGAAGGCAGGGGAGAGAAGGCGAGTGACAGAATGCGAGGGGAGAGACGGCAAGGGCAGAGAGGTTTAGGGGAGAAGGCGAGGGGAGAGAAGTCAAGGGGGAGAAGGCGTGGGCTGAAGGCGAAGAGTTGAAGGCAAGAGGTGCGAAGGCGAGGGGGGAAAGGCAAGGGAGCGTTAAGGCGACGGGGCTGATAGCAAGGGGGTTGAAGGCGAGGGGGAGTAAGGCGAGGGTGGGTGAAGGCAAGGTGGGGTGAAGGCGAGGGGGGTGAGGGCGAGGGTGTAATTGTAAGGGGCGTTGAGGGTGAGGGGGTGATGGCAAGGAGTTTTAAGGTGAGTGGAGAAGAAGGGGAGGGGGTGAAGGTGAGGGGTGTGAAGGCAAGGGGAGAGTGAAGGTGACAGGGTGAAGGCGACGGGGTGATGTTGAGGGGTATGATGTCATGGGGGGTTGAGGGCGAGGGGTTGTATGCGAGGGAGGTTGAAGGCAAGTGGGTGTGAATGCAAGGGGGTGTGAAGGCAATGGGCGGTGAAGGCGAGGGGCAGTGAAGGCGAGGGGGTGAGGGTGAGGGGCGGTGAAGACGAGGGAGGGTGAAGGTGAGAGAGGGTGAAGGTGAGCGGAGTGAAAGTGAGGGGGTGAAGGCGAGGGGGTGAGTGTGGGGGGTGTGAAGGCAAGGGGTTTGAAGGTGAGGGAGGGGAAGGTGAGGGAAGTGATGGTGAGGGGAGCGAAGGCGAGCGTGGAGAAGGCGGGGAGAGAAGGCGAGCTGAGAAGGCAGGGAGAATGAGGTGGAGAAGGCGGGGAGAGAAGACGAGGGGGAGAAGGTGGGGAGAAGGCGGGGTGAGAAGACAAGGGTGGAGAAGGAGGGGGAGAAGGTGAGGGGTGTGAAGGCGAGGCTGGAGAAGGTGGGGGAAATGGCGAGGGTGGAGAATGCAAGGGCGGAGAAGGCGATGGTGGAGAAGGCGAGGGTGAAGAAGGCGAGGGTGGAGAAAGCGGGGAGAAGGCGGGGGAGAAAGATATTTGGAGAAGGTGAGGGTGGAGAATGCAGAGAAGAGAAGGAGAGGGGTGAAGGTGAGGGCGAAAGCGAGGGTGGAGAATGCGGGGGAGAGAAGGCGGGGAGAAGGTGGGGGAGAGAAGGTGAGGGCGGAGAAGGCAAGGGGAGAGAAGGCGAGGGGAGAGAAAGTGGGGTGAAGAAGGTGTGTGGAGAGAAGGCAAGGGGAGAGAAGGCGAGGGGAGAGAAGGCGAAGGGGAAGGAAGGCGAGGGTGGAGAATGCGGGGGAGAGAAGGCGGTGAATAAGGCGTTGAGAGAAGGCGAGGAGTAGAAGTTGAGATGTGAAGGTGGGGGTGAAGGCGGGGGGAAAAGGTGGTGGAGAAAGTGGGGTGTGAAGGCAGGGAGTGAGGGCGAGGTGAGAGAAGGAGGGGGTGAAGCCGAGCGGGAGAAGGCGGGGGGAAAAGGCAGGGAGAGAAGGCGCGAGAGTGAAGGTGGGGGAGAAGGCGGGGGAGAAGGCGAAAGGGAGAATATGGGATCGAGAAGGAGGGACAGAAGTCAGGGTGAGAAGGCGGGGTGGAGAAGGCGAGGTTGGAGAAGGTGGGCGGAGAGGGTGGGAGAGAAGGCGAGGGTGGAGAATGCGGAGGAGAAGGCGGGGAGAGAAGGCAGGGGAAAAGACAGGGCAGAGAAGGCGATTGGGGTGAAGGCTGGGGACGGTGAAGGCGAGAGGGTGTGTGAAGGTGAAAGGATGGTGAGGGTGAGGGGGTGAAGGTGAGGGTGGTGAAGGCGGGGAGGGTGAAGACGGGGGAGAGAAGGCAGGGGAGAGAAGGCGAGGGGAGAGAAGGCGAGGGGAGAGAAGGCGAGGGCAGAGAAGGTTAGAGGAGAAGGCGAGGGGAGAGAAGCGAGTGGGGGGAAGGCGAGGGTATGAAGGCGAGGGGGGGGTGAAGGTGAGAGATGTGAAGGTGTGGGCAGAAAGGCAAGGGAGCGTGAAGGCGATCGTGGGGTGAAGGCAAGGGGGATGAAGTCGAGGGTGATAAAGGCGAGGGTGGGTGAAGGCAAGGTGGGGGTGAAGGCGAGCGTGAGAATGCAAAGGGCGTTGAGGGCGAGGGGTGATGTCAAGGAGGTTGAAGGTGAGAGGGGTGAAGGCGAGGGGAGGGTGAAAGCAAGGGGGTGAAGGCGAGGGTGCGAAGTCGAGTGATGTGATGGCGTGGGGGTGAGGGTGAGGGAGTGTGAAGGCAACTGGGGTTGAAGACGAGAGGGGTGAAGTCGAGGGATGTGAAGTCGAGGGGGATGAAGGCGAGGGGTGTGAAGGCGCTGGGGAGAAGGCGAGGGAGGGTGAAGGTGAGGGGAGTGAAGGTGAGGGGGTGAAGGTGATGGGGAGTGAAGGCAAGGGGGTTAAGGGGAGGGAGGGTGAAGGCGAGGGAGTGAAGGCGAGGGGGGGTGAAGGTGAGGGGCTGTGAAAGCGAGGGGGTGAAGGCGACGGGGGTAAATGTGAGGGGCTGTGAAGGCGAGGGGGTGAAGGCGATGGGGGTGAAGGTGAGGGGCTGTGAAGATGATGGTGGAGAATGTGGGGGGAGAATGCGGGGATGAAGGTGAGGAGGGAGAAGACGAGGGGAGAGAAGACGAGGACAGAAAGCGAGGATGGAGAATGTGAGAAGAGAAGTTGGGGAGTGAAGGCGGGGTGAGAAGACGAGGGGAGCAGTCGGGGAGAAGGAGGGGGAGAAGGCGGAGCGAGAAGGCGGGGAGAGAAGGCAAGAGTGGTGAACGTGGGGGAGAGAATGCGAGGGGGAGAAGGTGGGGCAGAGAAGACGAGGAGAGAAAGCGAAGGTGGAGAATGCGGGGGAGAAGTCAGGAAAAGAAGGCAGATAGAGAAGACTAGGGGGAGCAGGCGGGGGAGAAGGAGGGCGGAAAAGGTGGGGAGAGAGGGTGAGAGCGGAGAAGGTGGGGAGAGAAGGTGGGGAGAGAAAGAAGGGGAGAACAGGGGAGAGAAGGTGGGGGAGAACACAAGGGTGGAGAATGCGGGGGAGAGAAAGCAGGGGGACAAGTCGGGGAAGAAGGCGAGGGAGAGTAGGCGAGGGAGAGAAGGTGGAGGGTAGAAGGCAAGGGAGAGAATATGGAGAGGGAAGGCGGGGTGAAGGCGAGGGAGAGAAGGCGAGGGTGGAGAATGCGGGGGAGAAGGTGGAGTGAGAATGCAGGGGAGAGAAGGTGCGGGAAAAGGCAAGGGGGAGATGTTGGGGAGAGAAGGAGTGGGGAGAAGCAGGGGAGAGATGGTGCAGGAGAAGGTGGTGACAGAAGGTGAGGGGAGAATAGGTGAGGTGGGAGAAGACGGGGAGAGAAGGAGCGGGCGAGAAGGTGCGGGAGAAGGCGAGGGGGTAGAAGGTGAGGGGAGAGAAGACGAGGGGGATAGAAGGCAAGGGTGGAGAGGGCGGGGAGAAGGCGAGGGGAGAGAATGTGTTAGGCAGAAGGCAGCGTGTGAAGGCGCTGGGGGAGAAGGCTGGAGCAAATTCGAAGTCAGGTTTGAAGATGGGAAAGCAAGAAAGAAATTTCTGTTCTCGTACATGTAAAAGGCTGCACTCGGAGAACAAGGTAGTTTTGGCCAAGATTCAAACTGGCGACTGTTCATGTATAAGGCCAACGCGGTCACCACGACACTTCAGAAACAAGCCCGGAGCAGTGCTGCTGCAGCTGACTTGCGTCCAGCACTGAAATTTGCAGCCATTCTGCACTTCATCTTTCTGCTTCCAATAGCTCGTTGTTATCCAGCGTAATTGATATCTCGAAAAAGTAAAAAAAAAGTGAAATTGATGACAAAATATAGACAAGGATGTTTGGCCATAGGGTGAGGTGGAATAGGCTGGGACAACTTTACCTTCAGCTCAACGGCTGCGACATGATCTTATGGAAGGGTTGTAAACTGAGTATTTACATGTTTTATTCAAGTTGGAGCGAGTTGAAAACTCGAGGGCATAGGTTTAAGGTGAGTGGGCGGAAGTTGACAAAGCACCTGAGGCACATTTCCCACACAGAAGGTTGTGCGTGTATGGAATGAGCTACGGAGGGGAGTGGAGTAGGCTAGTACACAGAAAATTGCAAAGGTAACCGGATGAGTGTCTAGATAGGAAGGGTTTAGAGGGATTGGGGCAAAATGTTGGAAATGGGATTTTGTTTAATTATGGCTAAGTGGTCAGCATGGACGGGGTACACCAAAGTCACTGTTTCCACGCTGTGTGCCCCAATAATGTTGTGTTGATTACACCGGCTTTAAACAACTAGTTTTTAGCGGAGTTTGCCGTCGCAGTCTGTGGCATAATCATATAGTCTGTTCGACTGCTCACAGGAAAGGTAGTATTGTGAAACACTACAGAAACGATCGACTTCCTTACTTTTGACCCGACTGACTATACTCCGTGAAATATTCCCAGATCCTCAGCTGAGGATTTTCCTGCTGGAAGTTACCTCAGAAACCCTGTTAACTCGTAATGAATTGAGCGAATCATAAAACAGAAAGCATTTAACATGGCACACAAACAAAACTGGAAAACCAAATGTATTTTCAGACACAGAGAAGCATGAATGCTAAATGTGAGACAGTCCGAGGGCATGAGCTACAATATCAATTTCGCAGCTGATAATGATAGCCCATCGATCCAGACAAAAATCAATGGTAAGTTGAGTCTATCTTCTCAGACTCTTTTCAGCTACAAATGTATCTGTGAGTGCGTGAGAACATATGATCGGTTATGATTTGGTCAAATTACCATGAGCTGCGAGACATTACTGCAATTTCGATTCTTGCTTTGCTAAATGATTTCACCCATTGCTCGAAACAGGACACCTTTCACGTTTACACGGAACACGAAACACACCGGACTACAGGGAAAATGCACAAAGCTGAGCAGGCCGTGTTCCACATCATACCGTGCAGCAGAGTTACAGTCACTGTGTCTGTTTTGCAGAATAAGAGTCCCAAAGAATGTTCTCCACCCTAAAACCGGAGGTAGCATTACAATCCGAGAACGACAGATCACATTGTGAGGATGCTCTGTCCTCAGAGCCAGTTCGAGATGCCACTTTCCTTGCCTTTTACCTTAACCGTGCAATTTGCTGCAGAGATGCTCAGTCCTGGACATGAGCCTCATGGATACCAACTGAGTTGGAAACCTGTGTGGGAATCGAGGAGAAGCGACTCAATAAATTTTGCTAAATTCCATGGTGTTTATGAGAAATGCAGTTTGTGTTCACCTCAATCTAAAAGGCAGTTTCTGAACATAGTAACAGAAGTCAAAAGGTAATTACCTCACCCCACCCCCACTCCAGAAGAGGTGCTAACTGCCCTTGAGTGCTTTTTGTTCTCGATGTGAAGAGCTCTCACGCCTGAGTCACCTTCACGTCTCTGGTTGCTGAGTGAATCACAAAGAAGGAATTTCACCAGAGCTGGAACTGCCTCACTTCCCCACTCGCCCTCCCCGTGTACATTTTCCTGCTCCTCAGTGATTTAAAGAAAACCAAATGGATGCGATGTCATTCTGTAGCCTCTCTGTCGATTCCTCCGTTTCAGTTCCGACGTGGCTTAGATCACGTGGCGCACCTTAATACTAGCGACGCTATGAAAGCACAGGTCCAGAGGTTCCTCTGAGAGTGTAATTTCTTTCATTGCTGTTGCTGATTGAATGAGCCACTAACGTGCGAACTGCTCCAAAACATGATTCAGGACCTCTGGTGCCAACTCTCGCACGTTGAATAACGACAGACAGCTTCCAAATGAGGTCTTTCAGAGACGACTTTGGGGTACATTTGACAGACAGACTAGTTCAGGAATCCGTGGTGCGCTGTGACACCAGCGCATCAGCTTCTTCCCTGTCTTTGAACCGGGCCGCCTGCGCAAGGAATGCAAATGCGGTACTGCTTTTCGTGAAAGGATCAGAAGGCGGTAACTACACTCTCAAACGGAATGGCATATGAACAGAACCAGGTTGGAGAAAAACTTTACAATGCTTTGCACAGTAATTAAATGGAGTTGCATTACATTTCACTACGAGAGCACATTTGTTCAAGCAAATTCGAAGGCAGGTTTGCAGATGGGAAAGCAAGCAAGAAAGCTCCGTTCCTGACCATGTAAAGGTCCGCAGTTGAAGAACAAAGCAGTTTCTGCCCACTTTCGAAACGGGCACCTTTCGCGTGTAAGGCGAGCGTGATGACCACTTCACTACAGAAACCAGCCTCAGCCGGCCGTGCTGCGGCTCAGTGGCATCCAGTAATGACAGTTGAAGCCATTCTACCTTTCACCTTTCTGTTTCCAATAGCTCGTTGTTTCATGGGACTTGTTTAATTTTGGCTATGTGGTGAGCATGGACGAGATACACCGAAGTATCTGTTTCTACGCGGTGGACCCCAATAACGTTGTGTTGCTTACACCGGCTTTAAAGGATTACTTTTTAGCGGAGCTTGCCGTCGCAGTCTGTGGCACAATCATTTAGTCTGTTCGGAAGCATTTAACACGGAACACAAACAAAACTGGCAAACCAAATGCAGTTTTAGACACAGCGAGCATGAATGCTAAATGTGAGACAGTCCGGGGGCATGAGCCATAAAGTAATCTCACAACTAACAACAGGGCAATTCCAAACTACTCTTTCAAACATACTGGAGACTGAGTGCACCACCACTTCCGAGACAATGCTGAAAAGAGAGAAAGAAAGAACATAATAAGAGTGGGCCATAAAAAGTGAATTTCACCAATCACAGTCGCGATTAGATTACCTTTCCCTTCGGATGTGTCCAGGACGGAGATGAAGTAAATGGGAGAAATTCAATAACAAATGACATCGAAATTCATTGGAACGATTTTCTCATTGGCCAGAAAACCAAATAACGACGAGTCGAGTCACCGTAGGACTTTGTTTCACAACAGCGATGAAATAACAGTCTCCATTCGGTTCCAGTAAAATCTCAACTTGCCTGGAACGTGAAGCAACAGTAGAGCTGCATGCGATTTTCCGCGTGGGAGGCGAACACGATCATGACAGCACAGACACTTCGGAAAATTCGGCGCTTTACCACACCACAGTTAATTCCACAGGAAGCAAACTCATTTTTCTTCTGTTTCAAACAGAAATGCAGTAGGGGTCGAAACCGCATTTGAACAAGCGGCGTCATTGGAGTTGATCAGCAGAAATGGCAGCGGTGGGATTCTAACCCACGCCTCTGTCGAGACTGGAGCCTTAATCCAGCGCCTTAGACCGCTCGGCCACACTACCAGCCGCCGGCGCCGCCCATTTTCTTGCACTTCCAATTGTGCTCCTGCATAACAACACATGCAAAGTCATGTGAAAAGGGGTCCACGACCCCTCTCCGACTCGCACAGCTGCTGGGATGTGCCCATCTACAATATCAATTTCGCAGCAGATAATGATAGCCCATCAATCCAGACAAAAATCAATCTATCGTCTCAGACTCTTTTCAGCTACAAATGTATCTGTGAGTGCGTGAGAACATATGATCGGTTATGATTTGGTCAAATTACCATGCAATTACCATTTTCCTGCTCCTCAGTGATTTAAAGAAAACCAAATGGAAGCGATGTCATTCTGTAGCCTCTCTGTCGATTCCTCCGTTTCAGTTCCAACGTGGTTTAGATTTTGGTGCAGACCTTAATACTAGCGACCCTATGAAAGCACAGGTCCAGAGGTTCCTCTGAGAGTGTAATTTCTTTCGTTGCTGTTGCTGATTGAATGAGCTCCTAACGTGCGAACTGCTCCAAAACATGATTCAGGACCTCTGGTGCCAACTCTCACACGTTGAATAACGACAGACAGCTTCCAAATGAGGTCTTTCAGAGACGACTTTGGGGTATATTTGACAGACAGACTAGTTCAGGAATCCGTGGTATGCTGTGACACCAGCGCATCAGCTTCTTCCCTGTCTTTGAACCGGGCCGCCTGCGCAAGGAATGCAAATGCGGTACTGCTCTTCGTGGAAGGATCAGAAGGCGGTAACTACACTCTCAAACGGAATGGCATATGAACAGAACCAGGTTGGAGAAAAACTTTACAATGCTTTGCACAGTAATTAAATGGAGTTGCATTACATTTCACGACGAGAGCACATTTGTTCCAGCAAATTCGAAGGCAGGTTTGCAGATGGGAAAGCAAGCAAGGAAGCTCCGTTCTTGTCCATGGAAAAGGCTGCAGTGGAAGAACAAAGCAGTTTCTGCCCAGGTTCGAACTGGGGACCTTTCGCGTGTGAAGCGAACGTGATGACCACTGCACTACAGAAACAAGCCGCTTGCGTCTGTACTGCGACTCAGTGGCATCCAGCACTGAAAGTTGAAGCCATTCCACGTTTCACCTTTCTGTTTCCCAGAGCTCGTTGTTGTCCAGCTTAACTGACATCTTGAAAACGTAAAAAAAAAAGACACGTGAAATTGATGACAAAATATAGACAATGTCGTCAATGTTTGGACCGTAGGGCGAGTGGAATAGGCTGGGACGAATTTCCCTGCAGCGTAACGGCTGCGACATGACCTTATGTAAACTGAGTATTTACGTGTTTTACCCAAGTTGGTGTGAGTTGAAAACTCGAGAGCATAGCTTTAAGGTGAGTGGACTGAAATTGACAAAGGACCTGAGGCACATATCCCACACAGAAAGTTGTGCGTGTTTGGAATGAGCTACCAGAGGAAGTGGAGGAGGCTATTACACTCAGAAACTTGCAAAGCTAATCGGATGAGTTTCTGGATAGGATGGGTTTAGAGGGATTGGGGCCAAATGCTGGGGAACGGGACTTGTTTAATTTTGGCTATGTGGTGAGCATGGACGAGATATACCGAAGTATCTGTTTCCACGCGGTGTACCCCAATAACGTCGTGTTGCTTACACCGGCTTTAAAGGATTACTTTTTAGCGGAGTTTGCCGTCGCAGACTGTGGCACAATCGTTTAGTCTGTTCGACTGCTCACGGGAAAGGTAGTATTGTGAAACACTGCAGAAACGAACAACTTCCTTACTTTAGCTCCGACTGACCATACTGCAAGAACATTTCCCAGATTCTCAGTTGAGGATTTTTGCAGCTGGAAGTTACCTCAGATACCCTGTTAACTCGTAATGTATTGAGAGAATCGCAAAACAGAAAGCATTAAACACGGAACACAAACAAAACTGGCAAACCAAATGCATTTTCAGACACAGCGAGCATGAATGCTAAATGTGAGACTGTCCGAGGGCATGAGCCTCAAAGTAATCTCACAACTAACAACATCGCAATTCCAAACTACTCTTTCAAACATACTGGAGCCTCAGTGCACCATCACTTCGCATA
This sequence comes from Chiloscyllium plagiosum, assembly GCF_037043375.1. Classification (NCBI taxonomy): domain Eukaryota; kingdom Metazoa; phylum Chordata; class Chondrichthyes; order Orectolobiformes; family Hemiscylliidae; genus Chiloscyllium; species Chiloscyllium plagiosum. The sequence goes on from NW_028270189.1 coordinate 20,293,634, forward strand.
CAATGCTGAAAAGAGAGAAAGAAAGAACATAATACGAATGGGCCATAAAAGTGAATTTCACCAATCACAGTTTCGATTAGATTACTTTTCCCTTCCGATGTCTCCAGGACGGAGATGAAGGAAATGGGAGAAATTCAATAACAAATGACATCGAAATTCATTGGAACGATTTTTTCATTGGCCAGAAAACCAAATAACGACGAGTCGAGTCTCTGTAGAATTTTGTTTCACAACAGCGTTGAAATAACAGTCTCAATTCGGTTCCAGTAAAAACTCAACTTGCCTGGAACTTAAAGCAACAGTAGAGCTGCTTGCGATTTTTTGATCAATGCTTTCTGTTTTGCGATTCGCTCAATACATTACGAGTTAACAGGGTTTCTGAGGTAACTTCCAGCAGTAAAAATCCTCAACTGAGGACCTGGGAACATTTCACTGAGTTATGTCAGTCGGAGCAAAAGTGAGGAAGTCATTCGTTTCTGCAGTGTTTCACAATACTACCTTTCCCGTGAGCAGTCGAACAGACTAAATGATTGTGCCACAGACTGCGACGGCAAGCTCCGCTAAAAAGTAATCCTTTAATGCCGGTTTAAGCAACACAACGTTATTGGGGTAAACCGCGTGGAAACAGATACTTCGGTGTATCTCGTCCATGCTCACCACATAGCCAAAATTAAACAAGTCCTGTTCCCCAGCATGTGGGCGGCACAGTGGTTAGCACTGCTGCCTCACAGCACTAAGAGACCTGGGTTCAATTCCCGCCTCAGGCGACTGACTGTGTGCAGTTTGCACATTCTCCCTGTGTCTGCGTGAGTTTCCTCCGGGTGCTCCGGTTTCCTCCCACTGTCACAAAGATGTGCATTTCAGGTGAATTGGCCATGCTAAATTGCCCGTAGTGTTAGGTAAGGGGTAAATGTAGGGGAATGGGTGGGTTGCGCTTCGGCGGATTGGTGTGGACTTGTTGGGCCGAAGGGCCTGTTTCCACACTGTAATGTAATCTGGCCCCAATCCCTCTAAACCCATCCTATCCAGAAATCAATTTTCTGAGTGTAATAGCCTCCTCCACTTCCTCTGGTAACTCATTCCATACACGCACAACCTTCTGTGTGGGAAATATGCCTCATGTCCTTTGTCAGTTTCAGCCCACTCACCTTAAACCTATACTCTCGAGTTTTCAACTCACCCCAACTTGGGTAAAACACGTAAATACTTAGTTTACAACCCATCCATAAGATCATGTCGCAGCCGTTACGCTGCAGGGAAATTCGTCCCAGCCTATTCCACCTCGCCCTACAGTCCAAACATTTACGACATTCTTGTCTATATTTTGGCAACAATTTCACGTGTCTTTTTTTACGTTTTCAAGATGTCAATTACGCTGGACAGCAACGAGCTATTGGAAACAGAAAGGTGAAACGTAGAATGGCTTCAACTTTCAGTGCTGGATGGCACTGAGCGGCAGCATGGCCAGTTGAGGCTTGTTTCTGTCGTGTAGTGGTCATCGCGATCGCGTTCGCCTCAGGTCCCCAGTTCGAAACTGGGTGGAAACTGCTTTGTTCTTCAACTGCAGCCTTTTACATGGACAGGAATGGAGTTTTCTTGCTTACTTTCCCATCTGCAAACCTGCCTTCGAATTTACTTGAACAAATCTGCTCTCGTAGTGAAATGTAATGCCCTTCCATTTAATTACTGTGCAAAGCATTGTAAAGTTTTTCTCCTACCTGGTTCTGATCATATGCCATTCTGTTTGAGAGTGTATTTACCGCGTTCTGATCCTTCCACGAAAAGCAGTACCGCATTTGTATTCCTTGCAAATAATGGATTAAATCTAAATTTGAATCTCACTATACTTGTTCAAAAGACTTTTTTTATAAATAATTGTGCCAGTATTATAATGGCAGTGACTTGATAATTAATGCTGTCTTTTGAAGAATTAAAATGATTCAATATTTCATAAGAACTCTGCTGTGATGTTGATTGGATATTTTTTTAAGATCAGTAAACTGAGGAATAAAACATAGTACCTCGCTTTATGGATGGCTGAAAAATGAGCCATTCAGTGATTATTGATCTAAATTCTTCTTTTTTAAAGTTAAAAATGTATGTAGTACAAGAATTGTGAATTTCCATCCACCGGATTCCTTGTAGAGATATGTTACATCAATTTATATGATTAATATTATGATCAATGTTTAAAGATTTGTGTCAGAATTAGGAAGAGAATTAGTAGGTCATGAAAGTGAGCTTGAAACTGAACAAACAATGTCGTCAATGACATGTTGCATATAAGGGATGTTAATAATATTGTCATTACTGTACAATGATGAATAATGTTGGAATAGAAATGACAAAAAAAATCAACATGGTCAAAGCAGTTCTTTTCTTACAATGAAATGAAAACAATAATCATTTTGTAGCACGCATGATTTGAAATAGCAGTTTTTTAATGTGACACATACAGTGAAGACTAACCCTTTTGCAAAAATGTAGGAATTTCACAAATTTAAAATGCAGTAATTGTTCAATTTGTAATAATAATGGTTATAATTTGAATTGTCTCTTGTACACACACAACAAAAAAGGATCTTAAATATTGTTAGATTGACAAAAATTTGCTTCCCAACATTATTGTAGTATAGTCAATATCTGTGATAAAGTAGAATTATTGTTTTAAACAATATAAATCAACATTAACGACTGAACTGAAATATAGCACATCAATTGTATTAACTGCATAGAATAGTAAATAAATGCTTACTGTTGTCATTTGTCCCAGGAACAATAAGATACTTACTCAGGTTATTCCACTGAATAGTAATCAGCTGATGATGAATATCTTTGTGTCGCTTTATGTGCACTGTTTTGTGTGAACATTGATTTCAATAAATTTAGATATTTACATGAATTAGGAACAGACTGAGAACTGGATGTGAAAGATCTTATTTAAGATTAGACAATTTTTAGTATTCACTAGGTTTGCTGAACAAAACACAGTTAAGTCATCATGCAATAAATGAGATTAGAGAGAAATATGCAAATTCAATTTTAAATGAATGCACTCCAATATTTTCACAGCATTTCAATCTTACATTCAATACAAATAGATGAGTGGAAAACTAAAAACAAATTTCAGACAACTCATAAACAGATCAATAACTAAAAAGTGATATTTAGTAGGAAGTGGTATTTGTTTATTTAACTGAAGAAGAACTTGATTTTTTTCTCATATTTATACTTTTGAAACATCAAGTTCTACGTGCAGTCTGAACTCAGCTCTTCAGAACAAAAGAAAATCAAGGAATATCTTTACTTTGCATATTTCATCTTTGTGAGTGCAACATTATCAAATATTTTGCAAGGAATATTGATTGAGTGGAATTAGATACATTCTGTTATTAGCGGACTGAAGAAAATATATAGCAGATACTGTGTTTATTAGAATGAACAACAAATGAAAAAATATCTAATGTTGAATTGAAAGACAATTCATTCGATTCTTAGATATTTTCTTATCAATATTCAGAGCAGCGCTGGCACAGCTCTGTGCAAGGTGGGAATTGAAATTGTACCCTCTGGTCTGGTAACAGAGACACGACCAGAATTGCACAAGATTTCTTCATAACATTCCCAACCAGGCTGGGCAGGGCTGAAAACTAATCAGATGTTTATTGTGAGAATTGGATTGGATTTAAATGGTTTGGATACTGTGTGTAATCTACTGAAAATTCGGTAGTAATTTACAATAATGATGGGAGTTAACAAATGTCTTAATTTTTATGATCACTTGTGGAATGACAACTTGACAGAATTGTGTGATTACTGTGCATTATAAATAAAAATGAATTTAATTATTCTATATGTTCATAAATTTCTCATTTTCTGAAATGCAAATTAAAATGTTTTTGATCTACACATAAATTGGAACAGAATGATGAATTGGTCAATCAATGTGCCTATTCAGCTGAAGACAACTTTCATTCTTTCTGAAAATGTATGATTTCTAAGAAGTCACCATTTCCTGTGATTGTTTAATGAAATAAGATAGATGCCAACCCTTTTTTGTGTGTTCAAAAAATTCATGTGGATTTAAATGATTTTGCACAAAAATATTCCAGTACAAAAATATTCAATTGTTCTTGTGATTAAAAACACAATAAATGTTAACATTGAAGTGATTTCCAATCAAATCAATTCAAAAGTATTTCCAAGTTTAAAATGAAAAGCAATATTCGGAATGATTGAGTGATTGTACATTGCAATGGCCTTGCATTAGTTATTATATGAAAACATAGTTCCACATGTACACCCCTTACCGAATTGAACATTTATTAGGTATTGGCAACAAATCGATTTGAAAACTTTTATTAATGAATTTAAGAATAATGAGGTATCACCTCTTCCTATTCCACTGAGTAATGTTCAGAAATGAAGAGAAATATTGCAGTGCAAAGTAACTGATGTTCTCTGAATTTCAATGGCTGAGAAGACTGTGATGTTTCAAATGAGCAGAAGTCAGATATTTACAAATGATATTGCAATGGCAATTATTGGTCTTTTGTGGGTGTATTGGCCTTATCAAACAGGTTATAATATTGTAGCACTCAGACTAAGAAATATGGAAGATATCAAAAGCACATTGTGCTTGTTATAAAGCCTAAGTTAAAGTATTGCGTAATTATTGTAATTGATAATTGTTTCTAAAATCCTGATAGATAAATTGACTTAATATTTTGAATGCACTTTGCTCTGATGTCGATTGTATATTCATTAAGATTAATAAACTGAAAATTAAAATATAAGACGTGGCTTTCATAATTAAAAAATCTTAGCAACAATTGAAGATAGTTCAAATTTTTTTGGTCGGTTCATGTCTATTTTATTAATGTAACTTTAATCATGATAAATGTTTAGAAAACTGTCAGAACTAGGAAGAAAATAATTAGGCCGGGAAAGTGAGTATTATTATGAACTAAACATCGAGTTAATGACATTTGGTACACGAAGTCATTTTGTAGCAAATGACTAATAATTGTGTGATTATTGTTCATTGACAACTAATGTTGGAAGAAAATAAAACTATCTCAAAATTAAATTAAAATAAATATCATTTTGGAGGTCTCATGATTTGAAAAACGGAAATCGTCACTTAATGTGACATTTGAGCTGAAGAAACGTTCTTCCCCCCGCCACTCCCACGTGTAGTCTTTTCAATAATTTAAAATTTAGTATAAGTTGAACTAAATAACAAATGGATGTACCTACATTGTTTTCTTGCACACAAAAAAAGTTTAAAAAAATTAACATGAAAATGATATCGCTCTGCAAGTAATAATTTCACAGATAATAAGTGCTTGTATTGAATTTAAATGTCACAATAGCCGTCGGAGTGATTTCCCCGGACAGGGAATGAAGATTGAGGAGATAGGCAGAACTCAGGCAAGTGGAAGATGTTTACTCATGCTGCAATCAGTTAATGCAGGGAACATCCCCCGAGGCCAATCTAGGAAGGGAGGTCCATGACAGACTGTAACGTGTACAGTAAAAAGCAGTATTTTTACACACTTTCTGTATTACAATGTCCACATGCAATGTGGTTACAGTCCTTCCCTCCTTATACAGACACCCGTTCCTGTAGAACACCTAATTTTGGATGAACATCGCAATGGATAGCCCGAGCTTCCTATTGATTCATTGTGTTTTACAGGTGCTATAATCTCCAGGCCTTGGGATCTCTCTGTGCAGTTTATTTCCTCAGATTTCAAAATTAATTGCTGCAGTCCTTTGGGCCTCTCACTCTGCCTTAAGAATATGTAGTTAGAAACTTTTTAAATGTTCTGAGCAACTTTAAAATAGTAACTATTTCTGACAATCAAACCCTGTCTGATTCCCTGATAGCAGCTGTGGAAGTTAGCTGGGCTCTATCCTGCAGTTGGTGTTTATTCATTCATGGTACAATTATTCTTTCATTAATGAAAGTCAGGGTTGGTCATTTTTCTGTATGCTGGCATTCTCTTATCACTATCTGGAATATCACTGTCTGGAATGGCATACTTATGGACTTGGAGTAGGATTGTACAAAATGTTCTTTTTTTAACTTAAGACTGAAACAGACTGTTAGTCTTATTTATCTCCTTTCCACCATTTTGTGTTTTAATTCCAAGGCAGGCTGCTCGGGGGAGCCCTACAGCAGCAAATCAACAAGGATTTCAGCACTAAAATAAAAATCAGCATTCGCTACCATGAGGAAACAGTACCATGCAATATGCTTACGTCACTGAGACTTAATTCCACACTTAAAGCCGATTCTACTGATTTGATCAATGATTAAATATTAGATATAAGTAAGAATTAGTGTTAAAACTAGTCACTGTAAACTTAAAATGATTAGAAATGTCATATTACTATCCGTAACATGTAGTATTGAACATTAATTATTGGAGTCTAAAACAATCAGACGTTTCTTCATTTGTAAGGCCGAATATTAATCCAATGAATTCTGTGAACATTTAAATGAGAAGATATCAGATATTTCCTGTCAGTGTTGGATGAGGAATCATTGCTTGGTTTGTGGTTGTGTTGACCTGGAATAAAAGGTCTTTGTTTCTTTGTAAAATTGGCACTAAGAAATAATGATTTAAATTGAAATGTGAATCTCACGATATTTGTTACAAAACCTAAATTGAATTACTGTGTGATTGTTGGACTAACAATGAATTGGTAATCTATTTTAGAACACTGATACATTAAGTGATTCAATATTTCCAAACGGGTTTGCTGTGATATTGATTACATAATAATTAGTATCAGTGAACTGAGAATTAGAATGCTGGCATGATGTTTTAGAAAATAATGATATGGAGTCATTATTGATCATTCAACATTCTCAGATACTCCTGCAATCTGTACTTGCTGTCTCAGCTTTTCTTCTGTAGAAATACAATATATAATCCATGCAACTTTTCATGTCATCAATATTCAGACATTTGTGTCAGCATTACAAAGAAAATAAATCGACAACGAACATAGGTATCATAGCAAAAAACAGTCAACAGCATTTATAGAGGAAATTTTTAAACATTGTCTCTGAGTGAATACATGAAAAAGTTTAATGGGTATCTGTTACAATGTATTGAGCCGCATTTACATTTTTATCATGATGACTGGGGGGAACCTATCAGAAAAATCGCCTATATTTAGGAATTCCTTTATCTCAAAACATGTTACTATCAGCATCCTTAGTCGTAAATAATGAAGTCTATTTAATGGTGTGAGAAAGATGTGTGTAAATTATAAGAAGGCATCTCTTGCATATATTTGGGATGGTGTGAAAGCGTGATGTTTGCTGTGGTTACTCATCTTGAGAACAATACAATACTGACAAAAGGTTTTGCACTAAATAGTAATTAGGTGGCCTTGAATACCATCGTGTGGCTTTATGTGCAGTGACTAATTTATTTCAAGAGCTTTGAGATATTTTCCATGATTTGTAAAATGATTAATAATTGTTTGACAAACATCCACATGTGGTCGTGAGCTGGGTTTAAAACCCTTCATTATTGACATTTCCAAGAGAGGTATATAATGCTCAGGCACTGGCTGGAAGTCAAGATGTAAGGAAATCTGATTCATCCTGGAGCTGATTGATTCTAGCTGCTGTTTGATTGAGTTTGATTGATTTTGTATTTGTCCCGATTTCTCTGCCTGTAGGTGAATTTAGAACATCCAATTTCTGTCCAAGGGTCACTTCACATCACTGGAGAGTTAAAATATAATTCACATATTGTGATAACAATGAATTTTTAATTAAAGTTTGTGTTTTAACAAACAAAACGATTTGATGTTTTCCAGGAATTTACACTGACATTGATTAGATATTTATTAAGATAGATAAACTGAGAATTATAATCTAGTTGCAGGATTGTTGAATTGTTAAACCACAGACTTAAGAGTTTTATTTTTGGAATGGTTTGGAGGCGCCAGTGTTGGACTGGGCTGTACAAAGTTAAAAATCAAACACCAGCAGGTTATTAACCAACATGTTTATTTTGAAGAACTAGCTTTCAGAGCGCTCCTCGTTCATCAGGTGGTTGAAGGAGCAGCGCTCCGAAAGCCAGTGCTTCCAAATAAATATGTTGGACTATAGCCTGGTGTTGTGTGATTTTTAACTTTGTTTTTTGGAAGGAATGTTTTCTTTATTCAAATATTCAGGTTGTTCAAGAATTCTATCTCGCCTTTCATGATTTTCTTTTAGAGACCACTCATGTATAATTCATACAATTTTCACTGTAATCAGTATTTCAAATTTCCATCAGATCTAAGATGAAAATGAGGACCAATTAATGAGTACTTCCATGAATGGAAAGCACAATAAATTCACTTTACAGAGGCAAGATTCAAATTTGATCTGAATAAGCAAATAAACATTTTGAATGGAAATATCTGAAAATGTTTACATGTAATTTTGAACGAAGTCAAATTACTTCTTTTTGAAATACATGGCCTGAAAACCTGTTTGAAAACATGAACAAGTCAGGACTATCAACATGTCTTGCTGTCAGTGTCCTCGGCCAATTGTCATAAAGAATAAATACCACTTTCAGCAACAAGTATCATGCGTAATTACTGAACTGAAAAGTAAGAGGATAGCTCTTGTATTTATTGGCAAGAATGATAACCAGATGGTTACTGTGGTTATTGCACTCAGTAACAATAAGATCAAGACCAATGGCTGTTAGAATCATTGGCCACTCGTAACGAAGAATAAACAACTGCTTTGAGCAACAAGTATCATGGATAATTACTGAACAGAAATTTCAGAGGACACCCATTCTACTTATTGGAGGGAATGATGACCAGATGCTTAATGTGGGATTAATCTCAGGAACAACAAGACAATTACTCAGATTATTTCCTGAACAGTAATTAGATGGTCATGAAGACCATTGTGTGGCTTTATGTATTGTGCTTTGTGTGAGCATTGATTTCAATAACATTGTGATAGTATACAAGTGTGCAGCTGAGGTGAGTTGGCCATGCTAAATTGCCCATGATGCATGGATGTTTCAGGTTAGGTGCATTAGATTTTGTTAGAGTGGTGCTGGAAAAGCACAGCAGTTCAGGCAGCATCCGAGGAGCAGTGAAATCGACGTTTCGGGCAAAAGCCCTTCATTAGGAATACAGCCTGTATTACTGATGAAGGGCTTTTGCCCGAAACGCTGATTTTACTGCTCCTTGGATGCTGCCTGAACTGCTGTGCTTTTCCAGCACCATTCTAATCTAAACTCTGGTTTCCAGTATCTGCAGTCATTGTTTTTACCGAGGTTAGGTGCATAAGTCAGGGGAATGTCGAGTAATAGAGCAAGGGAGTGTCTGGGTGGGTTACTCTTTGGATGGTCAGTGTGGACTGTTGGGCCAAATGGCCTGTTTCAACACTGTTGGTATTCTATGATAATATGATTTTGGATTAAATTGATAAGTGAATGTTAAAGATACTACAAAAAAGTCAACAAAATCTTTTAAGTTTAGCAAGGTACATTGAAGCCATCATGCATGAAGTGAGATAAGTGAGAGAGAGAGAGAGAGAGAGAGAAATTAAATGTTCAAATGAAAACACGCCAATAGTTTCACAGCATATCAATCTTACATTCAATATGAATAGGTGAATGGAAAATAAAAATAAATTCCTGACAATTCATGAATAAGTAATAATTAGAAAATAAAATTGATCAAAGCACATGCCAGTATTTAGATGAATTGCAATATTTAGTTATAAATGTAGGTGATCAGCTGACCAATGAATAACATGAAGTTGCATTTGGTTATTTTGCTGAAGAGAAATTTTGACTGTTAATATTTTCATCTTTATAATACCGGAGAATAAGGATTTATGTGCTTGAAACGTTTGAACGAGGTTCCTTTAAACAGTAAAACAAATCATGATTACCATGTCTTAGACTCTCCCAACTTTAAGGTTGCAACATCGTCAACTATTTTACCAAGGAATGTAGAACCAGCAGAATTAGATGCATCATTTTATTAGTGAACTGAAGAAAATAAATGGGAAATATGTTGATGATTGAAATGCAGAACGGATTGAAGAATATTTAATGATATTTTGAAAAGCAGTTCAATCTATACTCAGATATTTTCTAATGAAATTTCCGAGCTGCTTTGACATATCTCCGCTGAAGGTGGAAATTGAAATCATTCCTCCTGATCTTGTCGTAGAGACACTGCCAGAGCTCCACAAGGACCCTTCATGATGTTACCATCCGGGAAGGGCAGGTGTACGGTCGCATGCTTACGGCGGCAACTCAAATGAAAATTAATCAGATGTTTCTTGTCATTATTTGAATGGGAATTAATTGCGTATTTCCTGTGTGTAATGAACTGACAAAACGAATTAGTAATTTACAGTAATAATGTAACAAAGCAATAATGACTTTAATTAAATATGAATCTCGTGATTATTCATGATAAGAAAAATCCTAATCATTTGATCAGTGTACACTGATGAACGAAACTCAATCAATCAAATAGTTCCATATGTTCAATGCTGTTTGTCACAGAATGAAAAGAAAATTAATATGCATTTGCAACATAAATGATTAGGAAAATAAATGAATTAGTCACTCAATACGGCTATTCATCTGAAGACAACTTCCCTTCTTTCCAGAAATGTTCAACTTCCCAAAGTTTAAAATGTACTGTGACTATTTCATGAAACAATAAAGATGTTAGTTCTTTTTGTTGTACTTCAAACAGTCATAAAAAATTTAAATGATTTTGTTCCATGAAAAATGATTAACTTGTATAGTGTTTATAAATACAGTAAATGTTAACATTGAAGTTAAACATAATTAAATCAATTCAACTGTTTCCCACGGTTAAAATAAAAATTGATATTCACAATGCCCACTGCAAAATCTTTACATTATTTAATTTATAAGCCATAATTTCGGAGTCATACCCTGAACTATATTGAGCAATGATTAGATAATAGCAACAATTGAATTGTCAAAATTATATAATTTCATTTAAGAATACTGAGAAATCTCAGTTAATTGTTTCACTAAGCAATGTGGAGAAACGACCAGGAATTATTCTAATGAAAAGAAATTACAGTTCTCTGAATGCTTCAGGCTGAGATTACTGCGATCATTCAAATGAGCAATCATCAAATACTTGCAATGAGGCATCGAATGGGAAGTCATTGGTTCCATTATGGGATCGTTCACCTGAACAGTAAATTGATTTTTATATTGTAGTGTTCGTACTAATAAACAATTGATGCAATTAAAATGCGAATAGCACTATATTTGTTAGAAAGACTAACTCCAATAATTGTGCAATTATTGTCATGGCAGTGACTGGAAAATTACGTTGTAATGTAAAAAAATCTATATTTTAAAAGCACTTTGTTGTGATGATGATTGGATATTCATTAAGATTGGTAAACTGAGATATATAATATGGTAGCTAGCTTTATGATTCACAAAAATGAGTCATTCAGTGATTATTCAGCAGAATTGCTTTTGGTTCAAAAATGCAGGATTACAAGAATTACATGTTTCCATCCATTGGTTTGCTTATTGAGATGTAGCTTTAATTTACAATTCTCTTTGTTCATGACCAATGTTTAGACATTCATGTCAGACATTGGAAGTAAATAAGTAGATAGTGAAAGTGCATATTGCGGTGAACATAAGATACAGGGATCTTCCATAATTTTGTGATTATTGCACATAGACAAATAACTCGGGAGTAAAAAATAATTAGAAATCAACATGCAAAGCAGTTTTTTTTCTTATAGCAAATTGAAAGAAATCCTTATGCGTTGCACATGGTTTGAAAACACATCAGTCACAAAAACACCAGTCAGAAATAAAATCAAGGTCATAAAAAGCATCTGTTTAAGACAATAAGACCCTTATGAAGAGTATTCTGCTCAACAGTAATTAGAGGGGCTTGAACATCTTCATGTCGTTCTTGCAAAGAAAACTCTTTCATTATTCATAAAGAGTTAATATCGTAAATATGTTGACATGTGTATCAGAACTAGGAAGAAAATGAGAAGCAATTCACATGATTGTTTTCGTGAAAGAAAGTCAAAATAAATTAAATTTACAGTGCCACCTTTCAGTATTTTCTCTGAATAAGCAGATAAAGGTTTTTAATGTGCAACATTTTAGTTTGCGGAAGATACAAACGTCGGTGGAGTTGTTGACAGTGAGGAAGGATGTGTCAGGTTACAGCGGGATATAGATAAGTTGCAGAGCTGGGCAGAAAGGTGGCAAATAGAGTTCAATGTCGGTTAGTGTGAGGTGATTCACTTTGGTAAGAGTAACAAAAAGATGGGGTACTGGGCTAATGGTCGGATACTTGGTAGTGTGGATGAGCAGAGGGATCTTGGTGCCCATGTACACAGATCTCTGAAAGTTGCCACCCAGGTAAATAGTGCGGTGAAGAAGGCATATGGTGTACTGGCTTTTATTGGTAAGGAATTGAGTTCCGGAGCCCTGAGGTCATGTTGCAGTTGTATAAGACTCTGGTGCGGCCGCATCTGGAGTATTGTGTGCAGTTTTGGTCGCCATACTACAGGAAGGATGTGAAGGCAATGGAACGGGTGCAGAGGAGGTTTACCAGGATGTTGCCTGGTATGGTAGGAAGATCGTATGAGGAAAAGCTGAGGGACTTGGGGCTGTTTTCATTGGAGAAAAGTAGGTTTAGGGTTGACTTGATAGAGGTGTACAAGATGAATGGGGGTTTAGATAGGGTTGACCATGAGAACCTTTTTCCAAGTATGGAGTCAGCTATTACGAGGGGGCATAGCTTTAAATTAAGGGGTGGTCGGTATAGGACAGATGTTAGGGGTAGATTCTTTACTCAGCGAGTCGTGAGTTCATGCAATGCCCTGCCAGTAGCAGTGGTGGACTCTCCCTCTTTATGGGCATTTAAACGGACATTGGATCGGCATATGGAGGATAGTGGGCTAGTGTAGGTTAGGTGGGCTTGGATCGGCGCAACATCGAGGGCCAAAGGGCCTGTACTGCGCTGTATTTTTCTATGTTCTATGTTCTAAAATCAACATGTTTTCACCTACAGTTGTACTAAGCCGAAATTAAATTATTTTATTTTGCAATACTTCAACTGGAACCTTGATTGGCAAGCGACTACTTATGTTGATGTTAGAATCCTCGGTCATTTGTAATAAAGCATGGTTATTGATTTTAGCTAAATATTTTGTGTGCAATTACTGAATCAAAATGTAAGAAATCAAATGCATTTATTGGATGGAACTGGTCACCAAATGTTTATTGTGGCTTTTGTTCTCAGGAACGATAAGATACTTCCTCTGGTTTTTCTCCTGAGCAGTAATTAGATGACCAGGAAGACATTTGTGTGGCTGTGTGTGCCCTATTGTGTGAGCAGTGATTTCATTGACATTGAGATGTTTTGCTTATGCAGGAAGGGATTAATAATCGCGTTAAAGTTCTTAATTAAAGTTATATTTTCTTTTTAAAAATTATGAGAATTCCTTTGTGAAACAATGATTTAGAGATGCCGGAATTGGACTGGGGCGAGCAAAGTTAAAAATCACATGACACTAGGTTATCGTCCAACTGGTTTATTGGGAAGCACTAACTTTCAAGGAGCTGCCTCTTCATCAGGCGATCTTCATCTCTTCATCTGCTCGGCTAAGAGAATAAGGATTGGTGTACGTGAGGTGTTGAAATGCACAATACTGATGCGTTAAATGTTTATTGAAACTCTTCTGCAGAATTAAGTTCACATAATAAACAATATTTGAACATTCTTGAGCTGACTGGAAGTAAAATCCTGTTGCCCACCATATGGATAACACTTGGATGTATTTTGTATAATAAAATGATTTTCATTACTTAGATACTATTTCTGACACCAGTGGCTAAATATTGATTAAATTAAATGTCATATGAGTTATACATTAGTTTTCTCTCAAAGACCTGTGCAGCACAGGAATTGGCCATTTGGCCCATAACGTTGTGCTGAACGTAATGCAAAAGAAACTCATCACTTCTGCCTACCCTTGGTCCATATCCTTCCAAATTATCAAAATGAACATTAAAGAGCCTTAATGTATCTGCTTCCACCACCAACCCTGGAAGTTCATTCCAGACACCTACCACTCCCTGTGTACACAACAAATTGCCCCTTACATGCCCCTTGAACTTACCCCCCTAACCTTAAACGCATGTCACATAGTTTTTGATACTTCAACTCTGGGAAAAACTTTATGACCGTCAACCCCATCTATGTATCTCATGATTGTACAGACTTCCATCAAGTCTTTCCCCAGTCTCCGCCACTCCCCTCTCCAAATCCAGGCAGCATCCTGGTAAACGCCCTCTGTGCCCTCTCCAAAGCCTCCATACCCTTCCTGGAACATGGTGAACAGAAGTGAATACAATACTTTAAGTATGCCTTTACCGAAGTCTTGTAAAGTTACAACATGATTTCCTGACTCTTGTAACCAGTTCCCTGACGAATAAAGGCAAGCATGCCATTTGCCTTCCTAACCACCTAATTACTTGCATGGTCACTTTCAGGGAGCCATGGTCTTGAACGCCAAGATTCCTTTGAATAATAAAGCTGTTAGGGTCCTGCTATTAACTATCTACCTTTCCTTCACAGTTGAGCTTCCAAAGTGAAACACCTCACACGTGTATGGATTATACTTTACTTTTAATTACTCTGCCCATATCTGCAATTTATCTTTTTCCTGCTGATTTATTTGACAACCCTCTACGTTGTCCCCAACTGCACTGAACGTTATATCATCTGCAAATTTATTAACTCACCCAATTAGATTTTAATCTATGTCACTTCTATATAATTGTATCGCAAACAGAAGGGTTCCAGTACAGATCCCTGTGGAAAAAAGACAGAAAATTAGGGAAATGCAGACTTCTTGAAGAAATTAGGTTTTTTTCAATGACAGAACAATTCTGATGAATAATCTTGTAAAGTGTGATTTTTAAAAAATTAACCCAATATTTTAATTTCTGAGTTTACTTAATGAATATCCAGTACAAACTGCTTTGAAAATATTGAATCATTTTAAGTGTTGTGTTCTCACATTAAATATTATTTAATTGTCATTTCAATTATCACACCATCATGAGATTTACATTTTAGTTCAATCCATTATTTATTAGAGCCAGTATCATAATGAAATATTAACATTCTTTTCAGGTCAACACCTGCAATCAACCAAAGTTCTCTTACCCAACAATCATTCTAACTCTCTCATTTTCTTTCATTTGAATTCTTGTATTAATGGAAAGATCATTAATCAGTCTTATAAATTAAGAGATGGCTAACTATTTTTCACATCAATATTTCAGTTTTTTCCAACATGATGTACAATTACATTGTAATAGGGTTTTCTCATCATTCTTAAATTTGTTATCAGCCATTTTAAAACTAATTATTACCAAAATCTAACCGGTAATCATTGTTGAAATCCAATATCTCCAGCTGTAGATGTGGAACTATGTCTCAGTACATCAACTGATACAAACAATATTGCACTCTACAATCTCTTAATCTTAGCAAAACTAATTTTAAGTGTGGAATCTTAGCTGGATTGAATTGGTTGTGAGAAAAAGTGCAGTCTGAAGAAAGGTCACTGGGCCCAAGTATTAACACTGATTTCTCTCCACAGAGGCTGCCAGACCTGCTGAGTTATTTTCCAGCAATTACTGATTTTGTTTGTGATTTTCAGCACCCACAGTTTGGTTTACATTCTTGTATTGATTGTATTTCACTTCAATTTTAACATTTCTACATTTCTAGTTATTACAATAAGAGCTAAGTATTTTCCATGTTAAGCATTATTTAAATTTCACGTGTTCCTTGTGTAAATAAACCAGAATTAACAAATGTTTGTTCCATGCTTTTACAATAGATATTGAATTCTTAGAAATCACAATTTTTTGAAAATGAGGGAAGTTGTCTTTCGCCGAGTAGTCACATTGAATCTCTAATGCTTTATTTCCAAATCATGTGCATTAAAAAGCAGGTTAATTTTAATTTATGCAGATGAATAACTGCTTCAAACAAATTGACTTATTTGATTATCATGAGATTTATATTTATTTAAGACCATTGTTGCTTCATTCCATCATTATTAGAAATTACTAATTCCTTTTATTGGTCCATTATACACTGGAACTGTCTAATACAATCCTAGTCCAATTATAACAATAAATATCTGAGCAGTTTTCCCTGTGAATAAACACAGTAAGTATGTCATTATAGTCCTGCCCTTCCTGCATGGGAATATTATGGAGGCTCTGGTAATGTGTGTACTAGTAGACCAGGAGCCATGGGTTCAATTCCCACCTTCAAAAGAGATGTGTCAAAACACCTCAGAGTTGATTCGAAAATATCTAAGTGTCTATTGAATTGCTTTTCAATCAACATTGTCTCAACTTGTAACTTTTGTTCATTATAATGATCACAACATCTTGAATTTATTTGCTTAACATCACTGATTAAAGTATGAATGTTATTACGCTGCTTCTAAATACCTCTCAACTTTTAATAACTTTGCAGTATTAAAGATTCTACAGTATAAATACTATTTAAGGTGAGGGGGAAAGATTTAATAGGGGTCTGAGGGGCAACTTTTCCACACAGTGTGTTTCACATATTGGGATGAGCTGTGAGATGAAGGGCAGTGGCTGGTACAATTACAACATCTAAAAGACATTTGGACAGTTTATTGGATAGAAAACGTCCAAAGGGGTATGGGACAAACACAGGGAAATGGGACTAGCTTAGTTTAGGAAACCTGGCCGGAATGCCAAGTTAGGCTGAATGGCCTGTTTCCGTGCTGTGTCAGTCTAGCATTCTACAATTCAAACTTCACTGTGATTGATAAAGAAAAGAACAAACGGGTGTTAATTCTATTTTGTGTCCATAAAAAAGTGACATGAATTTTTAATAATTTTGTCACATGAAGTAGTTCGCTCTTATTGTGATTAGAAATACAATGAATGTGAGCATTGAAGTGAAATATAATGAAATCAATTCAACTGTGTTTCCATCGTTAAAATAAAAATTGATATTCACAATCATTGTGAGTTTGTACATTGTAATATCTTCACATTACTTCATGTACTGAGCCATTATACCCCCTACTGAACTGAACAATAATTAGATATTAGCAACACTTAGATTTTCGAACATCTATCAGTACACTTAGAAGAAGGAGAAATTTAATTTTGCTACATGACTGTGCAATGCGCAGACATGAACAGGAATTGTTGCAGTGAAAAGTAGTTATAGTTATCTGAATTCATAAGGCTGAGATTACTGTGATTATTCAAATGAGCAAAAGTCAGTTTGCAAAGCGTGTTGGATGCAAAATGATTGGTTCCACTGTGGGATAGTTGACCTGAAAACAATAGCATTGTTGCAATGGATTAAATTAAAATATGGATTGAAATAATAAATGGATCTGATGATATACGTTAGAAAGACAAATTATTCAGCAATTATTATAAGGATAATGAATTCCTAATAAATGTTGTATTCTGAAGAAATAAATTGACTCAATATTTTAAAAACACTTTGCTCTGATGTTGATTAGACGTACATTAAGATCGGTAAACTGAAGACTGAAATATAATACTTAGATTGATGGATTGAGGGCAATAAATGAGCCATTCAACAGTTATTGAAAATGGTTTTTTTTGTCAAAATGCAGACAATACAGAAGTAATGTATTTCATTCAATTAGTTTACTTGCAGAAACATGTGTTTTTAATTTATGTAATTTTATTCTGATCGATGTTCAAACATTTGTGTCTGAATTAGGAAGAAAATAAAAAGATAGTGAAAGTGAATATGAGAGTGACCACAAGATACAGTCCATGACATTTGATAGAAAAAGGAATTTGCATAATCTTATGACTATTTAATGTTAATAAATAATTAACTCCTCAGGTACTGAAGCAGTCCAAGTCCAAATACAACAAGATCTGGACAATATCCAGGCTTGGGCTTACAGGAAGCAAGTAACATACATGCCACACAAATGCAGGCTATCACGTATAAGAAATAACCTAACCACCATCCCTTGACATTCGATGGTGTTACCATGACTGAACACCTACTATCAACATTATCCTGTGGATAATCATTGATCAGGAACTGAATTGGTCTCACCACATAAACACAGTGGCTACAAGAGTAATTCAACGCCTGGCTCCTGAAATCCTGTCCAAACGCTACCAGGCACAAGTCAGGAGTGTGATGGAATACTCCCCACTTGGCTGGATGAGTGCAGCCCTAACAACACTCAAGAAACTTGATACCATCTGGAATAAAGCAGCCCGCTTGATTGGCACTGCTGCTACTGAGCATCAGTGGTGGTGAGGGTGGATGCCTGTGGATGTCCTAGCTGCAATCTCTGCCTCTTCTTATTAACAAAAATAAACGAATCTTACATTGCTCAACTTTCTCATCAAAACTGAGTACAGTATTCACCCCAGCCGTCTGTTATACCAACCAGCAGCATTTCCACCACCAATAGCATCTCCTCTTAAAATATTTTGTCAGTAACTTGTAATTAACTGGTTACTACAATTACAACTGAAAATGTGTTACTAGAAAAGTGCAGCAGGTCAGGCAGCATCAAAGGAGCAGGAGAATCGACGTTTCGGGCATGAGCCCTTCTTCACGAAGGTCCTGAAGAAGCAGTGAATCAAATTTTGAAATGATATAGGTGTCTTACACAACTTGCTGCAAGGATACAGACAGTAGAATCTGAGGTGATCATGAGTATGTGGAAGTGAATGTGGGAGACAAGCCTGAACTGTATTGGATTAGTGATGGTGAGAGGGAACAAATATTGGATGCAGGGTTTCAGCAGCTGATGGACTGACGCTCAGGTGAGCCATCGGAAATTGAGCAAGTGACCACCATCTAATAGGACAGAGAAACTGATCCATCAGCCTGAAACTGACTGACCACGTGGCTGTCTGTGACTCCAACACAAGTGAATGGAAACATTGCTCAGAGCCTGTTTCTTTAACATTCAACACAACCAGGAAATGGAAAGTGAATAATTAGCTGAAAATAAGACAACTGCTCTGTTAGAGTCAAAACCATTCAATGTTCACTTATTGAACATTATTGACTCTCACAATATTCTAACCTGCAGAATCACAGTAAAAGGGGAAAGTAAACAACATTCTTGGCAAAGACATAATGAACCAACTGCTTGTATAAAAACAGCTCAGAACAAAGGGGCTGAATCCTCCACAAACTGACAAACACAGATACCATCAGATTTATAGATAGAGATTGGAATTCTTTAGAAAAATACTTTCCTGCGTATGGTGTGTGGTAGAAACCATTCTCAGAGTGAACGGCCACATATTTCATTTGAAAAGAGTCTCTGTTTTCCCTCAGGTGTGTCGCGCACTTACAGACTGACTTACAGACAAAGGAAACCTGATCAGGGACTCGCAGGTTAATTAAGCTATTAGTGACAGTCCATTGCACACAACAAGAGCTTAGACCACAACAGATTCTAGTGAAACCAACAATGCAATGAAAAAGGTGAATTAGTCTTTATAATCATGCAGCCTCTCTCAATCAAATAATCCCAGCCAACTTCCAAACATTTTAAAACTATTAATACCAATGTATACATATTTATTTCCTTTCCTAATTTCCTCCAAAAATATATCTGATTATTCTCTTCCAAATATATTTTAAATGGTCAATTCATAATCACAATTCATTTCCAATTATTCTTAGCACAAAACAACTTGCAAACTAAAATAGTTTTCATGTTAATAATGACACTGGAAACTTTGTTATGTAGTTTACCCATATTTCCAAATATTGTTTTGTTTCATTACTGCAGTGAAGCTAAAATTAAAGTCTATTTATTTTCTCTGATATCCTTCCATTACTTTATTCCCTAATAAGAATGCCCATGGTGTAATGGGTGACAAGCTTTAAATAAAATTGAATTTTCATTGCAAGAACTTGGACAAATAATCACATATTATTCAGTTCATTCATTGTCGTTGATTATCAGTTATTTTCACTGTATGATCATGTTAAATTCACTTAAATAATCACAGAAGAATTTTCACCTGTATAGATATGTAAAGTGAATGTCAAATTATTAATGTTTCAAGTCAAACCAAATTCACATTTTGCTCTGTTTTATTCCAGGAATGACAGGATGTGTTACATTATTATGGGAAACAGGAACAAGTGAAGGTGGTGCCTCTCAGACGTGAGGCCTTAAAGCCAAAGGGCCAGGTGGTAGTTACAGTGGGGGAGGTACCTTGTGCCTCGCTCTCCTCAGAAGGCAGTGAGGATGGTGACACTGACTGGAACAGGTTAGATGACAAAGCACCCACGTATGGACAGAGGGATGGCAATGAGTGGGATGACCCACTGCCCTGTAAGGCCCAGAAGGCCGTGTCTATGGCACCGCTGTGCATCAAAGCTCAAACTTGGACAGACAGGAGGGGGGCACGAAAGGGAACTGACAGAAACCAAACTGAACTGTTTACCTGGCTGAACGACAGATGTTGGTGAATGAATATCCAGCCTGATAGAGAAATGGTAATAATGGGCCTTACTGGGAGAATGCATAAATTAGTTGAGGTACCGATGATGGTGTCAGGCTAAAATCTTTTAGGTCAAGATGCCCCGACGTGTACAGCAGAACCTGTCTCTGCAATGAGAGGGTGAGGGTGTAAGCCGGTCCCCCCCAGTGCACAGCCGATCAGTGTCTCCAGGCATTTACAGATATTACAGGGACTCACTGGGGAGGAGACAGGCTGAATGGGCTAAAATAACCTTGGTGACTCAGGGAGCCAAGGGTAATATCGAGTATCATACAGAGAGGAAGCCTGAGGTGTGTAAGGACCACGGGGGATTACCAAACCCCAACCTGTGATGATGAAATTGGTTTGATGTATTTAAAAGATGACATGGGACCCTATTTAACTGTAATTATAAACATGGGACTCCCAGTGGAAGATAATTCTAACCACATTCTGAATTGGACCATGAGAGCTGAGGCAATCTCAGAAACATAGGGGAATAGCTGCAATACAGGGAGGGTAACCAGACCCACAATGTTACAAGTGAAGCATGAAAGGGCACATAGCCAAGGAACGTAGGCAGAGAGAGGGAGATAGATGTTCACATTGTGTGTGTGCATGAGTTCACGTAGGCACATGAATATTCATTGATGCTGTGTTTGGGAACCAGCAGAACATAATATTAATACAGGAGCATCTATATCAGTTACCGATATGGATTTGCCCCTCACCCCTCAATTACTAAAATGAGAGCAGTTGGAGAGGGAATCGAGGAAGCTGGATAAAATAAACCTGTCCCAATGCAGATCATGGATATGGCAAAATATATTCAGATATGGGAGTGTGAAACTGAGGAAAGGACCATTCTGGGAGTTCCCATTTTAGAACAGTTCGGAACAACTATTGATGTAGAGACACAAACTCTAATATGGGAACAACCTGGCCAGGCCCGGGACAGGAAGCAAAGGAGAAGCGACATCTCCAGATTAGTTACCTTGCAGGGAGACTGGAACTGTCAGAGAATCTGGGGAGTTATAGCTAGGACCCAAACAGCAGTGTGCGTAACTCAAACAGGAATGCTGGTTATTATCTGTTGTTCCTGTAAAGATCGAGGGCCCTCTCACTCCCCACACAAACCGGATCCCATTAAAGCTGAGGCTGAGGAGGCAGTAATTGTGAGAGAAGCAGGGAATAGTCAGACCAACAGTATCCCAGACTAACTCACAGAAGCCGAAAGGCTCATCCCACCTCACTATTGATTATACCTCCCTCGGTAAATCCGCCACTAAAGAGTATCCTACAGTAGTGAACCACACCACTGTATTTAATAGATTAAAATTGCAACAGGATACAGTCTCAACCCTTGATATTGTGAATGGGTTCCTGTGGACCTGGAACGGCAGAATAAGCTAGCATTTACTGTCTGAGGAAAGCAGTAGACCTGGATCCAGTTACCTCAGGGATCCCATAATATTCCAGTATATCCCACTGATACATGGCTGATGGAGTTCGTCAATTTAATCTTACCAACACCTCAATATCTCAGTTGGAGAGAAAGAACACAGATATTACACAGAGTATTGGGTCAGGTCAGGCCGGCCGGGCTTAAAATTAACCCACAGAGCGTGGGAAGGTAGGGAGAGATGTACCTGGGACATCACATCAGGGAAATCAAATCAGCAAAGTAGGGGGACAATCCCAGTGGAACGAAAGACCATGATTTCAAAACTATCCACCCGCAAACCGTGAACGGGATAAGGCAAACTTTAGGATTGTTTAATTATTGGAGGACTTTTGTGGAGAATTACCCAGAAATGGCAGAACCATCACGAGCCCTGACAGAAGCACGGACATTAGCCAGGGGTCAGGGAGTCAGCATAGACACAGACAGACAGCATGCCTTTGGTATAGTTCATGACCAAGTGATGGCCTGGGCTCGGTGAGGGTACATCACCTTGTCTGGGGGCCACATAGAGCATGAAGAACAGGTCAGAGAATTTGTAGAAGCAGCTAACTTTCCCAGTGAAGCAGCAATAATGAAGATTATAGCTCACAGGAAAGTAGAAACCTCACACCATCAGGGCAGTGAGTATGTGGGTAAGGCAGGTGAATAGACAATAAGTGCAGGAGTAGGCCCTTCTGCCCTTCGAGCCAGCACCACCATTCATTATGATCATGGCTGATCATCCTCAATCAGTATCCTGCTCCTGCCTTATCCCCATAACCCTTGATCCCACTTTCCTTAATAGCTCTATCCAACTCTTTCTTGAAAATATCCAGAGACCTGGCCTCCACAGCCTTCTGAGGCAGTGCATTCCGTACACCCATCACTCTCTGGGGGCAGGGGTTCTCCTCAACTCTGTTCTAAGTGGCCTAACCCTTATTTTAAAACTGTGTCCTCTGGTTCAGGACTCACCCATCAGCGGAAAAATGCTTCCTGTCTCCAAAGTGTCCAATCCTTTAATAATCTTATAAGTGAAATACTGACTGAAACAGTGCAGACATTTGAGGAGATGGCAATGAGCATAGCTACAGAAGTGAGAGAGGAGGTTTAAAGATATTCCCAGAAACAGTCCCACAACAGGAGAAACAGGAATGGGAAAAGGGTGGGGCAGTAATAGGACACGACAGAGTCTGGATGATCCAGCAGTGCCACTACACTGTATAAGACAAACATTATTAAAAACATATCATGGGCTGGCCCATATTGGGGAGGATAAAATGCAATATCAGATGATCCACTCCAATCCTTGCCTGGAACAGGGAGAAATACAGCAAGGTTTTGTCGAAGGTGTGTAGTCTGTTCACAGTGTGAGCCAGGGAAAGCAATCAGGATAAAATGGAGGCAGCAGCAGGGACCCAGGGGCCCATGGGAACAGTTACAGATGGATTTTACACACACACACCCATCCCAGTCCCAGGGAAGGAAGCCCTACTGGGTTTTAATAAATAGGTTTACTCAGTGGGTGGAAGCATTCCCCTGCAGATTCTGACCAAGGGACAAATGTTACAGGGAACATAGCTAAAGGGCTATGTGCCCTGTTTGGTACTGAACAGAAATCCCATCCCCCATACCACCCCCAGAGCTCTGGGACAGTAGAAGGAATGACGCAGACACTGAAAGCTAGTCTGACTAAGGCTCTCTCAGAGACAGGACAGCGATGGGTTAGGGTACTCCCCACCAGCTTAATGAAACTGAGGACAACCCCAGCAAAGGGGACGGGGCTGTCCCCCGTTGAATTAGTGACTGGATGGACTATGCAGATGCCACAGGGTATGGTAGTGAGAGGGCCAGAGACATGTGGTAGTGGGAGGCTGGAGATGTGCAATGACAAGGATAGGGTTAAACCATTTGTGAAAGAAATGGCAAAGCAGCTGCATGAGCTGAGAGAATCCGAGACTGTGAAAGGGAACACGGAAATATCCGAGCTGACATTCCAAACCCTGGAGTTCAGGTCAGGGGGAAAATATTACTGGAACATATGAAGTAAACACATCAAAATGCTGGACTTATCTGGGGGAGCCAGAGAGGGACCTCTCCCATCATGTATTAGTAAGGAGCTCTGAATAAACGTTGGTCATGCTGCTCAACACAGAACTCAAGGCTCCTCTTTGATATTTCTCCCAGCAACAGTTGTACAGGGGCACGTTGCTGGCTGGAAGTCTATGGCTAATGCTGTTCCACAAGGATCAGAACTAGACATCCGTTGTTTGTAATGTATATAAATGAAATGTTTGAAAATGCAAATGATTTAATTAGCAAGTTTGTAGATGGCACAAACTGTTGAAGTTGTGAATCATGAAGAATGATGACAAAGGATACAGCAAGAAAGAGATGAGTCAGAAAGTTTTGTGGAGAAATTGCAGATATATTTTAACTCAGACAAGTGTGAGGTGATGGGTTTTGGAAGACACATAGCAAGAGGATTGTATACAATAAACGGAAGGGCCCTGAGCAGCACTGATATACAGAGGGATCTTCAGTTGCAAGCTGAAAGGTCCCTGAAAGTGGTGAAGGAGGTGAATGGCAGGCTTGCCTTCTTTTGTCAGGGGAGTGAATATAAAACTATAATCACGCCACCTTTGGGGTATTGTGTGCCGTTTTGATCACCACATTATAGGTAGAATGTGAAGGCTTTTGGGAAGGTGGAAACAGGTTTGCCAGGATGTTGCCTGGGTTGGGAGAGGTTGGAAAATCTTGGATTGTTGTCTTTGGAAAGTCAATGGCTGTGGGGTGACCCAACTGGCACAGACAGAGTTTGTAAATCACGGTTTACTACAGAAATTGCATCTCTTGTTAAGAAGAAGAAAGAGGCTTATGTGTTGATGAGGCAAAATGGTACAGATGAAGCAATAGAGAGTTACAGATCAGCGAGGAAGGATTTAAAGAGAGTGCCAAGAAGAGCAAAGGGAGGACACGAGCAGTCTTTAGCAAACAGAATAAAGGATAAGCCTGCAATTTTCTATAGGTATGTGAAGAATAAAACGATGATTAGGGTAGGAATAGGGCTAATCAAAGACACAAGTGGGAAGTTGAGTGTGGACCCTGCAGAGATCGGAGAAGTGCTAAATGAACATTTCTCATCGGTGTTTACACAGGAAAAGGAGAATATTGTAGAGGACAAAAATGTGGTACGAGATATTAGACTAGAAAGGATTGAGGTTAGTTACGCACAGGTGTTATCAATTCTAGAAGGAGTGAAAGTAGACATGTACCCAGGCCGGATGGGGTTCATCCGTGGATTCTCTGAGAAGCTAAGGAGGAGATAGCAGAGCCTTTGGCTTTGATATTTGAGTCATCATTGTCTATGGGTTTAGTACCCGAGGACGGGGGGATTGCAAATGTTGTGCCCTTGTTCATGAAGGGCAGCAGAGATGACCCAGGTAATTATAGACCAGTGAGCCTTACTTCCATTGTAGGAAAGGTTTGGAAAGGATTATAAGAGAAAATAGTTATAATCATCTAACAAGCAACAATTTGATTTCAGATAGTCAACATGGTTTTGTCAAGAGCAGGTCGTGTCTCACAAACCTCATTGAGTTTTTTGAGAAGGTGACCAAGCATTTAGATGAGACTAGGGCAGTTGACGTGGTATACATGGACTTCAGTAAAGCCTTTGATAAGGTTCCACATGGTAGATTGATGGAGAAAATGCATGAGGCATGGAGTTGAGGGTGATTTAGCAGTTTCGATTAAAACCTGGCTTTCTGAGAGAAGGCAGCGAGTGGTGGTTGATGGAAATATTCAGTCTGGAGCCAAATTACTTGTGGTGTTTTACAAAGATCTGTTTTGGGACCACTGCTGATTGTCATTTTTATAAGTGACTTAGATGCAGGCATATGTGGATGGATTAGTAAATTTGCAGATGACACTAAAGTCTGTGGAGTAGTAGACAGTTTGGAAGAATGTTACAGGTTGCAGAGGGATTTAGATAAACTGCAGAATTGGGCTGAGAGGTGCAAGTGGAGTTCAATGCAGCTAAATGTGAGGTGATGCACTTTGGGAAGAATAACAGGAAGGCAGAGCACTGGGACAATGAAAAGATTCTTGGTAGTAAAGAATGTGCAGAGGGATGTCGGGATCCATGTACATAGATCCCTGAAAGTTGCCACCCAGGTGCATAGTGCTGTTAAGGCGGCATACGGCGTGTTAGATTTCATTGTAGAGGGATTGAGTTCTGGAACCGCAATATCATGCTGCAACTATACAAAATGCTGGTGCGGCCACAGTTTTAATATTGTGTACAGTTCTGGTCGCCCCATTACAAAAAGGATGCGGAAGCATTGGAAAAGGTGTAGAGGAGATTTATCAGGATGGTGTCTGGTCTGGAGGGAAGGTCTTATGAGGAAAGGCTGAGAGACTTGGATCTGTTCTCATTGGAAAGAAGGCGGCTAAGGGGGGATTTGATAGAGACATACACGACGATCAGAGAATTAGATATGGTAGACATTGAAAGTCTTTTTCTGAGGATGATGACGACAGCTTGTACGAGAGGGCACAACTACAAATTGAGGGGTGATAGATTTAAGACAGATGTCAGAGGCAAATTCTTTACACAGAGAGAGTGGAAAGTGTGTGGAATGCTCTACCAGCTAAGGTAGTCAACTCAGCCACATTAGGGAGTTTTAAACAATCCTTAGATAAGCTCATGGATGATTTTGGGATAGTGTCGGGGGACGAGTTGAGACAATTCCACAGGTCGGCGCAACATTGAGGGCCGAAGGGTCTGTTGTGCACTGTATTGTTATATGTTCTATGTTCTATAATCTGCATTTTTTTCCTCTAGAAATGACAAATTCTAGAGGCCATAGATTTCAGGGGACGGGGGAAATTTAAAGAAACTAAAAACCGAGAGAACAGCAGATGCTGTAAATCAGAAACAAAAAAACAGAAGCTTCTGGAAATGCTCAACAAATCTGAAAGCATCTGTAAAGAGAAATCAGAGTTCACGTTTCTGAGGAAGGACCCGAAACATTAACAGATTTTTATTTTCACAGATGCTGCAAGACCTGCTGAGCATTTCCAACAACGTGTGAAAGTTTAAAGGGAGTTATATCAGGCAAGTTTCTTATGCAAAAGGTGGTAGATGACTGGAATGTACTCTCCTGGGAGGTGTAAAAGCAGAAACAATCACAATGCTTAAGATGCATTTGGGCAGGCGCATACACTGGTAGGGTTTGGCAGGTATATGGATCATGACCAGGCAGGTGGAATTAGTTTGGGATGGCATCATGGTCCGCACAGACATGTTGGGCCAATTATTCAGATGCTGCACTGTTCTGTTTTCCAGGGTGTAGAATGTGTGGAGCGAGAGATAATATTTTGAGTGGAATATGTCTCTTCTTTAGAATACACAGTAAGTGGATGCATTTTGAGAGAAGCAACGTTGAAACGGAATATATATTTGAATGTCACAGACACAGAGAGCAGGACAGCAGGAATGGGGGACAATGTGTACCAATCATTAAAAGAGAGAAGTGTTTTGAGTGTTTTGAGTAAAACATGAAGTGTTTTGAGTAAAACAAATGGGATGCTGGGCTTCATTAATGGGGGAATGATAACAAACTCACGGAAAAGATGCTGACCCTTGACAAAGCTCTAGTTAGGTCACAGTCAATCATTGCATTCAATTCTGGTCAACAGATTCCTGTTCAGAATGAGGAAGTTAAAATACCATAGAGGGACCAGTTCCATACCTTTTGCTTCTCTTTCAGGACACCGTGGGGTCTCAAGGGTTAAACAGTCCCTTGCCAAAGGCCTTATTTCATCAACTGAAGGTCTGTACTCTTAGACGAGAGACAAAACACCTCAAAAGTGGGGAGGCTGACAGTATCCCAAAATAGAACCTCTTGCAGCCACACATGTGGATTGCCCGGTAACCCCAGACAATTTGCCCTTTCCAGCAAGACTGAGTGCCCTGGGCAAAACCCTGTTAAACTGCCTCCGGCTCCGATTGTCTTACCTCCCGTCTATATTAGCATAGGTAAGTGAATCCCCCATTTACTGAAGGAAGAACCCTTCTGCCTTAATCTCTTCCCATCAACACATAAACATGAACATTACGATAATCAGTTAATGTAATCCATCACACGTTATCACAGTACATCGCCATTCATCTAGCTTTGTAAGGTCATAATTACCTACTTTAAACTATGTAATGACAATTGCACATGTGACTGATATGCCTTTGTCTAATTCCTATTAAATATACTGTCTCTGGGGGTAAGGCAGAGATTCAGGAAGAACAGCCTCTGCAAGTAGATACTCGGCTACTTCAGAGACGCTTTGAAACTCTCGCCGGCTGTCCAATAATAAAGCTACTGCTGTTGTGCAGAAAACTTGCATCGTCTGGATTTGTGGAACAAAATAGGCATCAACAATGAAGGATATGAGTGATCTTCAGAGTGTGGAGTACAGACTTACTGGAGTGGTTCACTGATGAAGAAAATGCAGTCACTGGATTGATCTGAAGAAATTGCGATTTTCTTTGAAGTGAAGAAGTTGGAAATATTTTTGATAGAGCTGCATAAGATTATAACAGACCTAGATATAGCAGACAAAAATATCTGCATTTGATAGTTGATGGCACAAGAGTTAAGGTCAGATGTAAGGTTTTGAGACAGTGGGAGATGAGCAAGTGTTTTTGCTGACTGTATTGGCTGGAAATATGCAGAACATGTTGCCTATTATGGTGGTGCAAGTTGAGAAGATCAATGATTGAGAAAAACAATTAGATCAGTTCTGAGGGAAATAAACTTGCAGAGTTTGGGGTACGTAGAGGGAATGAGAATATTGGATTCTGCTACAGAGAGCCAGCTTGGATTTTATGGGCCTCGTTCTGTGTAATAGTGCATTTTATTTGGACTTGCTTAACTTGCTGTGGTCACCGATTAAGTTGTAATTTAGGTAAATCTGCTCAGTGTTCCTACTCAGACCAATACAGGCTGTCTCTCCACAGCAGGAGATAATGTTTACTGCTTTATACTGGGTTCTTGGGGAGATAGTGGAGGGGGCGTGGGTGGGGGTGGGCTAACGGTGTGTGTGACAGTCTGCTACCATTTATCTGAAATGGCAAAACACCAGTGCAGCCAGACTAGGGACCGACTCTGGAAATATAGGGAATGCCGAAGAAAATTCTTTACCCATCACACCTGGAAACTGGCCAAACCAGTCAGACTGGGGAGAAGCTGTTCACCTGCTGTATGTGTGTATGTGTGGAGGGGGTGGGTGGGGGTGGGGGAGTGGAAAGGGACTCACTCAGGCATCCAGCCTGCTGAGATACCAGTCAATTTACTGATAGCCACAGTTGAAGGATTTATTTTCTCTTTTTCACGCCCAAGTAATGAACAATGGGTTTGGCAGCTCATAAAGTTGTGCACACAGAGATCTTAGCTTTGGAAATGTTCACAACATTGTAGAACATGCACAGATTCACACTGGGTACAGACTTTTATTTTCCTTTATTCATTCACAGGATGAAGGTGACGCTGGCCCGGCAGCATTTACTGCCCATCCCTAATTGCCCAGAGGGCAGGTAAGAGTCAACCACATTGCTGTGGGTCTGATGTCACAATGTTGGCCAGACCAGGTAAGGATGGCAGCTTCTTTCCCGAAAGGGCATTAGTGAAGCAGATGGGTTTTTCTGACAATCGATTAATGGTCATCATTAGACTCGAAATTCACAAGTTTTTTTTTAATGAATTCAAATCCCCCCATCTGCTGCAGCAGTCTTTGAACCCAGGTCTCCAGAACACTATCTGCGGTTTTAGATTAACTGTCTCACAACAATACCACTCAGCCAATACTTCCCCACATCGCTGTTCATCTGCAGAGTGAACTGCGATTTTCTGGTTCATCAGAACTGGGTAATCACACATACGTTTGCTCAATGATTGTAGGAGTTGGATGTTTACGGGCTATTGACATCCATCTCCGAACCATGTATTCTGGGGTTTGTTTCTGGTGATGATTGGAAGCACCATCAGTCTTGTTATCTTTTGGGGATAACAACAGTTTCAATTAGCTTTCTGTTAAATGCATGGCAATCAATTCTATCTCACAACTCTCAGGCAGATTAGTTTCTTTTGAAGGGCTCTCATCTCCCCAACCACCTCCATCCTCACCCCCAACAGTACAATAATCTCATAGAGTCTCTTTATGACTATGAATGAGACAATCTGATCAGCTGCTTCTTTCCCTACTCCTATGTCAAGTTGGATCTTAAACTCCGCCCGCTTACTGCAGTTCTGATCCTGCATCATTGTACAGTGTTGCTTGTATTTCATGTCTTGGCCTATCAGTGTTCATGATATTGCATGTAGTATATGGGGCCAACAGTGTAAGAGTTTAGCTCTTTCCTTCCAACAACAGCAGTAGAATTGTGCTCCAACAAAACTTACAGAGATCACGGCCAAGCATATCCCCCAACTTACCTCTTACTATCAATCCAGAGTATCAATCCTCATTCAACTGAGAGAATTCAGGAGGGTATGCCAGTAACAGCAGCATGAATACCTAAAAAATGAGGTGTTAACCTGATGAAGTTCCCAAAGAGGTCTACTTGTGTTCCAAACAGCATAAGCAGCAAGTGATAGACAGAGTGAAGCAATCCGGGAAACAACAGAACAGATCTAAGATCTGCAGTCCAACCAAATCCAGTTGTGTATGAAGTCAGAGCACAGCTGGAGTTCTGAGGACAGTTCTCTTCAAGATATTAACCAACAAGAATGTTAGACTGGATTAATTATCATAAAACTCAAGTCCTTTTGATATTCATATATTTACAATCAGTGTTCAATTCACCAAATGTAGCTGAAGGTAAAGATAATCTTCAAGTGATTGTAACAGTGGAGACATCTGAATACTTGATCAGCAAATTAAAGCCTGTTGTGTTGAGATAGTAATAATTTTAAAGATATTTTTAAAAAGTAAGGTGACTTGAGTATAATGGAAGAAGTTGATTGGTGGGTAGCTGATAATGTTGTTTTAATCTGAAGTTAATTTAGGATTAGTGAACAAATAAACACATGGTAGGGAATCCCAGCCCCATGGAGTGCACATCCAGTTCCATGTGGGAAATCCAAGACACTTCTTGTCTGAGCGACAACCACAAGAACACAGAGGTGACGTGGGAAATGTCAGGAACACTCGATTGACTGCGGTTAAAGTACTGCACACACTTCTGATCCCCTTATTCCAGGGTTGATGTGATCACACCAGAGAGGGTACAGAGGAGACTGATCAAAAATGTTTCTACAATTGGAAAATTTCTGCTCTGAGGAAAGGTTGGAAAGGCTGGGGATGATTTCCGAGGAGGATGAGCTGAGATTTAATTGAAGTGATAAAATGCTGAGGAATCCAGATCGAGTGGAGAGGAAGGAGCTATTCATTAACTGAGAGGTCAGAAACTGGAGGTTTTAGATTGAAACTAATTCCCAGAAAGAAGGAGGGGAAAATTCATTTCGCTCGGAGATGGTGGGGAGCAGGAACTCATTGATGGGATGGAAGAGGCAGTAACCAGCATCACATTAGAATAAAAGGACATGGATGTAACTGAGATGCTGGAACATGCAAGGTTGCGGACTAAAGTCTTCAGAATGGGATCATTGTGATTTATTTAACATTTCCCCAGAATATTAAACTCAAGTCCAATTTGAGAATTTATGAACATCATCCGACCTGAATTCCAAATGTCAGAATAAATTTATCAGAAAGTACAGCACAAATCGAGGCCACTTGGCCTATCCTGCATGTGTTGGCTGTAATAGAATGACCCAGGCTTTACAGCGTTCTGTACTCACCAATGAGAGCAACAATTTCAGACTGTGTACTCTGCCATCTATGTTGTTATAACCTGTTTATTCAATGTATTTCTTTGACAGCTGCTCCCCTTGTTTCCTGGTTTCTTTCCCAGCCCTAACTCCATTCCCTGTGGCCTTGAGGGGCTACCATTTCTGCTGTTTAATCTCTCCTGCCTTCTCCCGTGTGACAGACTGTCTTTTTGTTCTTGTCTCACTCCCACCTTGCTCACAACTTGTTACATTTCTGATGGTTCCCAGACCTCTGTGACTTCACTGCGTCCCCTGGGTCAGTGGCACGAGTTTTGAATTCTCTTCCTCATGAGATAATCGGAAATCTTTCTGGCTGCAGTTTCCCCCAGATTTTATTTTGAAAAAAAGAGGATTTGCGTCAGAGTCAAGTACTTGTGAGCCTTCATCCACAATCCTGAGCACTTAGACATAATATGTGACCCTCCCACAGATGTGCAGGTTTGATGGATTGGCTGTGCTAACATGCCCTGTAGTGTGTAGGTTCGGCGAGTTGGGTTAGCCATGCTAAATGCGTAGTTATGGAGGTAGGGTGGGACAGCAGGTCATTGCAGACTCGATGGACCGAATAGTCTCTTTGTGCGCCTAAGGGACTCTGTAATTCTAACTAGTTGTGATTGTTGTCACATTTTCCTAAGTCCAGGTTCATTCAACTCAGGTACACATGCTGCCTTTTGTGTTTCTTTGGGTGCTCACTCAATCCTTTCCTTCTGATTTACATCAATTTCACACTGTATGTGAGGGTGGGAATGAATGTGTAAATTTAAATACTCCAACCGAAACCCCTCACAAGTCAGGAACTGTTTCTGCTACTAGCATCACTCACAACAGGAAAATAATGGTTCAGTCACAAATCTGACAGAAACACAGTAGTTATAATCACCAGGAAAGGCTTAACAGCTTAAAACTCTTTTCTTAAGAAAAGAGGAGGCTGAGAGACAACCTGGTACAAGTAGGAAGGTTTCTGTCTATGTTTTCAGAGGTTTGAGGTTGAAATCATTGGATTGAAGCATGTTTCATTGCCCCAGGTCATCGAAGGTGCTATCTAAATGTGCATCTTTCTTTCTGCCTATTTGTCTGAGTCAACAATCAGATGGATAGGTCATTGTCTGAGTGTTTTCCCAAATCCCTGATTGAATTTGCCTCCCCCCACAATCTCAGGTGCCAGCTGCCTCTAGTCCACCCACATGGGCATGTTGAAGAGCATGACAGGAGAATGGATTGAAACCGAGAGTTCAATACCAGAATGAAATAGGAAGAAGGAAATAGACGGGACTTTTGGATCCCAGGGGATACAGACTCCAGGATTAGTCCTTGTGGGCATTCCCGCAGTAACACGAGACAGCATTCCATGATGAGCGTTAAATCCGAGTGGCAGTAGAGGGAATCACTGAGCATGAGCAAGTTTAGTTCAAACACAGGAGGTTTGTTCAGTCAGTAACAGTGTGTTAGACATGGAGGTGAAGTGAGCATTGAGGGGAAATGTTACCACAAGCTGCAGATGGATAACTTTCATTGGAACAGGAGGAAGCCATTCAGCCCTTCAACCCTGCTTTACCATTCAAGAGATCATAGCTGATTTGTGGCCTAAGTTGCAATGTTCAAAACTCTCCAAACTCATCAATAAACTCTTCTGCAACAGACAAGATCAATATACAAAAACAAAACATCTGCAAATGCTGGGAAATCAGGAACAAAAACAGAAGTTGCTGGAAAAAATCAGCAGATCTGGCAGCATCTGTGGAGAGTGAACCTTTGGGTCCTGTGACCGGTCAGGTGACCAGCTGCAGCTGACCTTTCTGCCTTTTCTGTAACACTCTCTGGAACAGGTTCTGGTGTGAGGGGAATGGGACTGTCAATAACAACTGAGAAAATAGAAGGACGTGCTCAATCAGAATAAAACCCATTTTGGTCTTTCGCTTTTAATTCAACTGCAAAAATATTCATTATCATTTCAGAAATAAGATAATAGGCCAGAAATCAACTCTTCATATCATTGGGTCTGGGAGACTGTGTTAATTCTGACCTGGTCCAGCCTACATGTGAATCCAGACATTGAATAACATGATTGACTCTGAACGATCTCTTGGGCAGTTAGAATGGATGACAAATGCTGCCCCAGCAAGTGATGCCATGATCCCATGAACAAACAAAACAAATCCAATCGCTGTGGTTAGTTGTGAACTCGCCGGTGTTATTGGAAATGGACGAATGGGAAGGTTTATGGGGTAAAGGGAGAAGAATGCATTCAGTGAGGTGATCCTTTGGAGAGCTGATAAGCCAATCAGCCTCCTTTCATACAGTAACAATTCAGTGAATATTTCATTCTGAGCCATCTAAGGAAATATCAGGGCAGGGTTTGTAAAGAGGTCAGATTGAATGAGTGTCTCGGTGAACAGAAGTGAGACACAGGTACAGAGAGGTTTTGGGATGGATTAAATTATATTTTATACATTTGCATAGTCATCAACATTACAGCAGTTAAAACTGGGAGTTATTTATGCAGCTAAAGGGGAAACTGGGTAAAGATACCGTAATTAGTGCTTACTTTATTCCAGGCACACCAGCCTAGGAGCAGCCTTCCTGTATCTATCCTCTCGAGCTCTTGAAGATTTTTCTTCCTTTGAAGTGTTTCATGTTTAGATACTCCAGAGAAGACAGCTTCAAGCTCCTCAATCTCTCCTGCCAGTGCAATGCTGCTGTTAGAATTCAACTCACTGGTGCATGTTACTGGCTGCTTCATGGACTGGAACTGGCAATTGAGACTGAAAGGTTACTGTATAAAATACCTTCAATGGTATTGCCAGACGAGAGTGGTTTTAGGGAAATGACCTTGACTTACGGGCATTGAGTGTCAGAGCACTTTCTGTTGTGGGGCATCCTGTTTAGATACAATCTATTGATAACTATTAGAACTGACTTGCAGTGGCTCCGTCAAAGTGGTCAGAGCATTATGGCTGTCATCGAAGCTGGTAACAAACTTCCCATGGATTAAAAATCGCAAATGATAGAGTAGGTACGAGGTCTGATGGCACTGTTGGAGTATTGATGTTGTTAATCACATTAACTCGGCTGGAGTTGACTGAATTTATATTGTCTCTTTCTGAATCTCAGGATGTCTCTCTGGGCAGTAAGTCTCCACAAATCGCAATGTGACAATGCGCAGGGATCATCTGTTTTGATTTAAATTGTGACTGTAGCACTGCTGCTTCACAGGACAAGGTACAAGGTTGGAGTCCAGCCTTGGTCAACAGCCTGTGTGGTGTTTGCACATTCACCTATGATTGTGTGGGCCCCCTCCAGGTGCTCTGGTTTCCTCCCACAGTTTAAAAAATTGTGGGTTAGGTGGATCAGTTGTGCGAAATTGTCCACAGTGTCCAGGTATGTGCAGACTTGGTGGATCAGCCATGGGAAATGCAGTGTTACAAGGATGGAGTGCTCCAGGTGGGATGCTCTTTGGATAGTTGGTGGGGTTTGATGGGCCAATGCTCTCCTCCACACTGTTGGGATTCTATTCTATGATTGAGGATAAAACAGGGCGTTCTTAGAGAAGGAGCATGTGGTATGTTTCAATGCTCTCGATGCCTTTAGATCGAGGTTGGCATCGCAGGGGATACCGTGCTTTATCTCCACTGCTGCCCCCTCACCCCTAACTCTACTTTGATTTAGTCCCTTCCCATTCTGTCATTTGAAATGGTTTGCTTTGCCCGTAATGGGCTTTGTTTGTAAATATTCAATTGGTTACACGGGTGATTTACTGCAGGTGATTATATATTAACAAAACCCAAAATGGCGTAATGATGAACGTGGGAAGGTTGCTCAGCTCTGTGTGATAACACGTCTGGGTCGGAGAAATGGTGGGGGGGGGGGGCGGGGGGGAAAGAACACTTCACAGCTCACAGAAGGAGAACTGAAAAGCAGTGAAATCAAACAAAGGTTCAGACAGGGAGGGAATATTTCCCTGGAGTTTGAGTAACTGGAAAGAGATGGTGTCCGGGAATAGACAGGATTTTGTTTTACAAGGCATTTGAAATTTTTAAAAACTGTTATATTCAGATAGTTTCATTTCTTTTCTTTTAGTTTTATTTATTGTGGAATAAATAGCTACAATATTTTAAAACCAACTTCACAAATGTTAAATAAAATCCATCAAACCGTCCTTCACTGAAAACTGATGTGGAAGTGCAATCTCCTGGAGAATCCCTGCCCACTTCTTCCTACCTGGGCTCCAAGGCTATATATACATACCTGGGAGATAGCAGCAGGAGGCCATTCGGTCTTTCAATCCTGCTCCACCATTCAAGGGAAAACAGCTAACCATGCAGCTCAATCTCCTGTTCCTGCTGTGTTCCAATCCCCTTTCATGACTTTACCTTGAAGAACTATATCTAAGTCCTCCTTTGGCTTCACCACCTTTTGTTCCAGTGGCGTTGCGGTGTTACTGTGTGGGTATAGGCAGGGGTATTGTGATGGTGCTGCCTCCTGGAGGATGCACTCAGCGTCCCTCATCATCCTGCAGTAACACCAACTGGGTTTCAGCAACTAGAGATAGAAACCATTTCCAGGATATGGGCATCACTGGCTCAGCCAGCATTTATTCCCCATCTCTAGTTACCCTTCAGAAGATGGTAGTGAGCTGCTGTCTTGAACCATTCACAGTCCATTTGGTGATGATAGACCGACAATGCTGGGAGGGAGAGTGTTGAAGGATTTTGGCCGAGTGATTCTCTATCTTTGGTTCTTCAAATGTTGTTTAACTTAATCACAATCTGTATATGATTTTGAGATTTCAGTCTGCAAATCTTCACCATCTAGAACCCTGTATAAAGGAATATGTACAGATTAGAAATTCAGAGCAGACAATTCTAGTTTCTCTGGAATATCTTTTTCCCCCTTTCTTCCCTCAAAGCTGTAACCCTCCAGCCCACTTACTCTCTCCCACCATTCTGACTCTACAACCCCCTAAGGTACACCCTCCCCATTCTCATGGAGTTGTTGATAAATAGGTCTATGCCACCACTTCCCGTCCCTGGTTAGACGCTGCACCCTTTCTGGGTTCACTTCCTTTCCCTTCAGTTGCTGCAAGTCAATAATGTAACAGCAGAATGAAACAAAAGGAAACAGACAGGGAGGTGGCAGATCCTGGACAGTAGAGGAACCTTCAGTCTGGGAGAATGGGTCAGATTCTTCTTTGTTTCTCATTTGTAGATTCCAGTGTTATGACAAGTTGGGAATGGAACTTGGTCCCATGTAGGTGTGGTGACACTTTGACCCTCCAACAGATCAATACTATAAGCAAATACGTTCCTCGTCCAGCCAATCACAGTGTGAAATCCTTTCCACTAGTTCCCCCAAAGCACATGCTCCAAAACTCACCCACATTCTGTACTTGTGCAGTGCCGGGTTTCCCCACAGACGTGTGGTCCCTGCCTCGGAATTTGGGAGTTGCAGTCCTCATGCAGCCACTGGATCCCTGTCTCTGGAACGTGAATGAAAAGTGTGGGGTGGAGGATGTTGTGTATTGGATCCCCATTCAGACACACGGGACATGTGGGCTGTCACTGGGATTTACTAAGACATCCGCTTAGACAACCTGATTTCTGATGTAAGGAACATATATTCAGCCAATTGGGGGCTAGGGAGGTTAATAAGGGGCAGCAGGTTTTAAGCAGAGGTGGCTCAGTGGCTAGCACTGCTGTCTCACAGCATCAGAGACCTTAGGCGACTGTGGGGAGATTACACATTCTCCCCATGTTTGCATGGTTTCATGCAGTTCTCCAGTTTCCTCACACAGTCCAAAGATGTGCAGGTTAGGTGGATTGCCCATGCTAAATTGCTGATAGTGTCCATGCATATGCCGGTCAGACAATTAGCCATGGGAAATGCAATGTTACAGGGAATGAGTGGGTCTGAACGGGATGCACATCATAGGGTTGGTGTGGACTCGATGGATGAATACCCTGTTTCTGCTCTTAGGGACTCTATTCTATTCTCATGAGGAAGAATGTACTTATCTCGATGTGTTGTGAATCTGTGGAATTCCCTACTCAAAATGCGGTGGATGCCAGGACAATGAGCCAATGTAATGAAGAGATACAGATGTTCAATTTGCAATGGGTTGAAGGGTGAGAAAGAGCTGGCAGGAAAATCCAGCTGAGACCGATGTGAGCTCAATGATCACCTTTTTAAATGGTGGGGCTGGTTCTCCTGTGCCCAGTGCGTCTCTTCCTACGGTAATAACTGGAAAGCTGAATCCAAAACTCACCACTTTCACCAAAGGAGATTTTCGGAAAATGACATAGTCAGATGGATTAGCGTTCCAAACTTAGATAGTGAGGAAGTGTGTAGGAGATAATGATTTTGCAATTTTAAACTGAGGGGAGACAGTGATTTATGGTTTTTGATTGTGTAGTACATTCACACCGCCCAGAATACGTTGTTGTGAATATCTATCCTGTACTTTATGACAAAGCCAAGGTCACTGACAATGAAAACCAAAACACCCAGGTAACATCGTCTCACCTCGTAATCTGATAAAAGACTTCTGATAAGTCTGGTTGAACTTAGAACACAGATGAAAAGCTGGAAGATTAGATCCACTCCCAAGATCCTGCGCTTTTTAAACAAAAGGAGACTACAATAGGATGAGGCAGAAGTTGGCTAATGTAGACTGGAAACAAAGACTTTACGGTGGGAAAGTTGACAGACTGCGGGAATATCAAAGCAATTTTTCAAACTGCTCAGCAAAAGTATATATCAGGGAAAAGGAAGGACTGTAGGAAAAGGAATAATCTGCCATGGGTGGCTTAGGAAATAAGAGAGTCTATCAAACTGAAATAGAATGCATACAAATTGCCAAAGACCAAGGAGATTAGAAAAAGTTTAAAGATCAACAGAAAGCGAGATGGGATTGGGGGAGAAAAGTGATGAGTAGCTATCCCCAGGGACAGAATAGCAGTTTACACTGTTAGAGGGGAACCTATTGTGTGAGGAACATATGGCCTCTGTAATTGTTGAAGCACTTAACTGTTACCACAGAGATAATCCTGATCAAGTTAAAAATCACAGCACTCTCCAAAAGCTTGTACTTCCAAATAAACCTGTTGGACGAAAACCTGGTGATGTGTGGTTTTTAACTTTGTCCAACCCACCACCGGCTCCTCCACATCAGAATCCTGATAGACAGCCCCATTGAAACTGAAGCGCCTGTCAGATACTTGAGGGAGCCAAAGGGGCATGGGGGGAGGGGTGTGTGGTTTAACCACAAAGTGCTGAACTGAACTCGACTTTCAAACTGCCGTTGCCATGGAGATAATACTGAGATACAGTTTCTATTCAAAGTCCCAAACCACAAAGGTATAAGAATGGGAGCGGCACATCGGACAGGTGGGGAGTTACCTGATGCTGCCTGGAGGTGTTCTACATGTACACTATCCAGGTAACTGCCATGTTTCATCAATAAAGACTCAAAGAATAGCTCTCAGAGTTCTGTGCCTAGCTATTCCTATCCAGCAGGGTTCAGGAATATGAGGACACAGCAGTCAGTCTTCACAGTGGAGGATACGAAGAACATGCCAGTAATTGATAAGGAGACTGAGGAAGGTGAGGACCTAGAAACAACAGTTATCATGAAAGAGTTAGAGCTGGGCAAGCTAATGGAGCTAAAGGTAGACAAGTCTCTTTGCCCTGATGGAATATATCCCAAGATACCAACAGAGTTAGGGGGAGAAATAGCAAATTGACATAGTCATAGAATCCTACATCAGAGACAGGCCCTTTGGCCCAAACTGGCCCATGCCAATCAGAATGTCCATCCATGCTAACCCCATTACCATGCACTTGGCTCATCTGATTCTGAAACTTTCCTATCCATGTATTTGTCCAAATGCCCTTTAGATGTTGTTAACAGACCCACCTCAACCGCTTCCACTGGCAGTTCATTCCATATACATACCACCCTCTGTGTAGAACAGTTGCCCCTCAGGTTCCCTTTTATTCTTTCTCCTTTAACCTTAAACTGATACCCTCCAATCCTGAATTCCCTGGGAAAAAGACTGAGTGCATTCATATTACCCATGCCTCTCATGATCTTATACACTTCTTTAATATATTACCCCTCGGTTTCCTCTGCTCTAAACAAAAAAGTCCTCGCTTGTCTAACCTCTCCCTGTAACTCAGACCCCTGAGACCTGGCATCATCCTTGTAAATTTCTTCTGCACCTTTCCAGTTTCATAACTGGAACCTACACTGCACTCATCACATTTCCCGTGTTACCCCACGGGGCACTGGAACCGACGTGACAACACCAATGAATTACAATCCATGATCGACAATTCACTCCGTTACAACAATTCCATTTTCACAGCTTCTTCCATGATGCAGGAATCCTTTTGTCTTTCTGGTTTCATGGTAAATTGCCCTCATACAAAACCAATCTGGGGCTTAACTGTTCCTGGGAAATGTGCCATGATTTTTTAGACTTTCAAAAACCAAATGAAATCTCTCTCTACAGTCATCACACTAACACGGACTTTGCTGTCTCAGTACTTTTTCCAGCCGCACTGACATTTGAGATATTCGTCCACGGGCAGAATGCACACCTTTCGTTCCAGATGAAAAGGCCAATGATATCCAGATCGGCACTGATCCAGTAACAATCAAAACTGAACATGAAATTCAATTTGAATTTCTCAACTGCAAATCCCCCCTTTCAGTACTCTACAACAGAGAAAACAAAGTGCTGGAGATCCTCAGCAGGTCTGGCAGCATCTGAAATGGTGACAGATGCAGGAAACATTGCAGCCTGGAAGAAGTGTTCAGATGATTACACCAGGCACGTGCGCTTGATGACCGGTATGGAGAAGATGGGGGCATTGTGTTCAACAGTTTTATACCAGAGACTCTGACCCCATTTTATTCTGTGTTTCTCTGAGATTCCCTCTTTTCAGAAGCAGGCAGGAGTGGGAAGCAGTGGAGAATGTAAATGATGTGTGACCTTCCTAGTGAGAGGATTCGAGTACCGGAGCAGGGATCCCTTTCTCGAAGGGCCTTGGCGAGACCACACCTGGAGTACTGCGTGTACCTTTGTTCCCCTTTCCCAAGGAAGACTCTC
Source organism: Chiloscyllium plagiosum (assembly GCF_037043375.1). Lineage (NCBI taxonomy): Eukaryota > Metazoa > Chordata > Chondrichthyes > Orectolobiformes > Hemiscylliidae > Chiloscyllium > Chiloscyllium plagiosum. Next base: position 20,334,696 of record NW_028270189.1, read on the forward strand.
CTGGTTACTGAGAGAGAGTAAAGGAGGGGCACCAGCCTGAGTCCTGGGATGTGTAGATAGTTAAGGGCTGCAGATGCTGGAAGTCAGAGTTTATACAATGTTGATCTGGGGACGTGCAGCAGGTCAGACAGCATCAGAGGGGCAGGAACGTTGATGTTTTGGGTCAGGACAGTTTGTCAGTCCGAATGAATAGTCCTGACCCAAAACATCAATTTTCCTGCCCCATCGTATCCATGCTGGTCATCAAACGCCTATTTATTCTAGTCCCACGTTCTGGCACTCCATGTAACATCTTGGTGTGATCATCTAAACACTTCTTCAAGGCTGCAATGTTTCCTGCATCTGTCACCATTTCAGATGCTGACAGACTTGCTTAGGATGTCCAGCAATTTATGTTCTTATTGCAGATTTCCACCATTTTGCTGAAGCATATAGAGTCATAGAAATGTATACAGCTCCATATTTTGTTGACTCACATTTCTGAGATGGCAGGACTGATGGCTGAAGAGGGACTCAATCCTCGTTTAATCCTCCTTTTCTTTGGCTTTCTGAGCTGCTGACTACATCACTAATATTCTACCTCCCATTCCCTGACCTGAATCTGACCCATCTAAGCCGACACTTTAGTTCCCAACCCCCTGCCAGACTAGTTAAAACCTCACCAATGGAACTGCAAAAGCCCCCATCAGATTTGTCTCAGCTCTGCTCAGGGGTAACCGGTCAGGCTGGTATAGGACCCACCCAGAAACAGTCCCAGTGCCTGAAGAATCTGAACCTTTCTCTGGTACACCATTTCCCCAGCCACACATCCAGCTGATCTACCCTCTTATTCCTGCTCTCACGAGCACATGGCACTGGGAGTAAGTCTGAACTTATTACATTTCAGGATCTACATTTTAATGCATCTCTGCTCTCCCTATATCTAGCTTTCAGGCCCTCATCCCCCTGTTTAGCGATGTCGTTGGCATCTGTGTGTTCCACCACCATGGGCTGTTTAACTCCAGCTCCAGAAAGTCCTGCAGCCGCTCCATGATATTGCGGATCCTAGCTTTATGGAGGTAACATACCATCCTGGATTCATGTCTATGGTCACAGCAGTGCCCGCCCTAACCCTGAGCATTGAATCCCCTGTCACTATAGCCGTGTTTCCTCTCTTTCCTCCCGCTCTTTGCAGCGGAGCTCTCTGTGGTGGCATGACCCTAGCTGGTGCTGATTTCCCGAGAAGCCACCCCACCCATTCCCACCCTTACAGAATCCCAAGCGGGATACAGTATCTGTATGAGAAGGGGATGACCACTGGGCACCCCTGCACCCCATTTCTGAGCCTTTTCCTTGATCTGATGGTCACCCATTCCCTTTCTGCCTGTGTAGCCCTCACCTGCAGTGTGACTAACTCACTAAACATGCTGTCCATAACATTCTCAGATTCTCCACAGTGAGTCCACTCACAGCTCCAGGTCTGAAAAGCAGTTTCCCAGTAACTGCAGATGAACACACTTGCAGCACACATAGCCGTCAGGCACACTGGAAGCGTCCCTTATTTCCCACACTGTACAAGAGGACCACACCACGGGTCTGAGGTGCCATATCACAACATCTCTCTACATTTATCTCGTTACTCCCATTAAGAAAATTTAAATGAGTGCGCAACCTTCCTTCACTTCAAACATGCACATTATAATAAAAAAAAAACTTTACTTCAGCAGATATGTCATACTTTAAAAACTTAAATACTCCGCAGGTATCACTGAGAAATTGGCTGTTCCCATTGGGACCACGCGAATTACTGAATGGCCTGAACTAAACTTGAGTTTCAGCTTCACCTTCTCCCAGTCTCACCTCACTCTGTTTACACCCAACTCCAAAACACTCTCATTGAGCCAAGCAGCACTCTCAGTGCAGCCTTGTCATTTTCAATGTCTGCTCACACCGACACTGCCCTCAGCCTCCTGTACTGTTCTAATGCATCTCAATGGGAGCTCAGGAACAGCATCTCATCTTTCAGTTCAGCCCTTTGCAACCCCAGAGTCAACATGGACTTCAGCAGTTTCTGGATGAACAGACAGTTGTCAGAATCTGGAATGTTCCACCTGAAATGGTGCTGGAATTTGAGTCCACAAGGAAATTCAATGAGAAGCTTGCAGGGAATTGGAAGTAGAGGGTTTACAGGTTAACATCATGAAATGGGTGACTGGGACTAAATCTGGCATTTGGATAAATCTGTGCTCTCTCTCAGGCCAATACCTCCTTCCACAGCTGCAGGACCAAGAATTGAACACATACCCAAAGGGTGATCTGACCATGAACTTGAACATCTTTCTGCTTTTTGCTTGACAAAACTATTGGTGATATTTTCTCAGACTGAACAAACCTTTCTCGTTCCACAGTTAAATGCCAATGATATTCAGATCGTGATTATTCCGTGGACTGTAGAAACTTGTTTTTGAGATCCCAGTCTCAATTATTCTCAATTAATATCCTATAAAATGAATTCGCAAAACAAAGCTCACAATCAGTGCAAGATGAATAGTGAAGGCGAACACTTCTCTTGGTATGTGTTTGATGTGTAAACACTCCTCTTGAAATCACCCCACCCCCCCAAAAAAGAGGACATGTGCATGCGCCTTGCTGTACCTTACCCCAAATAAAGATGGCGGCCATAACCCAGGACCTCTCACTGCCTGAGGCCCACAGCTGTTTTCCTCTTTGCTGCAAATGTGGGACCAAGATTTTCTAATTCAGATTAACAACCTGCACAGAGTATGACTAAACCCTCCCAGTCTACACTGATACATCTCATCCGGTTTCTGCTGCCACTCTCCCCTTTCCACCTCCTGCAAACACCAAGGGTCATCACGGGTTCTGTGACCCTTCATCAGAACCGAAAACAGCTGGGAAAAGTAGAATCCCTATAGCGTGGAAACAGGCTCTTCGGCCCAACAATTACACATCCACCCTCCGAAGTTCATTTCACCCAGATCCATTCCCCTCCCTATTACTCTCCATTTCCCTGGACTAATGCACATCCACGAACACTACGGGAAATTTAGCTGGGCCAATTCACTGAACCTGCACATCTTTGGACTACAGGAGATAGGGGTAAAGAGTAAATAATAGGTGGGGACAGAGTGCAAAGAGAGACAGGAACATTTGTAAAGATAAAGGAGTGAATAACGATCTGGTGGGACGGTGGAAAGCTGTTAGTGGAGGAGACAGGAACCTGGTAGCATCTGAGTGGCAGTGGTGGAAATGGTGACTGATGAGTTACATTGTGGCTGCAAAAAGGCCACACTTTAACGCAAGCTGGAAGAACAACACCTCATCTCCCAGTCGGGGACCCTGCAATCCTCTGGCTTCAACATCAAATTCAATAATTTTAGGTCTGAACTCTCCCACGTCCTAGTGTCTTTGCCCCCTACCCCACATACCAGGCCTTGTTATTACATAGCCTGCCATTACACACTACCAATGTTTAGCCACTAACAGTCCCCATAAACAGCTATTCACCCTCCCCTCCCCCCCCCCCAAGCCAAATCGTTATCCACTCCTTTGTCCAACTGCTCCTATCTCTCTCTTTGGACTCTATCCCCCCCTATCATTTACTCCTTAACCACTACCTTCTGCATAAAAACCAACATTTTTTCCGAGTAGCACTAGTTCCTGAGGATGGATCACCGAATCCAAAATGCGAACCGATTTCTCTTCACAGATGCTGCCAGATCTGCTGAGCTTTTCCAGTACTTTCAGTTGTTGTGTGTGATTTACAGCCTCCGCAGTTCTTTTGGTTCTAATTTCCCCGGAGTATCTAATTCAGGTCCAGCAGACTGAAACAGTGTTTATCAACCCTCCCAGTCCACACTAACTCCATCTCTCTCCCAGTATCTGCTGTCTCTCCCACTCCTTCATATTCAGTCCCCCCTCACAGTGACACTGCGCCTGCAAAGCTGATGGTCATGTGTTGGCCTGCTGGACCCACCCCTCATTCACTCCCATTGGCTGGAGGATCACGCCAACTCTCCTATTGGTCTGAAGCTGTGTCAATCAGCCAGGCCCCATTGTGACCTGAGTGGTGGGATCCTCCCAGGTGCATCAGAGGCTGAGGGGTGACCTCATAGAGGTTTATAAAATCAGGAGGGGCATGGGTAGGATAAATAGACAAGGTCGTTTCCCTGGGGTGGGGGAGTCCAGAATGAGAGGGCATAGGTTTAACATGAGAGGGGGAGAATTTAAAATGGATCAGAGGGGCAATTGTTTTTCCCACTGAGTTTGGTGCGTGTATGGAATCTTCTGTCGGGAAGTGGAGGATGTTGCTACAATTATACAAATTTGGCATCTGGATGGGTATATGAATAGGATAGAGTGATATGTGCCAAGTGTTGGCAAATGGGTCTAGATTAGGTTGGGATATCTGGTTGGCATGGACTTGTTTAACCAAAGGGTTTATTTTCATGCTGTACATCTCTACGGCTGTGCCCTGTGATGAGCTTCATCATTCACAGTGAATTGGGCAGTATCACAGAGCACAGGGGCTGGAGGCTATTCCGCCCATTGGGGCTGTACTCTCTCCCTCTGGAGATAGTGCCAGTCAGTCCCAACTCAACTTCCATTTGGACATAGCCCTCCAAATCCTTCCTTAAAAAAGTTAAATTTCAAATTTGTTTTGACAATAGCTACTGAATCTGCATCCAGCTGTCTTTCAAACTGTTCCAGATGCTCAGAATTTAGTGAGTAAAATAATCTTCACATTTTTAATCTGCATTATTTGCCAGTTACCTGAAAGTAGTTGCTAAAAATTGTGACGTTAAAAATTTCTCACTCTGTCTCTCTATAAATGAAATGCCCTGGAAACAAATCAACTCCTGGTCGAAATCACAGCTTAACCTTCTCAGCTCCAAGGAGAATTGTCTGACCTTCTGCTAACTCTCCATAAAAGAGAAACCTATCTTAATTTTAATTTATTAGTGCCATAGAGATGTACAGCACAGAAACAGACCCTTCAGTCCAACTTGTCCAGGCCAACCAGATATCCTAAATTAATCTCGTCCCATATGCCAGCACTTGGCCCATAACCTTCTAAACCTTTCCCAATCACATATCCAATGAGATGTGTTTTAAATGTTGTAACTATACCAGCCTCCACACTTTCTCTGGCAGCTTATTCCATACACGTATCACGTTCAGCTTGAAACTTTGCCCCTAATATCCCTTTTCAATCTTTTCCCTCACACCTGTGCTTTCTAGTTTTGGACTCACCTAAACAGGAATAAGACCCTGGCTGTTTACCCTATCCATGCCCCTCACGATTTTATCAACCTCTATGGTCACCCCTCAGCATCCGATTCTCCAGTGAAAACAGCCTCAGCCTATTCAGCCTCTCCCTATAGCTCAATCCCTCAACCCTGGAAACATATTTTCTGAATCCTTTCAAGTTTCACAATATCATTCCGATAGTGGGGAGACCAGGACTGAAAGCTGATTCAGTCACTTCTGGAATTCTATGTCCTGTACAGCCGCAAAATGACGTCACAACTCCTGTACTCAATGCACTGACCGATAAAGGCAAGAATACTAAACACCTTCTTCACTACCCTGCCTATCTATGATTCCACTTTCAAGGAACGATGAACCTGCACTCCAAGATCTCTTAGTTCAGCAACACTGCCCAGGACCTTCCCATTAAGTGTAGAAGTCCGGCTCTGATTTGCTTTTCCAAAATGCAGAACCTCACATTTATCAAAATTAAACTTCATCTGCCACTCCTCAGCCCATTTGATCGGAGTCTCATTGTACTCTGAGGTAACTTTACTGTCCACTGCACCTCAAATTTTGGTGTCTATTGTAAACCTACTAACCATAGCTCCTATATTCACATGGAAATCATTGATATAAATGACAAAAAGCAGTGGACCCAGCACCCAGCCTGACAGCATTTTGCTCACCACAGGCTTCCAGTCCTAAAAGCACCCTTCACCAAGACACTGACTGCTCAGCAAGGTTAGAGCTCATGGAATACAGGGAGAACTAGCCAATTGGGATCCAGAACTCGCTCAAAGGCAGAAGACAGAGGGTGGTGGTGGAGGGTTGATTTTCAGACTGGAGGCCTGTGACCAGTGGAGTGCCACAAGGGTCGGTGCTGGATCCACTACTTTTCGTCATTTATATGAATGACTTGGATGTGAACATAGCAGGCATAGTTAGTGAGATGACACCAAAGTTGGAGGTGTAGTGGACAGTGAAAACAATTACCTCAGAGTACAACGGGATCTTGATCAGATGAGTGAATGGGCTGAGGAGTGGCATTTGGGGAAATCAAATCTTAGCAGGACTTATACACTTAATGGTAAGGTCCTGAGGAGTGTTACTGAACAAAGAGACCTTGGAGTGCAGGTTCATAGCTCCTTGAAAGTGGAGCCGCAGGTAGATAGGATAGTGAAGGCGGCATATGGTTAGAACATTAAGTACAGGAGTTGGGAGGTCATGTTGTGGCTGTACAGGGCATTGGTGAGGTCACTATTGGAATATTGCGTACAAACCTGGTCTCCTTCCTATTGGAAGGATGTTGTGAAACTTGAAAGGGTTCAGAAAAGATTTACAAGAACGTTACCAGGATTGGAGGATTTGATCTCAGCTGGGGGTTGAATAGATTTTGAATAGACTGGGGCTATTTTCCCTGGAGCGTCCGAAGCTGAGAGGTGAGCTTATAGAGGTATATAAAATCATGAGGGGCATGGATAGGATAAATAGACAAAGTCTCTTCCCTGGGGTGGTGGATCCCAGCACTAGAGGGCATAGGTTTAGGGTGAGAGGGGAAAGACTTTAAAGAGACTTGTAGGGCAACGTTTTCACAGAGGGTGGTATGTGTATGGAATGAGCTGCCAGAGGAAGTGGTGGAGGTTGGACGAATGCAACATTTATAAGGCATCTTGATGGGTATATGAATAGGAAGGATATGGGCCGGGTGCAAGCAGGTGGGACTACATTGCGTTGGGATATCTGGTCAGCATGTACTGGTTGGACCGAAGGGTCTCTGCTTCTGTGTTGTACATCTATGACTCTTTGATGTTCCAGTCAATTTTGTATCCAAATAGCTAGTTCCGCCTGTATTCTATGGTGTTGAACTTGCTAACCAGTCTGTTATGTGGAACCTTGTGTCTTTCTCAAGTCCAAGTTAATGACTTCCATGCACAAAGCCATGCTGACTATCCCTAATCTTTTCTTGCCTTTCCAATGACATGTAAATTCTGTCCCTGAGAATCCCTTCCAACAACTTGCCTGCCACTGACTTCAGGCTCACTGGTCTATAGTTCCCTGGCTTTTCCTTACTACCTTTCTCAAATAATGATTTGGAGATGCCAGTGTTGGACTGGGGTGTACAAAGTTAGAAATCACACAACACCAGGTTATAGTCCAACCGGTTTAATTGGAAGCACACTTCCAATTAAACCTGTTTGACTATAACCTGGTGTGTGATTTTTAACTTTCTCAAATAATGGCACCCATCTTCCAGCACCTTGTCTGTGGCAATCGATGATACAAATATCTCAGCGAGGGGCCCAGCAATCACTTCCCTGGCTTCCCACAAAGTTCTGGGATACACCTGCTCAGATTCCTGGGATTTATCCACCTTTCTGCTTTTTAAGACATCCAGTACCTCCTCAACTGTAATATGAACAATTGCCAAGTTATCACTATTTATTTCTCCAAACTCTCTAGCTTCCATATCAGTTTTTACTGAAAAATGATGTGAAATACTGACAGAATCTCTCCCACCGCCTGCGGTTCCATAGACAGCCTAACTGATTTTTGAGGGTTGCTATTCTCTGCCTGGTTACTCTTTTGTCCATAGTGTATTTGTCGAATCTCTTTGGATTCTCCTGAAACCAATTTCCCAAGCTATCTCACGTCCTCTTTTTGCTCTCCTGGTTTCCCGAGAGTTTTCCTCCTCTAGGAGTCACACAAACACAGCTCTCAATACCTGCCATATCCCTCCTTCATTTTCTTGACCAGAGCCTCAATTTCTCTAGTCATGCAGCATTCTCTACACCTACCAGCCTTGGCCTTAACAGGAAAATACTGTGTCTGTACTCACATTATCACAGGGCTATGGAGGCATTGGCAGATGTGGACATCAAAACAATCAATCATTCTCAGTAAAGAGGTACTGTTGAAAAAGCTAAGAGCCCAAAGGTAGATGGGTCTCCTGGCCTAATAGAATGCATCCCAGAGATGGCGGGGGAAAATAGCAAATGCTCATGTGATTATTCACTAAAATTTGATTGACTCTGGGACAGTTCCGACAGATTGGCAAGCTGCAAACGTGATGCCACTTATTCTAAAAAAATGCATAGGCTGCTGGTGAGGCCACACCTGGAGTACTGTGTACAGGTTTTGTCTCCTTACTTCTGCAAGGATGTACTGGCACTGGAGAGAGTGCAGATGAGGGACACTAGTTTGGGCCTGGAGTTGAGAGGGTTGGTGTATGTGGAGAGATTTAGGCCTGAGTTCAGGAGGAACTTCTGCAGCTAAAGGGTTGTGAATCTGTGGAATTTGCTGCTGAGTAAAGCAGCTGAGGCTTTCATCTTGAATGTCTTTAAGGCAAAAGGTAGATTTCTGAACAGGAAAGCAATTAAGGGTTACAAGTAAGAGCAGGAAAGTGGAGCTGAGGCCATGAAAAGATCAGCCCTGGTCTTACTGAATGGCAGAGCAGGCTTGAGGGGCCAGATTGCTTACTCCTGCTCCTCTTCCTTATGTTCTTATGTTCCCCCTTTCCAGCCATCCCTTTCCCTGGAAATAACTTCCCGCAAACAAATTTTGCAAGTTCTTACCTTGTGCCATCGAAATTGTCCAATTTAGAAGGCTACCTATTAGATCTGGTCTATTATTTTCTGTAACTATTTTAAAGCTAGTAGAATTATCAGAGAATCCAGACAGCGTGGAAGCGGGCCATTCAGCCCATCACATCCACACTGAACATCAGAGCCTTCTACCCTACCCCTATAACGTTGCAATTCCAATGAGCAGTCCACCTGGCCAGCACATCCCTGAACACTATGGGCAATTCAGCCTGGATAGCCCACCCATCCTACACATCTTTGGACTGTGGGAGGAAACCAGAGCAACCAGACGAAACCCAAGCAGACAACCACAACAAGGTGATCATCCCTTTCTTATTTCCCAGTCCATCCAAATAACTTCACTGGAAATACTCCCAATAATATCCTCCCTGAGCACAACCATAAAGGTATCCCTAATCCAAAATGCCATTCTGCCTCCTCTCGTCCCTCTTTCTATCCTTCCCATTGCATCTATACCCATCCATCACTGAGCCACGTTTCTGTAATATTCATGATATCCCAGTCCAATGTTCAAAACCAAATCCTCAGCTCATCTGCCTTCCCTGTCGGGCCTCTTGCACTGAAATAAATGCAGTGAAACTGCTCGGTCCTTCCTCGTTCTGTGCCTTGCCCTTGCCTGCCTTGACTGTCTAACTTCTCAACTGTACCAGCCTCAGACATACCTCTTCTCTCACTATCTCTTTAGGTTTACCCCCCACTCCCTCACTGGTTTAATGCCTCCTGAGTAGCACTAGCAAATCTCCCTGCCTGGATATTAGACACCTTCCAATTCAGGTACAATCCATCCTTCTTATGCACGTCAATTCTACCCCAGCAGAGATTCCAATGATCCAAACATAGCAATCCTTCTCCCTGCACCAGATCCTTAGCCACACATTCATCTGCTCTATCCTCCTGTTCCTACTCTCACTAGCATGCGGCACAAAGAGTAATCCAGATATTACTACCCACGAAGACCTACTTTTTAATCCTCCAGGATAATTTGCTATATTCTCTCGTCAGGACCTCATCCTTTCCTCTTCCGATGTCATTGGTACTAATGTATAATGAGCTCCCACTGATCATACTCCCTTTTGAGAATACTCTGCTCCCTCTCAGAGACATCCTTGTCCCTGGCACCAGGGAGGTACCACCCATTCTGATGTCTCACTGTCAGCTGCAGAAACGGCAGTCTGTGCCCTATACCAGAGAATCTCCTATCACCATCGATCACCAGGAACCTCATATACCTCACATTACATTGGAGCCAGTCTCTGTACCAGTACCTTGCTTGTCAGTGCGATATGCCCCTGAGAGGGTGACCTTCGACGCTTTCCGAAACAGTGTACTTGTTTGAGATCAATCAGCCGGGCCCCATTGTGAGGTAAGTGGTGGGATCCTCTCTCTCTCTGCCCTGGGATGAGCTTCATCATTCACAGTGAATGGGACAGTATCACAGAGCATGGGGCTGGGGGCTATTCAGCCCATTGGGGCTGTACTCTCTCCCTCTGGAGATGCTGCAAATCTGTCCCAACTCCCCTCTCACTTGCTCAAAGCCCACTAAGTCTTTCCTTAAAAAGTAAAATTATAAATCTGTTTGAGAACACCTGCTGAATCTGTGTCCAGCTGCTGTTCAGCCTATTCCAGGTGCGCAGAACTTACTGAGTGAAATAATGTTCCCATTTTCACTCTGCATTATTTGCCAGTTACCTGAAAGTAGTTACGAAAAATTGTGATCGTGCTAACAATTCCTCTCTCTCTGCAAATTAATTGTTTGGAAACAAATCTGCACCTGGTCCAAATCACCGCTTAACCGTCTCAGCTCCAAGGACAATTATCTGTGCTTCTGCTCGCTCTCCACAAAAGAGGAACGCATCTTAATTTATTAGTGTCATAGAGATGGACAGCACAGAAACAGACCTTCGGTCCAATTCGTTCATGCCGACTCGGAATCCTAAACTACTGGAGTCCCATTTGCCAGCTCTTGGGCCCTATCCCTCAAAACCCATCCCATTCATGGATGCCTTTCAAATGTTGTAATTGTATCAGCCTCCACTACTTCATCTGGCAGCTCATTCCACACACACACCACACTCAGCTTGAAAACGTTGCCCCTTAGATCCCTTTTAAATCTTTGCCCTCTCAACTTAAGCCCATGTGCTCTTGTTTTGGACCCACCTCACCTGGTGAGGGGGGGGGGGGGGGGGTAGAAAAGACCCTGGCTGTTCACCGTATCCATGACCCTCATGATTTATAAATCTCCATAAAGTCACCTCTGTCTTTGACTCTCCAGGGAAATTACCCCCAGCCTCTCCCTGTAGCCCAAATCCTCCAACCCTGGCAAAGTCTTTGTCAATCTTGGTCTGAACTCTTTCAAGATTCAGAACATCCTTCCCAGAACAGGGGATATTGAACTTAAAACAGAATTCCTGAAATGGCTTAATCAATGTCCTGTCCAGCCACAATATGATGTCCCAGCTTCTGTATTCAATGCATCCACCAATAAATATAAGCATACCAAACCCCACCTTCACTAGTCTGACTATCTGCGACTCTACTTTCAATGAACAATGAATCTGAACTCCATGGTCTCTTTGTTCAGCAACACTGCGAAGGACTTTACCATTAAGTGTAGAAGTCCTGCCCTGATTTGCCTTTCCAAAATACAATAGCTCACATTTATCTAAATTGAACTCAGTCTGCCATTTTTCGTTCCAATGGCCCATCTGAACAAGATCTGTTGTATTCTGAACTAACTTTCTACACTGCCCACTACACCACCAATTTTAGTGCCTTCTGACTATATCTCTTATATTCACATCCAAGTCATTTATTGAAGGCCCCAATATCCATTGCTGCAGCACACTGCTGCTCACAGGCCTCCAGTCCACAAAACAACCCTACATCACCACTCTCTGTGTCCTACCTTCAAGCCAGTTTTGTATGTAAATGTCTCGTTCTCCCAGCATTCCATGTTATCTAACCTTGCTAACCAGTCTGCTTTGTGGAACCTTGTTCAATTCCCATGGAGACAACGTTCACAGGCTGCCATCAATCATCTTTGTCACACCTTCAAGAAAAAAACACACTCAAGTTAGTGAGACACGATTTTGCACAAACAAAGCCACTTTAACTCTCCCTCATCATTTCCAAATACACGTATATCCTGTCCTTTAGAATCCCTTCCAACAACTTGCCTGCCACTGACTTCAGGCTCACTGTTCTCTTGTTCCATGGCCTCTCCTTACCACCTTTTTAAAAATAATGGCACCTCACCTGTCGCTATCAATGATACAAATATCTCAGGAGAGGCCCAACAATCTTAATGGAGGACAGAGGGGGTTAGGGAGGATATTCTAGAGGTTTGTGTCCTTGGCAGCTCCAATCGTGGAGTGATGTAGGTGGGGAATAGCTGTCAACGGAGACAGTTAGTGGTTAATCGTGGGTAGTGTGTAATGGCAGGCAATGTGATAACAATGTGTGTGAGTTAAGGGTTGGAGTTCAAGGGCAGTGGTGTCGGAAGTGGAGGAGATACACTGGAGGGCATTGGGGTTGACCACATGAGAGGGGAAATTGCAGTCCTTGAAATATGGTCCATTTGGTATGTTCTGGAGTGTTCTGCCAGCTTGCATCAAGCTTCACTGGAACACTGCACCTAAGCATGAGACAGATGTTGGCCAGGGAACACGCTCGTGTGTTAAAGTGGCAGGCAACCAGGAGCTCAGGGTCTTTTTTGGCCTGAGAGGGAGCACAGATTGATCCAAATTGCACTTCATTTCTTTGTAGGAACTGTCAGATTTAGTCCCAATCACCCAATTCATAATGTTAACCTGTAAACTCCTTATGGACTCAAATCCTAGCACCTTTTCAGGTGGAATGTTCCAGATTCTGATAACTCTGTTCATTGAGAAAAATGATCCCTTTTAAATCTTTTCCCTCTCATCTTAAGCCTGTGTCCTCTAGTTCTGAACCCACAGAACCTGGGAAAAAGGGGCTATTGTCCATGTTAACGATGTCCATGCACAAAGCCATGCTGATTCTCCCCAATTATTTGCCTTTCCAATTACATACAAATCCTGTCCCTTAGAATCCCTTCCAACAACTTGCCTGCCACTGACTTCAGGCTCACCGGTCTATAGTTCCCTGGCTTTCCCTTACCACCTTTCTCAAATAATGGCACACATCTTCCAGCACCTCACCTGTGGTTATTGATGACACAAATATCTCAGGGAGGGGCCCAACAATCACTTCCCTAGCTTCCCACAAATTTCTGGGATACATCTGATCAGGTCCCAGGGATTTATCCACCTTTATCCATTTTAAGACATTCAGGGTATCCTCCTCTGTAACATGGACACTTGCCAAGTTATCACTATTTATCTGTGCAAATTCTCTAGCTTCCATATCGTTTTTCAGTAAAAACCAATGTGTAATATTCATATAGAATCTTTCCAAACTCCTGCGGTTCCATAGTCAGTCTTGTTGATCTTTGAGGGTCCCTATTCTCTGCCTGGTCACTCTTTGTCCTTAGTGTATTTCTAGAATCTATTTGGATTCTCCTTAAACCTATTTCCCAAAGCCATCGCTTGTCCCCATTTTGCCCACCTGGTTTCCCTCAAGTATTCTCCTACTGTCTCTATACTTCTCCCGGGATCCACTCAAACCCAGCTGTCTGTACCTGCCATATCCCTCCTTCATTTTCTTGACCAGAGCGTCAATTTCTCTCGACAGGCAGCATTCTCTACTCCTCCCAGCGTTGCCCTTAACAGGAACATACTGTCTGTGTACTCTCATTGTCTCATTTTTACAGGCCTATGGAGGCAATGGCAGATATGGACAGAGAATCAATCATTCTCAGTAAAGAGGAAGTGTTGGGAAAGGGAACAGCCTAAAGGTAAAAGGGGTGCCTGGCCGTGATGGAATGCATCCCAGGGGCAAAAAAAGATGGCTGGGAAAATAGCAAATGTGTTCATGATAATTCGCTAAAATTTGCTGGACTCTGGGACGTATCTGACAGATTGGAAAGCTGCAAATGTGATGCCACTATTTAAAAAAAAAAACACCCATTAGTTTAACTTCTGTAGTGGAGAAAATGCTTGAACCTCTCAAGGAAGTAGTAGTGAGTTATCTGGGTAGAAACTATCCCATTGAGCAGACACAGCAAGGATTCATGAAAGGCAGCTCATGTTTAATGCATTTACTTGAACTATTTGGTTATGCTGCAGCTGTACAGGGTGCTGGGGAGGCCACACCTGGAGTCCTGTGTATAGGTTTGGTCTCCTTACTTCAGCAAAGATGTACTGGCACTGGAGGGGGTGCAGAGGAGGGTCACTAGTTTGGGCCTGGAGTTGAGAGGGTTGGTGTATGTGGAGAGATTGAGAAAACTGGTTCTGTACTCATTGTAATTTAGAAGAATGGGAGGTTGGATGGGGAAAAAAACAAAATTATGAAGGGTGTAAGTAAGATAGAAGCAGGGAGTTTATTTTCACCAGGGATGGGTGAAACTAGAGAACATAGCATCAAAATAAGGTGGAGCAGATTTAGGACTGAGTTCAGGAGTAACTTCTTCAGCTAAAGGGTTGTGAATCTGTGGAATTCCCTGCTGAGTGAAGCAGCTGAGCTATCAATTTTATTTGCCTTTAAGGCAAAAGGTAGATTTGTGAACAGGAAAGGAATTAAGGGTTATGGTGAGAGAGCAGGAATGTGGAGCTGAGGCCATGAAAAGATCAACCCTGATCTTATTGAATGGCAGAGCAGGTTTGAGGGGTCAGATGAAAGTTTTTGCCTTGTGCCATCAAAATTGACCTTTGAAAAGTAAAGTTTCTAAATTGGACAATCTGGTCTATTATTTTCTGTAACTATTTTAAAACTAGTAGAATTATCAGAGAATCCCAGAATCCCAACAGTGTGGAATGAGACCATTCAGCCCATCACATCGATACTGACGCTCAGAGCCTCCTAACCTCCCCCTGTAACGTTGCATTTTCCAGGGCCACCCAACCTACACATCCCCGAACACTACGGGAAATTCAGCCTGGATAATCCAATCTACTCTGCACATCGTTGCACTGTGGGAGGAAACCAGAGAACCCGGATGAAATCCACGCAGACAACCCCAATAAGGTGATCATCCCTTTCTTATTTCCCAGTTCCACCCAAATAACTTCACTGGGCATACTCCCATGTATATATTCCCTAAGCACAAACATAATGCTATCCCTAATAAAAAACACTACTCCCCCTCCTCTCTTGGCCCCGTTTCTATTCTTCCTATAGCATCTATACTCTGAAACATTAAGCTGCCAGTCCTATCCATCCCTGAGCCACGTTTCTGTAATACCCATAATATCCCAGTGCCATGTTCAAAACCATACCCTAAGCCCATCTGCCTTCCCTGTCAGGCCTCTTGCATTGAAATAAATGCAGTGTAACTGCTCAGTCTGACCTCATTCTCTGCTTTGCCCTTGCCTGCCTTGACTATTTGACCTCAGAACTGTACCAGCCTCAGACATACCTCTTTTCTCACTATCTATTTGCAATCACACCCACTCCCTCACTGGTTTAATGCCTCCTGAGTAGCATTAACAAATCTCCCTGCCCAGATATTAGACACCTTCCAAATCAGGTACAATCCATCCTTCTTATGCAGGTCAACTCTACTCCAGAGGAGATCACAATGATCCAAAAATGTGAATCATTTTCCCCTGCACCAGCTCCTTAGCAACTCATCCAGCACCTCCTCCTCTGTAATATGGACATTTTTCAAGATGTCACCATTTATTTCCCCACATTCTATATTGCCCATGTACTTCTTCACAGTAAACACTGATGCAAAGTACTTGTTTCCCTATCTCGCCCATCGCCTGAAGCCCCACACAAAGACTGCCTTGCTGATCTCTATTTTCTCCTAGTTAGCCTTTTGTTCTTAATGTATTTATAAAAGCCCTTTGGATTATCCTTAACCCTATTCGCCAAAGCTATCTCACGTCCCCTTTTTGCCTCCTGATTTCCCTCTTAATTATACTCCTACTGCCTTTATACTTGAAGGACTTTTGGATAGGAAGAAATGCAAAATATTACATCCTGACAAAACAAACGAGGGTAGGACTTACACTCAATAAAAGTAGGGCCTTGAGTAGTGATATCGGAACGAAGAGACCGAGGGCTTCACGTCTTGGAAGTTTGTGTCACATGTAGACAGGGTGGTTAAGAAGGTGCTTAGCACACTTACCTTCATTGTTCAGACCTTTGAGTACAGGAGTTGGGACATTATGTTGAGGATGTACAGAACGTTGGGGAGGCCTCTTCTGGAATACTCTGTCCAGTTCTGGTTGTGCTGTTATAGGAAGGATATTATTAAATTGGAGCAGGTTCAGAAGAGATTTACCTGCATGTTGCCATGAATGGAGGGATTGTGTTCTAAGGAGAGGCTGGGAATGTTTTCCACTGCAGTGCATGAGGTTGAGGGGTGACCTTATTAGAGGTTTATAAAATCAGAAAAAAGAGTGTAGATAAGGTGGGATAGGGGGATTCAAAACTCGGGTGCATCCATTTTGAGAAGAAATGAGAAAGGTTTGAGAAAAGACGTGAGGGTTTTAAAAAAATATATACGTGTGGAATGAATTTTCAGAGGAAGTGGTAGCTGTGAATACAATTACAATATTTAAAATACATTCAGATAAGTACATAAATAGGAAATATTTGGATGGATGTGGACCAAGCGGAGGCAGGTACAATTCGTTCAGTTTGGAATTATGGTTGGCATGGACTGGTTGGACCTTAGGGCCTGTTTCCTTGCTGTATAACATGATGACTCTAACCCTTACTAACTCTAAATTCCTCCATCCTCAACTCTCCCGATCACTGTCACCTCATCCAGCCTCACAACTCTTCCTTATTTATATAATTCCTCACCAGCCACAGAACGCTCCCTATCTCATGTCCTCCAGTTTCTCAAATCTCTGCGATATGTGCCTTTCTTTCGTTCCAGCCTTGAGGATGCCCTCATTCACTCCGATTGGTTGGAAGACAAACTGGTACGACCTGGTCCTCCAGTACAGCCCTCTGCCCCCTATTGGCCTGCGCTGACATCAATCACACGAGACCCATTGTGAGGTGAGTAGTGGGATCCTCCCTCTATCTGCCATGGGATGAGGTTCATCATTCAGTGAATGGTGCAGTATCACAGAGCACAGGGGCTGGGGGCTATTCAGCCCGTTGGGACTGTACTCTCTCCCTCTGGAGATGCTGCACATCTGTCCCAATTCCCTTCCCATTTGCCCAGAGCCCCCCAAATCTTCCCCTAAAAAGTAAAATTCCAAATCTGTTTATGAATAACTGCTGAGTCTGTGTCCAGCTGCCAATCAGACTGTTCCAGATGCTCAGACCTTACTGAATAAAATAATGTTCACATATTATTTGCCAATTACCTGAAAATAGTTCCAAAAATTATGACATTGTTAACAATTCCCTTCTCTCTGCAAATTAGATATCCTAGACACAAATTTGCAGCTGGTCAAACTCACTGCTTAACCTTCTCAGCTCCAAATACAATTATCTGTGCTTCTGCTAGCTCTCTACAAAAGAGGAACACATCTTATTTTCATTTATTCGTGTCATAGAGATGTACAGCACAGAAACAGACCTTTGGTCCAATTTGTCCATGCCAACTCGGAATCCTAAACTAATGGAATCCTATTCCCAGCTATTGATCCCTATCCCTCGAAACCCTTCCTATTCATTACCCAATCAGATGCCTTTCAAATGTTGTAATTGTATCAGCCTCCACTACTTCATCTGGCAGCTCATCCAATACACACACCACACCCAGCTTGAAAACTTTGCTCCTCAGATCCCTTTTAAATCTTTGCTCTCTTGACTTAAGCGCATGTGATCTTGTTTTGGAATCACCTAACCTGGGGGGGGAAAGACCCTGGCTGTTCACCTTATCCATGCCCCTCATGATTTTACAAATCTACATGAAGTCACCTCTCAGTCTTTGACTCTCCAGGGAAATTACCCCCGGCCTCTCCTTGTAGCCCAAATCCTCCAACCCTGGCAAAGTCTTTGTCAATATTGTCTGAACTCTTTCAAGATTCAGAACATCCTTCCCAGAACAGGGGATTTTGAACTTAAAACAGAATTCCTGAAATGGCTTAATCAATGTCCTGTCCAGCCACAATATGATGCCCCAGCTTCTGTATTCAATGCATCGACCAATAAATATAAGCATACCAAACCCCACCTTCACTAGTCTGCCTATCTGCGACTCTACTTTCAACGAACAATGAATCTGAACTCCATGGTCTCTTTGTTCAGCAACACTCCGAAGGACTTTACCATTAAGTGTATAAATCCTGCCCTGATTTGCCTTTCCAAATTACAGCACCTCGCATTTGTCTAAATTGAACTCCGTCTGCCATTCTTTGCTCCAATGGCCCATCTGATCAAGATTCTGTTGTATTCTGAACTAACATTCTTCGCTGTCCACTACACCTCCAATTTTGGTGTCTTCTGTAAACCCACTGACTATATCTCCTATATTCACATCCAAGTCATTTATTTGAGGACCGAATATCCTCAGCACACTGCTGCTCACAGGCCTCCAGTCCGCAAAGCAACCCTCCATCACCACCCTCTGCCTCCTACCTTCAAGCCAGTTTTGTATCCAAATGGCTAGTTCTCCCAACATTCCATGTTATCTAACCTTGCTAACCAGTCTGCTTTGTGGAACATCGTTCAGTGTCCATATAGACAGCGTCCACAGTCTGTCTTCATCAATCATCTTTGTCACATCTTCAAAAAAACTCAATCAAGTTAGAAAGAGAGAATTACTCACACAAAGTCATGTTGACTATCCTTAATATTTCCTGGTCTTTCCAAATACATGTAAATCCTATCCCTCAGAATCCCTTCCAACAACTTGCCTACCACTGACTTCAGGCTGCCTGTTCTCTTGTTCCCTGGCCTTTCCTTACCACCTTTTTAAAATAACGACACCTGTCTTCCAGCACCTCACCTGTCACAAACGATGATATAAATACCTCAGGGAGGGGCACTGCTTTCCTAGCTTTCCGCAAATTTCTGGGATACACCTGATCAGGACCCAGAGATTTATCCACCTTGATGCCATTTAAGACGTCCAGTACCACCTCCTCTGTAACATGGACACTTTTCAAGTTATCACTGTTGTTAACTATCAAGTTCTCCAAACTCTCCAGAAAAGAGTAGCATAGTATCTCTCCCACCTCCTGTTGTTCCATAGATGGCCTTCTTGGTCTTTAAGAAGTTGTATTCTTTGTCTGTTTTTTCTTTTATCCTTGATATATTTGTAGAAACGCTTTGGATTCTACTTAAACCATTTCCTAGAGATATTTCATGTTCCCTTTTTGCTCATCTGATTTCCCTTGAGTATAGTCCTGTAAAAACATGAACCTGTACTCCCAATTCCTCCGCCTCTGCCATATCTGCTTCCAGGAGAAGCAATTCCACTCCAGGACATCCCAGAAAGGATTCCTATTTCAAGGACTGCATTTCCCTCTCACGTGATCAAAAATTCCCTCCAATGCATATCCTCCACTTCCCGTACCTCCACCTTCCCCCCACCCCTCCAACCACAATAAGAATATAATCCACCGGTCCTCACCTGCCACCCCACGAATCTCCAGATACAGCGCATTAACCTCTGCAATTTCCGCTACCTACAGTCAGACCCCACCACCAGGCATATATTTCCCTCCCCAGCCCTTTCTATGTTCCACAGAGACCATGGGATATTTGGTGCTGATGTGCTGCCCCACTGTTACCTCCGTCACTCGCCCTGCCCAATGGTCTAGTGATACTATCACTAGATGGATAATCCAGACAACCAGATAACGTTCTGGGGCCTAGAGTTTGGATCCCGTCACAGCAGACAGTGGAATGTGAATTCAATAAAAATTTGGAAGTAAGAATCTATTAAAGACCATGAATCCATTGTTGATTGTTGCAAAAAAAAACCCATGAGATTCACTAATATCCTTCAGGGAAGGAATCTGCCATCCTTACCTGGTCTGGCCTACATGTGACTCCAGACCCACAGCAACGTGGTTGAATCTTAACTGCCCTTGAGGCCCAGCCAGTGACACCCTCATCCTGTGAATGAATTAAAAAAGGTCAAGTCTTGTATACAATCATACTATTCTTACAGATAAGTGAACTGTTAGTAAATTTGCTTCTCAATTCCCGGCTGACTATTTATTTCTCAGTTCCACCTGTACAACTTGCCTGGATGTACTTCCAGGATTATCCTCCTGAAGCCCAGCCATAATGTTATCCCTCATCAAAACCACCTCACCCCCTTGCTCTGTTGCCCCCTTTCTATCCTTGCTATAGCATCTATACCTTGGAACATGAAGCTGCTGGTCCTAACCATTCCTAAGTCATACCTCTGTAATTGCTGTAATATTCCAGTGCCATGTTCAAAACCATACCCGGAGCTCCTCTGCCTGACCTATCGGGCCTCCTGCATTGACATAAATGCAGTGTAACTGCTCAGTCCTACCTCATTCTGTGCCTTGCCCTTGTCTGCCTTGACTGTTTGACGCCTGAACTGTCCCAGCCTCAGACTTGGCTCTTTCCTCACTCTTTTGAGTTTACCTCCATTCCTTCACTGGTTTAATGCCTCCTGAATAGCACTAGCAACTCTTCCCTTTCAGTGCAGGTACAATCCATCCTTCTGATGAAGGTCAATTCTACCCCACAAGAGATTCGAATGATCCAACAATGTGAACTCTTCTATTCCTATGTCATTGATACCAATAAACAACAGCCTCCCCTCAAAATGGTTACTCTCCCCTTTAAGAATATTCTGCTCCCTCTCTGAGGCATCCTTGTACAAAAATTACACATTCGAATAATAAACCTTACACTCATCACATCATTATAAAAGGATTACATAACACATGATGGTTTGGGGAGACCTTTTGAGAGAATGTGATGATTCAAAGGAGAATTTTTAAGCAGCAAATGGGATTGATCTGGAACGCAATACTCACAATGCGAATATCCAGGTCCTGATGTACTGAGTAATTCAGAGTTTGGCAGAACATTTACTGAGATCACCATCTGAATGTCCACCTGTAATATCCTGGAATACAAGTTTATAAAATCTGTCACTCTCAGTTCAAGTTAGAAACCCACACCATCCCCTCCTCCTGGCGCAGGATTACTATAAATAATTACAACAGGTCATCAGGAAGGGGAATGGAATGTTTTGTTTAGAGGGTTTTCAGTATGAGAGTTTGGAGTATATACCTGAGAGTAACGTGAGGAAGTGGTGTTGAGACCACCATATCTGGAGTAATGTGAGCAGTTTTGGTCCCTTTAGATAAGGAAATGTGTCACTTTGTTGGAGGCATTTCAGGGAAGATTCACTAGTAGAAAGTGTGGACTGCAGATGCTGGAGATCAGAGCTGAAAAATGTGTTGCTGGAAAAGCGCAGCAGGTCAGGCAGCATCCAAGCAGAAGGAGAATCAACGTTTTGGGCATAAGCTGAAGAAGGGCTTATGCCCGAAACATTGATTCTCCTGCTCCTTGGATGCTGCCTGACCTGCTGTGCTTTTCCAGCAACACATTTTTCAGCAGGGAAGATTCACTGGGATGATCCCTGGTTTGGAGAGATTATCTTTTAAATAAAGGCTGAACAGGTTGGGACTCTACTCACTGAATTTTGGAGAAAGAGAGGTGATCTCATTGAGACAGATGGGATTCTTAAGGGGTTTGACAGGATAAATACTGAGTGGATGTTTCCGAGTGTTAATACTGAAAAGGGAGTCTGGAACCAGATTCTGGGTCAGTCGCGGAATCAAGGGTTCTGCTTCAGATTCATCAAGTTTAAGGCGACACAGAGGCGGGTAAGGGGTTTCAGTAGCAATGGAGCTGGGGTGAGGAGGAGACAAACAATGTTTAAGAGATTGGAATTCCTGGTGTTTGGGATTGTGCAGATGTCTGATCAGAAGGTCACCTTGGGGTCAAATATAACAGCAATATTGTGAAGAACGTATTTCTGCCTCAGACAGTTACCAGGGAGAGGGAGAGGCTCAGCAGTAAGAGAAAGGAATTTGGAATAACAACTGAAGGCAATGGGTTTAACCGTTACAATGTTTCATTGGAGGAAACTGCAGCTAATCAAGTAGTGGGAGCGTGGTAAGCAGTTTGGTAACTGAGTAACAGTGGAACAATGGAGAGGGATGGTGGGGAGGGAGAGCTGGGCAGTGTCAATGTACATGTGAAACCTAACATGGTGCTTTTTCACAATGTCAACTCCTGGCAGTATGTAGGTGAGATAGAGGAGAGAGCAAGGATAGATACTGGAGGGACACCAAATGCAAGGAATTCAGAAAGGAAAGAGAGAGTGGAAATGGAGCAGAATTTTCCAAAAACCGTGAGGTCAAAAGGAAGTTTTTCAAAGAAGGGGAGAGAAGGGCATAACCAGAAAAGACAGACAGCCAGAACAAGGAACAATATCTGTGAATCGGTGAGGAGGAGGAGGAGACAGAGTGTTGGAAAGTCTGTGGTTTAGCAAGCTTTGGGTAAATTGCAAAGATGAGCTCTGATAAGGCTTAACAAGAGACTGGAGAACGATGTAGGTTTAGTACAAAAACCAGAAACACCACGTGAGGCAGTTTGGCTCAGTGGGCTAGTGGGAGGGAGGGAAGCAGCAGATCGGATTATCTCAGTCATGGTGACAGAGAAACTCCATGTGCTCCTCACTCATGTTATTGGAGGTGAGGATAGAGGAGACAGGATGATGGACAGTGTTTTACAAAGAAACAAATCCAGGGTTAGTGATATTTAAAATGAGTGAACAAACCTGATGTGTTTAGCTTTTATCCAGAATATTAAAACAAACGACTGAAGTCCTGGTTCGAATCCCGTCTTGGCAGATGGTAGAATCTGAATTCACGAAAAAATAACTGGAATTAGGAATCTCCTGATTTCCATGAAACCATTGTCAATGGTAAAAAAAATCCTGCCAACCTGACAGCAGCCCAGCCAGCTACTCACTGTACTAACCACTGCAAAGTCTCAATACAGGAATGAAACTGGATGGACCATGTGGCATCTAACAAGGCACCAGAAATTACAACCACAGAATCAGCCCTCTCGATGGTGCAACGTCCTCCTCACTCACATTTAATTTTTGATGCCAAAATGTGGAGAGCTGTACCTCAGACTAGTCAAGAAACAGCCTGACATAGTCATATTCACGGAATCATCCCTTACAGACAATGACCAGACACCACTTTCACCATCCTAGATATCGAGAGTGTGGTGCTGGAAAAGCACAACAGTCAGGCAGCATCAGAGGAGCAGGAGAATCGATGTTTTGAGCCTCAGCCCTTCATCAGTCTGATCTGGTGTGCTTTTCCAGCACCACACTCTCGACTCTGACCTCCAGCATCTGCAGTCTTCAATTTCTCCTAAAATCTCTGGATATGTCCTGTCCCACCAGACCAGACAGAGGTGGTGGCACAGTGGTGTACAGACAGGGAGGATTTGCCCTGGGAGTCTCATGGCTCCTGCTGATTACCACGTCCCGTCCTCCCTTGGCTGATTAATCACTTCTCCTTCATGTTGAACAACATTTGGAGGAAGCACTGAGGCAACAAAATGGTATCAAACGTACTCTGGGTACAGGATTTCAATGTCCACAATCGAGACTAGCTCTGCAACAGAATTACTGACTGAGCTGGCCAGGTCCTCAAGGACATAGCTGCTCAACTGAGTCTGCAGCGGGTGGTGAGGGAACCAACAAGAGGGAAAAAAAACATACTTGATCTCATTGTTATGAATTGACCAGCTGCAGATACGTCTGGCCATGACAGTATCGGTAAGAACGACCATCACATGTTCCTTTTGGAGACAATGCCTTGCCTTAAAGTTGAGAAAACCTCCACTGTGTTGAGTGGCACTATCACCGTTCTAAATGGGACAGACTTCAAAGAGATGTAGGATCTCAAACAGGGTATCTATGGAGGTACTGTGGGACATCAACAGCAGCAGAACTGTACTCCAGCACAATCTGTAATCTCATGGGTTTGTACATCCTGCACTCACCCATCACAATGGACAGTAAAGGAGGGCATGCCATGAGCAGCACCAGGCAGTCCTAAAAATGAAGTGCTAATCTGGTGAAGCTATCAAACAGAATTACCTGCATATCAAACAGCATCAGCAGCAAGCAACAGAGCTAAGTGATCCAACATCCAATGGAACAGATCGGAGCTCTGCAGTTCTCCCACACCCAGTTGTGAACGGTGATGGACAATTAAACAACTCACTGGGGAAAGCATCACAGATATCCCCATCCTTACTAATGGAGGGGCCTCGCACATCCATGCACCAGATAAGATGACAGCATTTGCAGCAATCTTCAGCCAGAAGTGCAAAGTGGGATGATCCATCTCAGCCTTCTCCAGTGGTTTCTAACATCACAGATGTGAGTTTTAAGCCAGTTCGATTCAGTTTGAATAACATCAAGAAATGGTTAAGTAGTGCAAAGGCTACGGGCCCTGCCAATATTCTGGCAATAATACTGATGGCTTGTGCTCTAGAACTTGCCACCCACCAAGCCACGTACCGCTCCAGCACTGGCATCTACCGACAATGTGGAACATGGCCCAGGGATGTTCAACACAAAAACACAGGGCAATCCAACCCAGGCAATTTCCATCTATCAGCTGTAAAGTGATGGAAGATGCCATCACCAGGGCTACCAAGCAGCAGCTGCTCTGCAACAGCCAGCTGAGCGACACTTGCTTTAGGTTCCACCAGGGCCACTCAGCTCCCGATTGTGTTACCGCCCTGATTCACAACCTGACAACCAGCTGAATCCCAGAGGTGAGGTGAGGGTGATAGCTCAGTCCCACTCCAAGATCACTATTTCTAGCTGATTTCACCCTTGTCTCAGCTCATATACTTTCATCCACATTGTGTTATCTCTAGACTTCATTATCCAAATTCACTCCCTGGCCAGCTTCCCACATTCAACCTCCCTGTAATCTCAAGAACATCTAAATATCTGCTTGTTGACTCATCAAAAGTCTCCTATTCATAAGCAACAACACAGAGTCATAGAGATGTACAGCATGGAAACAGACCCTTCGGTCCAATCCGTCCATGCCAACCAGATATCCCAACCCAATCTAGTCTCACCTGCCAGCATGTGGCCAATATCCCTCAATTTAAATTTCTCACACTTGATTTAATTCCTGGCTGTGATAATCCCTAGCTCCCTGCACCACACACACTTTGAGACCTCAACAACCCATTTTCTTTGAGACTCCCAACCATTTGTTAATTCATTACTTCATCTGTGTGGCTGTTTCTACAGTTGCTGAAGCAGCATTGTCTGAAATTCGCAACCAAAATCTCACAGGTCTGCTTTCCACCTTTAAGACATCCCTCAAAACCTGCTTTTGGTCACCTGACCTAATATCTCCATCTCTGGCCTTATGTCTAAAGTTCTCAATAGTATTTTTGTGAAATTATAAGCATGATAATAAAAATACAAACTGTTGTTGATTTGACATTATTTTCAAATCATCACTGTTGCTGTAATGAATACTCTGTAATGTCTCTTACCCAACCACATTGTGAGAGTGTCTTCACCACACAAACTGCAGCTGTACAAGAAAGTCAAACATCACCCTCTCCACAAGCAACAGAGCTTTGGCATTAATCACTGGTATCTGTGGAAGGAGAAACACAGTTGATGTTTCAGGGACTACAAAATGGATTACAGGGAATGAAAATCGTGCAGAATTTGATAGTCAGAAATGGAAGGAAAATACACTTGCTTGTTGGAAAAAAGAATTCTTGACTGTCAAAAATATTCAAGAAAAAATTAATCTGATAATCGAGCAGCACATGGTCAGGGGCTGGGCCGCAATGAAAAACTCATTTGCAAAGGGTCAATAAAAGTAATAATACAGTAGTAAACAGACCAAAAATACACCCATGGTCCGAGACTGAGGAAGCTAGATATTGACAAAGTGGCCATGAGGGAGCCCAGAGGTGAATCAGAGCTGTATGGGCTGCTATGATCACAATGACTCTCTACCAGACAAAGGCTGCACATGCGCCCGGCCGGACCTTGCCCCCTACAAAGATGGCGGCGGTGCACGTGCCCAGTGAATCGTTGTCCCGAATAAAGATGGCGGCGCTCACTCAGGCCTGCAGCCGCGCTGAGGCAATTCCCCATTTACTGCAAACACGGGACTGGGACGTTCAAATTTGTGTTTTCCGACGTGCACAATTTGTTTGTAAAACCTCTCCGCTCATAGCAACACATTTTTTCTCCCGTTTCCCTGTTTATTTCTTTCCTTACCGTATCCTTTCTCTCCATAACTTCCCGAAAATTCATTACGGCGACTCTGCGCCGCGATCGAGGGTGATCACATGGTTTAGTTTAGCTCCGCCCACCGTCCTTTCATTGGCCCGGTGCTGACATCAATCACCCGGAGTCCCTTAGTTGGCTACAGCATACGCAGTGTGTCCTGCTTTTGCTGATATGTTGGGTAATGTGATGGGAGAGTTTGCTGAGGGTAAGAATTCCCTTTGTGTGAGCTCTGCAGTAGATTTCCTTTATTCATGGAGGGAATTGCCTTCCTACTCATGACTGAATAGCTGTGATTGATGAATCAATGCCATCTGAATCAGTACATAAACACCACTTTTTCACAACATCTGAGATCTTTAGCACATTGTATCACGGTCTTCTTTGGAATAAAAAAACATGAAACGGAGCCTCAAGGAATCGGAGCAGGAGTAATGCATTCATCGCCTTCAGCTTGTTCCCTCATTCTATCAGATCATGGCTTGGCCAACCGAGACCTCAACACCTCTTTTATGCTTGATCCACATAGCCTTCAACTGCTCAATATTTCAAAAATCTATCTGCCCTCTTTTAAAATAATTTGAGATAGAATCATAGATTCCATAATGTGTGGAAACAGTCCCTTCAGCCCAACAAGCCAGAACAACCCTCTGAAGAGTAACCCAACCATTCCCCTCCCACATTTAACTTTCACAATTGTTTGGGTGAGAAAATTCTAGCCATTCACCGAGAGAAAAAAATCTTTACTTTTTCTAAAATGAATGTTCCCTTATGTAATGTCCCCTGGTTTGAGACTTCCCTTGTGCTAGATCTCGTCAACATCTACCCTTTCAACCTCCTCAGAATCCTGTTTCCTTAAGATCACCCCTGCTTATCTATTCTTGATAGGTCAACCCTTTCGTCCTCGAAGCAGCTAAGTGAAACTTTTTTGAATGGTCTCCGATGTGGTTTATCCTTTATTGAATATGGGAGCTATCATTGTATACAGCACTGCAAGTGAGGACTCAGCAACAGCCAGTGTGCTTAACCAATCCCCAATCCATGCTAATACATTATGCCAATACCATTAGCTCCTAAATTGTGCAATTAACTTTTATGTAGCACCTTATCATTTGCATTTTTAAAATCCAAACACAGAACATCATTGGATTACTCTTTATCAGCCCTGCCTGTTATCTCCTCAATGAACTGTCGCAAATTTGTCAAATATAGTTTCTCTTTCACAAACCCCAGTCTACTATGTTTAATGATAAACTTTTCTAAATGTCCTGCAATTTCTTACTTTAATATTCGACTCTGTAGGTTCTTTCAGTAGATTTGCTAAGTATGATTCCCCTCTCTTAAATCCATGCGGACTCTGTCCAATCCTGTCACTGTTCAATAAGAAACTTGATTGTATTCCAATATAGTTAGTAAATGTATCTGTATTTATTTTTAAAAATAGATTACTTATAAATGCTGGACCCATGCAATAATCAATGAATTTGTGACTCTGAATTTGGGTTATAATGTTTTTTTCTGTTAATTCCTTTTCATACTGTGTTATGCAGACAGCACCGAATGATCACTCTTAATTGTGAGTAACTTTGAAAATAATATATTTTAAAAATGACATCCCAAAATGCTGCCTCATTATTGTGCAAGGAGGATTTTGCATTCAATAATTTGCAGATAAAATTGAACAGCTTTTTGCTGCAATTTGGCCAGACTGAAGATTACACCAAAGTGGCAACTCTGCTCTCAACTTCTTACTTGACACTGCCCAAGGCGATACTAATGGGACTTTACTTTGCCATTCTTGTTCACCAGCTTTATTTCCAGGTTTAATCCTATAATCATTCTAGAGCTTGTAATTTTCGACAACTTCTCTTTTAGGTACATATATAAATATCAAACTGAAATGTTGCACTGAATGGTACCAAATCTGAAATTAGTCTCTAATCTGATAGTAACATGTTCTGACCCTTCTACGTATGTATTGGCATAAGTCTATGCCAGTTATTTTTCTGAAGCCTGTGTTTCCTGATGAAAGGGTTATGCCCGAAACATTAACTCTCCTGCTTCTATGATGTTGTCTGACTTGCTGTGCTTTTCCAGCATGACACTTTTCGATTCTGATGTCCAGCTTCTTTGGTTGTCACTTTCTTCTTTGAGTAGATTAAACCAAGAATATTTTTTGTTGATCAAAGTGCAATAGGAACCAATTCATGAAATTCAGATATCTCACATTTACCTTAACTATGTGAAGGCTAAGACATTACTAAATTATTGTCAGTAATTGAAACCGTGCTGACAAGGTTGTGCAGTATGCGTGCCTCACCTTTAGCGTGTTCCCAGATATCACGCAGCTGCAGTATTTTGTTTTGCACTCAGCTATATGTTGTTCTCACTTGTTTCTTTGTGAAAGATTACAAAACTAACTTGAATGAATGATTTCTTTAACCAATGTTGGGAGAAAAAAATGTCAGTATTTCAAGTGCTGATAAAGAAAAATAAACTGATAATCAGTAGAAAGGGTTTAAGATGGATATGGAACAAATGCTGGCAAATAGGACTAGATTAATTTTGGATATCTGATCAGCATGGGCAAGTTGGACTGAAGGGTCTGATTGTCTGATTGTGTGTTGTACAACTGTGACTTCATTCTCTCAATTATTCAAGACGTTAAATACTTCAAGGAGAAAAGGAGAATTTATGCAGAGAATGCACTTGAAATGATGATTGAGGTATATCAAACTCACATTGTTTCATGACCTTTTCCTCTGGGTTCTTCAATGAACAAACTTGTTTTGTTATCTGAATAACTATGTATCATGTGATTTGTTTTGCACAAAATATTTCGTTATGATCTAGTGAACTATTAAGAAGTGTTCATTTTTACAATTTAGGCAGCTTGATTATTAAGCAAGAAAGGGTTAGCGTTTTACTTCCATTGAATCATTGCTCTATAAAAAGTAACAAGCTTTTTATCTTTTCTAGACACTGAATACATGGAAGTCAATGCTGAAGGAAAACATCCTCGTCAGTAATGTTCCCACATATGTGGAGTAATTGCTTCTGATCACTCTTCAGGTTATAGAGCCTCAGAAAGAAATGAGTTGGACAAAGTTAGCAACATCGTTTGGATGGACTATGCTCATTGGGGAAACTTGCAGGATCTGTAGAAGGAACATGTGTTTCAGAGTGTATGCAATAAACCTGAACATTGTTATTTTTTTCACAGAGCTTGGGACCCGACTGGAGCAGCAATGAAGCTCGTATTGTTTTTTAAATTTCCGAGCTTGCCAAATTATTGTTGGTAAACGCAGGTGATGTTATCAAAGCACATTTCACACTCCCCAGCCAGGAATTTGATCCCAATTCTGTCAGTCCATCCATTCCTATGGATAAGAGGTATTTTAAATGTGAGCATTCCATTTAACTATTTGAATTGAATATTTCAGTGGTTAAGTCCTCTTGGATTCTTAATTTCAAATTACTCAAATGTGATTTTTTGTCCCCCTTAAATTTGCCAAGCACTGGGCAGTTCTGAAATATTCCAAATATTTACAATAGATGCATTCACACTATTAAAGGAAACCTGGCAGATTTAAATACCATTCGGGTAGTCACCAACAATGCATAAGTAACTTTTTAAATTGCTTACTGTACACCAACACAAGCCAAGTACTACTGAAACCACAGATTGTCTCCCAAGGATTCTCAAATCTAAACGGTGCATTCCAGATATGCTCACTATCACCATCTGGGAGCAGTCTCCCAAAGTGCTCCCAGAATTTAGAAAGCACACACACTGCCTTCCAAAGCTAAATCTGCTGTCACAGGCTTCACTCTTATTGCATACAATGACATTTATTGTCCCGTTCTTTAACGTGACATGATTTTACAAACAATTTGCAGAAGTGAATGGAAAGTGTGATGTTTGTTTGACCTTTGGCTCTATGTATCAGACTGAACTGAACCTTTAGTAAGATGTGGGATCTTTCCCA
Organism: Chiloscyllium plagiosum; assembly: GCF_037043375.1. Taxonomy (NCBI): domain Eukaryota; kingdom Metazoa; phylum Chordata; class Chondrichthyes; order Orectolobiformes; family Hemiscylliidae; genus Chiloscyllium; species Chiloscyllium plagiosum. The sequence goes on from NW_028270189.1 coordinate 20,364,899, forward strand.
CAAACTTTGTTTAAAAAAAGCAAAGATTATGCTCTGAGATTTAAATGTTCAATCAGGTTTAATAAAAATCTTTCCAAAAATTGAGAGTTTGACTTCAGCTCCTTTAAAGAGACATGCTCTTGGCCTTCAATGTTGTGACATATGATCATTCTTTGGTAAAGGTGGCTGTGTGCAACACTGCAGGATGTTGTGCTGAAGTGCCTCATTGGGTTGATGAGCTTTATTACTGGTGTAACTTGGCTAATTTTGAGATGGAATGTTATTTTGAGTTAAATCTTGTTTTTAAACTGAGCTGTGCTTCTGTAACTCAAGTGTAGACACAATGCTCATGTTTACAATGAACTTTTCACTTTTGCAGATTAGTATTTTCCAATCTGTTTTGTAAATAAAGTTCAGTATAAAAAGCACAATGTTGGAGAACCGCAGGTCCAGCAGCATATCTGAGGGGAATAAAACATTGTAAGTTCAAAGTCTCATGACCTTTTGTCCTTTCAGATGAAGAGTCAGTGAAGTTGAAATGTAACATTTTTTCCTCTTCACCGATGCCCTCAGAACTGCTAAGTTTCTCCAGCACTTTGTTTCTGGGGTTTAGATCTCCAGCACCTGCAGTTTATTGTTTTATTATACATCCTATGATTTGACCTGAGGAGCGAGAGGCAGCAACTGTGATCAAGGAGGATAAAACTCCCCAACCATGAAAAAAAACACAGTTCTTTATACTTTGCAAAACACGACTGTAAATAAGAAATGCAATTAAGCTAAGTGCAAGATGGCATCCCACCTGCCTTGTCTCAAACTTGCTACTCATCCTTGAGGACTAATCTGTCAGAATTGTGTTTGCTCGCTTCCTTTGAGATCACAGTCCACAAATGTCCCAGTTCCAGTTCCTGGGCCGGCCCCAGTTACCACATTGTAGTGGGGTGGGTAGCTTTGTGTCAGCCTGAAGTTTTTGTTAATAACAACATTGCAGGTTGAAGTTGACGGTTTTGACTAATATTGTGTCATCAAACTTGGAGGAAATCCTTCCGAATGTATTGATTAACTGGACTGAGCCTGTTTACATGCAGCCCTGTTAGTAGTGCTGTAATATTCTAAGTTAAGAATCACACAACATCAGGTTATAGTCCACCAGGTGTAATTGGAAGTACACTAGCTATCGGAGCGCCGCTCCTTCATCAGGTGATTGTGGAGGACACAGTTCTATGGCACAGAATGTATAGCAAAAATTTATCGTGTGATGTAACTGAAATTATCCATTGAAAAATACCTTGATTACCTGTTGAGTCTTTCATCTGTTTGAATACCATGATTGTTTCATTTCTTTCATGTGTAAATCACAAAACCTTATTTTAAAAGTTGCATTCCTGACAACACTCAGCATTCCTGACAACACTCAACACTCCCACCAAATCACTCATTGTATTAATCACTGCACAGTCTCAAAAAAGGAATGAAACTTGATGGACCACATTACATCTACCAATGCACTGGAAAATACAACAACACAATCAGCCCTCTTGACCCTGCAACTTCCGCCTCACTGTGGGCCAACAACAGCAGCAGAACTGTACTCCAGCCCAATCTGAAATCTCATGGCCTGGTATAACCCCCACTCAACCATTAACATCAAGCCAGGGGATCAACCCTAGTTCAATGGAGAGTTCCACAGGGCATGCCAGGAGCAATACCAGGCACACCTAAAGATGTGGTGCTAACCTGGTGAAGCTACCCAACCTGCATGCCAAACAGTGCAAGCAACACCAAATAGAACTATGTGATCCAACAACCAATGGATCAGATCTGAGCTCTGCAGTTCTGCCACACCTAGTCAAGAATGGTGATGGGCAATTAAACAACTCACTGCAGGAAGCATCACAGATATCCCCACCCTTACTGATGGAGGGGTCTCACACATCCATGCAACAGACAAGACAACAACATTTACAGCAATCTTCAGCCAGCAGTGCCAAGTGGATGAGCCTTCTACATTGGTCCCTGACATCACAGATGTGAATCAAATTGGTTGAGAACGTATTTCAAATCAGATCAAGAAATGGAGAAGTAGTGTAAAGACTGTCAGCCATACTAACATTGTGGCAATAATACTGATGGCTGTGCTCCAGAAATTGCTGCCCACCAAGACAAGTACTGCTCCAGCTCTGGCACCTACTGACATTGTGGAACATTTCCCAGGTTTGTTCAACACAAAAACGCAGGACAGAGCCAACCCAGCCAATTTCCCTCCATCAGTGGACACTCGCTCAGCAGTGAAGTGATGGAAGGTGTCATCAACAGTGCTGTCACGCAGCTGCTCAGCAATAACCTTCTGTGACACCCAGTTTGGGTTTTGCCATGGCCACTCAGTTCCTGATCTTGTTGCAGACTTGATTCACAAACTGACAAACAGCTGAATTCCACAGGTGAGGTGAGGGTGATAGCCCAGTCCCACTCCAAGACCACTATTTCGACTTCAGTGATATTACCTGACCTCACCACAGTCTCAGCTCATTTACTGAAACTCTCATTCATTCATTTTGTTAACTCTAGATTTCATTATCTAAACCCACTCCTGGCCAGCATCCCACAATCACCCTCCCTATAATCTCCAGAATATTTAAAACTCTACCGCCCAAGTGCTCACTTGTACCAGAACTTGCTGATCCATCAAAAGGCTCCCATTTATAAGCAACAACAATTTACTTTCACATCCTTGACTTAATTCCTGGCTGTAATCATTCCTATATTCCTGCAACACACACCCTTTCATATCTCAATAACTCATTTTAGTTTAGACTCCCAATGATGTGTTTATTTTTGAGTTCAGCTGTGTGAATGTTTCTATAGATTCCAAGGCAACACGGTCTGGAATTCCCACCCTCTAAGATCTGCTTTCTTCCTTTAAGGCATTCCTGAAAAATTGCTTATTTGGCAATGGTTTTGGTCACTGGACACAATATTCTCCAGCTGTGGCCTTATGTCAAAAGTTCTCAATGTTTTTGTGAAATTGAAAACATGTTGATTTGTACAGATATTTTCTACTTTTCACTATCGCTGAGTGAATAATCTGTAATGTCTCTTACCCAACCACGTTGTGGGAGCGCCTTCACTATTCAAACTGCAGCTGTACAAGGAAGTCAAACATCACCCTCTCCACAAGCAACACGACTTTGGCAATGATCACTGGTATCTGTGGAAGGAGAAATACACATCATGTTTCTGGGAGTGCAATATGAATTATAGGGAATGAAAACGGTGCAGAATTTGACTCTCAGAAATGGAAGAAAAATCCACTCACTATTGGCAAAAATTCTTGACAGTCAAAGATATTGTGGAAAAAATAACCTGATAATGGAGCAGCATACGGTCAGGAGTTGGGCAGCAGTGGACAATCCATTTACAAAAAGATCTGTGAACGTAGGAGTAAAATACTAAACATGGCAAAAATACACATGTCAGACTGAGGAAGCTAGATAATGAACAAGTGGACATCAAGGAGCCCAGAGGTGAATCAGAGCAGTGTTCACTTTTATGATCCCACAGTCAGAGATGTCTAGCACAAAAATAGACTCTTCAGTCCAACCCATCTATGCAAACCAGATATTCTAACCTAAACTATTCCCATTTGTCAGCACTTGACCGACATCCCTCTGAATCCTTCCTATTAAATGCCTTTTAAATGTTACAATTTTGGTTGCCCTTTAGGCTCCTTTTGAATTTTCCCCTCTCACCCTAAACCTATATTCTCTATTTCTGGGCTCCACCACCCCAGGGTAAACACCTTGTCTATTTACGCTATCCATGCCCCTCACGATTTTATAAACCTCTTCAACATCACACCTCAGCCTATGACACTTCGGGGAAAATGGCCCCAGCCTATTATGCCTCTCCCTGCAACTCAAATCTTCCAAGCCTGGCAACATCCTTAAAAAATCAATTCTCAAACCTTTCACGTTTCAGTGCCTCTTTCTGATAAGAGGGAGACCAGAATTGCACACAATATCCCAAAAGTGGCCTAACCAATGTCCTGTACAGCTCCTTTATTCAATGCTCTGACCAACAAAGGGAAGAATCCCAAACAATTTCTTCACTATCCTATCTACCTGTGACTCTACTTTCAAGGAACTGTGAACATGCATTCCAAGGTCTCTTTGTTCAGCAATACACTCCAAGACCTTACAATTCAGTGTGAGTTCTGCTCTGATTTGCTTTTCTAAAATGCAGCACCTCACATTTATCTAAATTAAACCCTATCTGCCACTCCGCAGCCCATTGGCCCATCTGATCAATATCCCATTGTATTCTGAGACAACCTTTATGACTGTCCACAATACCTCCAATTTTGGTGTCATCTGCAAACTTACGAACCGTACCGGCTGTATTCACATCCAAATCATTTAAATGGATGAAGAAACAAATCCAGAAAAAAAAAACATCAATTTCTCTGGGTTTGAATGTGCTCTGTGTAAATTCTGCCTATGACTCTCTACCAGGGAGGGCTGCACATACACAACGCTCAACTTTGCCCCCGACAAAGCTGGCGGCCACACACGTGTCCAATGAATCTTTGCCCCGAATAAAGATGGCGGCGATCACACGATGAGGTTATTTTCCAGTTTACTGCAAAAACGGGACTGGAAGTTTCAAATTTTTATTTTCCGAAGTGCACCAAATGTTTGTAAAACCTCTCAGCCCATACCAACACCATTTCCCTCCCACTTCCTGCTGTTTATTTCTTTCCTGACCAACAGCTCTCCATCCACACGTCCCGCACACCCGCGCCCACCGTGAGGTTGATCACGTGGTATAGTCTAGTCCAGTCCCTCATTTACTCTGATTGGTCGGAGGACCAAATTCCCCGCCAGGTCCTCCAGCCGTGCCCCTGCCTTTCCATTGGTCTTCCGCTGACATCAACCACCAGGGGTCCATTGTTGCCTGGAGCATGCGCACTGCTTCATGGCTATTGTTGCTGTTTATCAGTTACAAGAGTGAGACACAAAGTTAAAAATCACACAACCACCTAATGAAGAAGCTGCAAAGCGAGTGTTTCCAAATAAACCTGTTGGACTATAACCTGGTGTTCTGTGAATTTTAATTTTGTCCATCCTAATCCAACACCAGCACCTGAAAGTCAAGAGTGCGGGAGGAATGCAAAATATAACAACAAAAGAACTCGGAACAGGAGAAGGCCGTCCTGCCTTTTGAGCTTGCTCTGCCATTCATTAAGATCATGGCTGATCATTTCGTGGACGCATAACCATTTACCAACGTTCTCACCATAATCTCTTAATTAATTAATTAATTAATTCTTTTAAATACCGTAGCTTTAAAAACGTTTACTGAACTAGCATCAACTACTTCCCTGAGCAATGAATTCCATAGAGATCAAGAAGTTCCTTCTCAATTCAGTCCTAAATTTGCTGCCTCTAATCTTAAGGTGATGCCTTTCTGTCCTGGCTTCATCTGCCAGTGGAAACATTCTCTCTACTTCTGTTTTATCCATTTCATTCATTATTTTATATGTTTCCCATTCTTCTGATTTCCAATGAATATAATCCCAATCCAATCAGTCTCTGTTAAGCCAACCCCTCAACTCCAGAATCAACCTCGTTAACCTCCTCTGCACCCCCTCTAGTGCCGGTACATCCTTGAGCAAGTGAGGAGACAGAAACTGCATGCAGTACTCCAGGTGTGGCCTCACCAGCACCTAATACAGCTGGAATATAGCCTCTGCTTTTAAACACAATCCTTCAGCAATGAAGGCCAAAATTCCATTTGCTTTCTGAATTGATTGTTGTACCTGGTGACCAACCTTCATGCAGAAGGTTACTCAGGAGCCCCTGCAACTTTTTAAAATTCAAGTAATAATCTCTTTTTTAATGTTACTCCAACCAAACAGTAGGACTTTACATTTATGAACATTCTATTCCAAATGCCAGACCATTGCCCACTCACTCAATGTGTTTATGTTCCTCTGCAAAGTTTCACAGTCCTCCGCACACTGTTTTCTGCAACTCATCTTAGTGTCATATGCAAACTTTGACACCCTACATGTGGTCGCCAACTCCAAATCATCTGTATCAATTCTAAATAATCGCAGTCCCAACACTGATCCCTGAGGCACACTATTAGTCACTGATTGCCAGCCAGAGTAGTACTCATTTATCCCCACACTTTGCTTCCTATTAGTCAACCAATCTTTTATCCATGCTAATACTCTACTCCTAACGCCATGCACATTTATATTATGCAACAGCCTCTTGCACATCACCTTGTTGAAGGCCTTTTGGAAATCCAGGTACACCGCATCCACTGGGTCCCCGTTGTCCACCTTGCTCGAAATGTCTTCATAGAATTCCAAAAGATTTGTGAAGCATGACCTGCCCTACATGAACCCATGCTCTGTCTGTCCAATAGGACAATTTCTATTAAGATTCCCTGCTATTTCTTCCTTGATAATAGACCCAAGCATCTTTCCCACTACAGAGAATAAGCTAACTGGTGTATAATTCCCCACCTTTTGTCCACCTCCTTTTTAAAAAGCAGCATCACTTTTGCTGCTTTCCAATCTGCTGGGACTGCCACAGAGTCCAGTGAATTTTGGAAAATTACTGCCAGTGCATTTGCTATTTCTGCTGGCATCTCCTTTAGTAACATGGGATGCATTCTATAAGGGTCAGAAGACTTTTCTGTCGTTATCTCAAATACCTCCAACAGTCCAACACGAGCTGTTCCGTAATAATGATCGTTTCCAAATCCTCACCTATCTTTGTATCTTTGCTAATTATTGGCAAGGTATTAGGGTCCTCCACTGTGATATCACATAATTAAATGTTCCTTCTCATTTTCCAAAGGACCAACATTTACTTTAGCCACTCTTTTCTCATTCAATATAAAATTTTGCTATCTGTCTTTATAAAATGTGCTAGTTTATTTTTCTCATGATTTGGAGATGCCAGTGTTGGACTGGGGTGTACAAAGTTAAAAATCACACAACACCAGGTTATAGTCCAACAGGTTTAATTGGAAGCACACGAGCTTTCGGAGTGACGCTGATCAATCACCTGATGAAGGAGGCCTCCGCAGAGTTCCAGGGAGGTGGAAGAGAGGATTAGCAAAATTATTCTGGATAGGAGTGAAGTAATAGGATGGTCATTATGGGGGACTTTAACTTCCCCAAAATTGACTGGAAATGCTATAACTCTAATACGTTGGATGAATCACCTCCAACACACTGCATCCACCTGCACACCCCGTGCTGGCCTATTACCTGCCCTCGACCTCTTCATTTCCAACTGCCGACGGGACATTAACCGCCTCAACCTGTCGACCCCCCTCCCACCTCTCACCGTTACAACACGCAGCCCTCCAATACCTCTGCTCTAATCCCAACCTCACCATTTCACCAGCAGATAAAGGGGGTGCAGTGGTAATCTGGCGCACTGACCTCTACCCCGCTGAAGCCAAACGCCAACTGAAAGACACCTCTTCCTACTGCTCCCTTGACCATGACCCCACCCCCCATCACCAAACCATCATCTCACAGACCATACAGAACCTCATCACCTCAGCAGATCTCCCACCCACAGCTTCCAACCTCACAGTCCTTGAACCCCACACTGCCCTGTTCTACCCCCTTCCCAAGATCCACAAGCCTAAGCACTCTGGCCGACCCATTGTCTCAGCATGCCCCTGCCCCACTGAACTCATCTCTACCTACCACGACACTGTCCTATTCCCCAGTCCAGGAGCTCCCCAAATACGTTCGAGACACCACCCATGCCCTCCACCTCCTCCAAGACTTCCATTTCTCCGGCCCCCAATGCCTCATCTTCACCATGGATATCCAATCCCTCTACACCTCCATCCGCCATGACCAGGGCCTCCATGCCCTCCGTTTTTTCCTCTCCCGACGTCCCCAACAGTACCCTTCCACCGACACTCTCATTCATTTGGCCGAACTGGTCCTCACCCTTAACAATTTCTCCTTTGAATCCTCGCACATCCTCCAGACCAAAGGGGTAGTCATGGGCACAGGTATGGGCCCCAGCTATGCCTGTCTCTTTGTTGGCTATGTAAGACAGTCGATCTTCCGTAATTACACCGGCACCACTCCCGACCTCTTCCTCCGCTACATTGATGACTGCATTGGCACCACCTCGTGCTCCCACGAGGAGGTTGAGCAATTCATCAACTTCACCAAAACATTCCACCCTGACCTTAAATTTACCTGGACCATCTCTGACACCACCCTCCCCTTTCTTGACCTCTCCATCTCCATTAATGACGACCGACTTGACACTGACATTTTTTACAAAACCACCGACTCCCACAGCTACCTGGATTACACCTCTTCCCACCCTATCTCTTGCAAAAATGCCATCCCGTATTCCCAATTCCTCCGCCTCCGCCGTATCTGCTCCCAGGAGGACCAGTTCCACCACAGAACACACCAGGTGGCCTCCTTCATTAGAGACCGCAATTTCTCTTCCCACGTGGTTAAAGATGCCCTCCAATGCATCTCGTCCACATCCCGCACCTCCGCACTCAGACCCCACCCCTCCAAGCGTAACAAGGACAGAATGCCCCTGGTGCTCACCTTCCACCCTACCAACCTTCGCATAAAACAAATCATCCGCCGACATTTCCGCCACCTCCAAACAGACCCCACCACCAGGGATATATTTCCCTCCCCACCCCTCTCCGCCTTCCGCAAAGACCGTTCCCTCCGTGACTACCTGGTCAGGTCCACGCCCCCCACAACCCACCCTCCCATCCTGGCACCTTCCCCTGCCACCGCTGGAATTGCAAAACCTGCACCCACACCTCCTCCCTCACCTCTATCCAAGGCATGAAAGGAGCCTTCCACATCCATCAAAATTTTACCTGCTCATCCACTAATATCATTTATTGTATCCGTTGCTCCCGATGCGGTCTCCTCTACATTGGGGAGACTGAACACCTCCGAGCAGAGTGCTTTAGGGAACATCTCCGGGACACCCACACAAATCAACCACACCGCCCTGTGGCCCAACATTTCAACTCTCCCTCCCACTCTGCTGAGGACATGGAGGTCCTGGGCCTCCTTCACCGCTGCTCCCTCACCAAAAGACGCCTGGAGGAAGAATGCCTCATCTTCTGCCTCGCAACACTTCAACCCCAGGGCATCAATGTGGACTTCAACAGTTTCCTCATTTCCCCTTCCCCCACCTCATCCCAGTTCCAAACTTCCAGCTCAGCACTGTCCCCCTGATTTGTCCTGACTTGTCCTACCTGCCTATCTTCTTTTCCACCTATCCACTCCATCTCCGACCTATCACCTTCATCCCCTCCCCCACTCACCCTATTGTACTCTATGCTACTTTCTCCCCACCTCCACCTTCCTCTAGCTGATCTCTCCACGCTTCAGGCTCTCTGCCTTTATTTCTGATGAAGGGCTTTTGCTCGAAACGTCCATTTTACTGCTCCTCGGATGCTGCCTGAACTGCTGTGCTCTTCTAGAACCACTAATCCAGAATTGTACCCCACCACATCACTTTGCCCCACAATCGTGGTATCTGGCTGTGCACAAGGAGGAGTGGCTACAGTCTGTACTGGGATGCACTGGGGCCCTGAAACACATGGTAAAGACTAAAATGACCAGAGCATTGAGAGCCCCACCACATTGTTTGCATAATCTATTGTTTTTACTCTGTTCCTGCCTTCCCTTGTTTTTTCTTAATAAAGCTGTGAAATGAACTCAGGCATCTCGATCCAAGATTCGGGATATTTTCACCACATCACAAGGCATCGACTCTAACTTCCCTTGTCCCTGAGCCTGCTGAGTCGCGACTGAATCAACTCCTCAATTGGGAGGAAGGGGCGGAACCGGAGGACTGAGCAGCGGCCGGTCCGCCAACCAGAGTGAGTGAGGAGCGGGGCCAACGCATTCTCGGGGAGTGAACGCTTCAGGATTGGTCAGAAAGCCAACTATTTTGCAGGATTGATCATTCTCACTACATAGTGGAGCATTAAACCTCTCCCATGAATCAATGTGAGATTTTTAAGAAATAGTTGAGATGTAAATCTGATAACGTACATTAGGGAGATTTAAACAATCCTTCGATAAACACATGGGTGATTTTGCAATAGTGTAGGGGACGAGCTGAGAGTAATTCACAGGTCGGCGTGAATAATTCACAGGTCGGTTTACACAACTCGAGTAAGAAACTTATTTTCAAACTCCCAGAACGATTGGTAATTTACTTACCTGGCTAATATGGTTAAGTTGGACCGAATAATCTATTTGCATAGTAATCATCTCAATGACTGTAACTCGACAGAGCAATTGTTAATGACTTATATTTCACCCATGATCCTGTGCAGATATGAATATTCTCTATAAACTCACCGATAATCTCAGACGCACGCGCAGTTTAGTTTCCATGTGGAGCATGCGCAGTGTCACATTGATCAGGGCACAGAGAGAGAGCGACATGGAGCTGCTTTCTCCGGCAGCGGCTGCGATCGGCTTCAGAGAGCGGCGCTCAGAGCCGGTGTGTGGGAGCCTCGCTGGGAGAAAGGAGCGGAGAGATTTCACAGGTCCTGGATACAGGTTAAAAATAACTCGATAAAGACCCTCCAGTCCCGGGTAAGGAGGCGGCGGTCTCTGATCAGGGAAGGGGCCCAGGGTCACGGCCGCCATTTGTTTGAGGGAAGAGGAAGCGCTCAGGGCCGCCATCTTGAGAAGGTCAAGGTGCAGGAGGGCGGGGCTCTCGGGGTCTGTAGAACAATCCGAGGAAAGGGAAGACCCATTGTTACTGATTAATCCCACGGACACAGCGTCACTGGGCGGTCCCGCAGGAATATCCTCTCTCAGTCCTGCTGGGATGGTTCACCCAGTCAGAACCAGCAGCTCTCCTCCTCTCTCAGCTCCCCTTCTGTCCTTCCTGCAGCATCTGTCCCCTGGAACATTGAGCTGCCTGTCCTGTCCCTCCCTCAGCTGTGTTTCTGTAATACCTGTGCTATCCCAGTCCTATCTTAGATTATTTCACTAAAGACAGGAATGCACCCGAACGATTTTTCTTAACATCAGCAATTCTTTAATACTCACTTACAGGTTTTTAATTACATCTTTTTTGAAGCATTTACTTCACATTCAATCATCTGCAATGGTGGGATCTGAACCTGTGTCCAGAGAACACTTGCTGAGTTTCTGGATAAATTTTCACACAATAATGCCACTAGGCCATCACTTCGCCTGCTCACAGTTTGTGTATCCCAGTGCAACATGAATCAAAACTCTTTCTTCCTGCACAATTGTTTGACCCGGCACTCTGGTGATGTGACTCAGTACCTCTCCATGCGGTATCCCTCACTGTGTGGGTCTAATTGCTGCCTCTGTCACCGTCTCTCACTTTTGAAGCTACTCCAGATCACGAGCCAACAGAATTCTCCACTCCAGAGAGATGAGGCAGCACAGGTCAGGAATGGAGACTGGGATGTTCCAGATCTCTGTGGGCTCAGTGCCATTCTATATGTGTAACCCTCAAAGCATTAGTCTACTTTCCCATTCTGCCTATTTCTGTGTCTTCTACAGGTACTCATGGAGTTCCTGACTCAATAGACTTGCCAACTGCTGGTTGGGACGATGGTTGGTCAGCCAGAAAGACAAAGTCAGGGAGGTCGGGAGTCTTCAATAAATCCTGGTCCCAGGTAAGATCATTCCAGTGCACAGAGCAGAAAGTAATAAGGGGGGATCGAAACATCAGCTAACAAGACATGACACAGAGAAAGTGCTGGAGGGGGAGCTCAGTACAGACACACCCCAGGCTCAATCACCACGCCTGCTGCAAGTTTTGTTGTAATGAGACAGCGTCGGGAGTTGTCAGTTATCAGTCCATGCCTGTGCTTTCTTAGGGAGCATCAGAACAACTGAGGGGAAAGCAGGCCTCCCACGAGAGAGTGGTAATGCTGCCTGGGATCTTTCTGTTCCCTATTCCCTCTCCAACACTGTATCAATGGCTTGTATTGAGGACCAGTGTCTTCAATCATTCTAACTCCTATAACAGTTCCTATCTCTGTCATCTCCTCCCCTCTCACCAATTATTTCACATATTTGAAACCTCCAGTGACCATCCTTATCGCTGTAACTTGCTTCAGTCTCGACAACATGCCTAGTCTCGATAGTCTCCTCCTCCAACAACTGGAGTAATGGGTTCTGTTTCTGTGCAGCATGACTCTTCGGCCAAGGTTCCCTAAATGGAATGAGTTGCGTTTACCTGTGTTTGGCCCATATCCCTTCAAACCTTCTCCTCTCCATGTACCTGCCCGAGTGTCTTTTCCATGTTGTAATTGTACTTGGTTTTTACCATTTTCTCTGGCAGTCCATTCCGTCTATGCACCATCCTCTGTGGATAATATTGCCCCCCAGCTCCCTCTTTAAATCCTTGCTGTCACACCTCACATTTATGCCTCTAGCTTTGGACTCACCTACCCTTGGCAATTCACCTTACCTCGGCCCTACATGGTTTCATAAACCTTTATAACGTCACCCTGTGGCCTCCTCTGCCCAGGAGAAATATTGACAACAGTGTTACCAATTTCTCCAACTCATATACTCAATGCTCTGACCAATGAAGACAAGTGTGCCAATTGCCGCTTTCAACACCCTGTCGCCCTGTGATGCCAGTCCAAGGAACAATGTAACTGCACCCCTTGGTGTCTCTCTTTTCTACAACACTGTCCAGGGCCCAACCATTAACTGTGTTAGTCCTCCCTGGTTTGTCTGAACTAAATCCAACACCTAAATTAATCTCCATCTTTCCTTTATTGGCCCACTGGCCCAGTTGATTAACATCCCCTTCGATAACTATATTCCCTGCCCATTCTTCCACTAATCTTGGTATCCACAAACATACTAACAGGGACTGCTATCTTTTCACTCAGATTGTTTATGTAAATGGTGCACAACAGTGGTCCCAGCACCAATCCTTACAGCACACTGCTGGTCAGAGGCCTCCAGTCTGAACAACAACCCTCTCCCACCATCCTCTGTCTCCTACTGTCATCCCATTTTGTATCCAGTTGGCAAGCTCTCCCTGATCCTTTGTTATCTACTGTTACTAACCAATGTATCATGCTACACCCTGAACAAGGGTTTGCGGAAGCCAGAAACAGTGTCTGTTGCCCTGCCTTCGTCTATCTTTTTGGTCATATCTTGAGCAAACTCCAGTCAAGTTTGTGAGACATGTTATCCCATGCACAAAGCCATGCTGGCTGTCCATAATCAGGCCTTATCTTTCCAAATGCATGTAAGGTCTACCTCTCAGAATGACCTCCAACAACTGACCCACCCTGATGTCTCGCTCATCAGTCTGTTGTTCCCTGGCTTTCTCTTGCAGCCTTTCTTAATTAATGACACAACATTATAATCATAGTCAGAGAGTCATACCGCACTGTTTGGTTAACGCTAACCGCACTCTAAAACGGATCTCATCCCACCTGCCTGTTCCTCGATCATATCCCTTCAAACCTTTCCTATTCCTGTACTATTCCAAATGTCTTTTAAACATTGTAATTGTCCCCATGTTCACCCCTTCCTTCGGAAGTTCATTCCACACACAACCCACCCTCTGTGAAACAATGTGCCTCTCATGTCTTTTTTTATATATATCTCTCCTCTGAACTTAAAAATGTAGTGCCTTGTCTTGAAATTCCCTGTCCATGGGAAAAGACAACTCCCGTTAACTCTATCTATCCCCCTCATGATTTTATAAACTTTTATGAGGTCATCTGTCAACATTCAAGTTTCTGTGAAAAATACCAACCTATTCAGCCTTTCTTTATACTGAAGCCTTTCGTACCGAGTCACATCCCAGTAAATCTCCTCCCAACCCTTTCCAGCTTAATAATATCCTTCCTATAACTGTTCGACCAGAACTGGACACAGTATTCCAGAAGAGGACTCACCAATGGCCTGTATAATCTCAATATGACTTCCCAATTCCTACATCCAAAGGACTGAGCGATGAAAGCAAGTGAGGCAAACACCTTTTTTTAAACCCTCCTGTCTCTCCATTTGCAAACTTCAAAGAACTATGTAGCTGAACCCTGAGGTCCCTCTGTTCAACAACACTACCGTAGGTCTTGCCATTAATTGTATAATTCCTGCCCGTGTTTGTTGTACCAAATGCATTACCTCGCATTTATTCAGATTGAACTCCATCTACAGTTTTTCAGCCGTTCACACATTTCATCAGGATCCCTTTGTAAACACCTTTTATCGGTTAACTCCTCAGCTTCCCATGTTCAACTGAAAACATTCCCAGCCTATTCAGGCTTTTCCCTGAAGCGCAAACCCTCCAACCCTGGCAACATCTTTGGTCATTTCTTCTGAACCATTTCATGTTTCACGACATGCTTCCGATGGCATTGAGACCAGAATTGCACACAGTATTCCAATAGTGGTCAGGCCAAACACTGTTTAGTTCCCTGAGCGCCCCAGTCTTTATCCACAGTAAGTTCCAAAGTGAAATATTTGTTTTGGATCTTGTAGTTTCACACATCGTTTGCTTCATTGATCATTAAGGATACCGGTTTTGTCCCGAGCTCTTCTTTTGCTCTTAATACACTTGTAGAGTCTCTTTGGATTCTCCTTAACTTTCTCTGCCAAATCTATCTCGTGTCTCCTTTTTGCATTCCTGATTTCCATCCAATGTGTATTTCTACAGCCCCGATGCTCCTAAAGGGATTCCCTTGAGTCAGCCAGTTATCTGACATGTGACCCCTTTTTTCTTGACCACAGCCTCGAAACCCAGCCAGTGTTTCCTAATTCAGTCAGCATTGAGCGGCACACTAACAGGAACACGCTGGCACTGAACGATCCTTTTATCTCAGTTTTAAAATATTCCTACTTGCCAGACTTCCCTTTATCTGCAAATAGCCTCCCCAGATCTACTTTAAAAATTCCTGTCTAATACTATCTTGCTCCATTGAATAACTTTAACTTGTGGACCAGGCCTATCCTTTTCCATCGCTATTTTCAAACTAATACAATTGTGGTAACTTTCCAAAGTGCTCCCCCACTAACACCTCAGTCCCGTTCCCTACCTTGTTTCCCAAGGGGAGGTCAGGTTTAGCCCCATTCTCCAGTTGGGCCACTTACATAATGACTGGGAGTTTTCAGAACACACTTAACAAATTCCTTCCATCCAAATGCTTAACTTAGTAGCAATCCCAGTCCAGGTTTGGAACGGTTAAGATCCCCTATCATTGCAACCCTATTATTCTAAGAGATATCTGAAACCTCCTGACATATTTGCTCCTTCATCTCCCATTGCCTATCGCTGTAGTCCGACCATAGAAAACTAATGACCAATTTTTTTCTCAGTTCCACTGATATCGCTTAACTGGGCGATCCTACATGAATACTCCCTCCAGGTACTGCTGGGATGTTTCCCCCAATCAAAACCACCAGCTTTCCTCCTGTTTTGCCTCCTGTTCTATCCTTCCTGTAGCATCTGTCTCCGGAACATTGAGCTGCTGGTCCTGTTGCTCCCTCAGCTGTGTTTCTGTAATATCTATGGTATCCCAATCCCATGTTCCCATCCATGCTCTGGGTTCATCTGCCTTATCTGTCTGGCTCTTTGCATTGAAATAACTGCAGTTTAATCCACCAGTTTTCCCTAATTGTCTGCTATGTTCTTGCCTGCCTTGTCTACTTATATTGCTCTCTTGAACATTTGTACCAGCCTCAACGTTCTTTCTGACCTTACGGCTCTTTGGGGTCACACAGCCCTGCCAGACGAGTTTGAATCCTCTCGAGTAGCTCCAGTAACGTTCCCCACCAGGATGTGGGTCCCCCTCCTGCTCCCAGTTCAGGTGTATTCCCCACCCTGTCTACCTGTGCTGACACCTTCAGACATCCAGGGACTTGCCCACCAAGGTCCCTGTATTCCTCAGTACTCCAAGAGGACCTACCATTCATGATGTATATCATTCGTTTATTAGACTTGCCATAGTGCATTACCTCACAGTGATCAGAAGTAAACTCTGTCTGCCATTATTCTGCTCAGTTTATCATCTGATCGATATCAGACTGCAGCCTGAGTCCATCCCCCTCACTGTAGACAACACCCTCACCTTTCATGTTATCTGCAAACCTACTAATGATTCCTTCTGGTTTGATATCCAAGTTATTAATGTACGTAACAGCCAGCAATGGCTCCAGCACAGATCCCTGTGGTACATCCGCTGGACAATGGCTTTCAATCACAAAACCAACCCTCCACCAATTGTGGAGCCAATTTACCAACTTACCTTGGATCCCCTGGGCTGTTCCCTTTTGGACCAGCATTCCGTGTGGGACCTTGTCAAAGACCTTAATGAACTCCATATAAACCACATCATCTGCACGGCCCTCACCAATATCAGAGGACAGTCGTCTAGCAAATCCATACAGGCAATCCCTAATGAAATTGCGCGGGTATCCGTTTTTGGTGAATACATTGTAGAGGTGTTCTTCTTCCTCTTTTTGCAGTTCTGGTGTCCTGCAGTGTGTTGTGGCCCTTTTGAACAGTGTCTTGATGCAACGTCTTTTGTGTGTGTTGGGGTGGTTGCTTTCGTAGTTTAGGACTTGGTCTGTGTGTGTGGCTTTCCTGTATACCTTTGTGGTGAATTCTCCGTTCGGTGTTCTCTGTACCATCACGTCTAGGAATGGGAGTTGGGTGTCCTTTTCTTCCTCTCTAGTGAATCGGATTCCTGTGAGTGTGGAGTTGATGATCCGGTGTGTGTTCTCTATTTCTGTGTTTTTAATGATTACAAAGGTATCATCTACATATCTGACCGAGAGTTTGGGTTGAATTTGCGGTAAGACTGTTTGTTCTAATCTTTGTATTACTGCTTCTGCTATGAGTCCAGAGATGGGTGAGCCCATGGGTGTGCCGTTGATTTGTTCACATATTTGGTTGTTGAATGTGAAGTGTGTTGTGAGGTACAGGTCCGGTAGTTTGAGTATGCCGTCTTTGTTGATAGGTTCCCCGTCTTGTTGTCTGTTCTGTATGTCCAGCAGGTTGGCTATTGTTTCTCTGGCTAGGGTTTTGTCGATAGAGGTGAACAGTGCCGTGACATCGAATGAGACCATAGTTTATTCCTTGTCTATGTGTATATTTCTGATGATGTCCAAGAATTCCTGTGTTGACTGTATAGAGTGGCTGGATCCGCTGATCAGGTGTTTCAGTTTCTGCTGTAGTTCTTTAGCCAGTTTGTGTGATGGTGTCCCTGGTAGTGATACTATGGGTCTGAGTGGGATGCCTGGTTTGTGCACTTTAGGTAGTCCATAGAATCTGAGGGTGTTGTTGCTTTTAGGTTTCATTCTCTGTAGGTCAAACCTGGTTATCTGTCGGTTTTTTTGTAGGTTTCTCAGTGTGTTGTTTATCCTATTGGTGAGCTGCGGGGTGGGGTCAAACTCCACGCAATTTCATCCACAGATGCCTCAGGGAAAGACAACGGAATGAAGACATGCCACAACCAAAAGGACTAGCCACACTACCATACATCAAGAACATTTCGGAACTGACAGCCAGACTACTGCAACCACTAGGACTCGTAACAGCACACAAACCAACAGCCACTCTCAGACAACAACTCACCAGGACGATGGACCTGACACCCAGCATGAGCAAAGCCATCGCAGTGTACAAAATCCCATGCAAGGACTGCTCAAAACACTACATAGGACATACAGGAAGACAGCTGACGATCCACATCCATGAACACCAACTAGCCACGAAACGACACGACCACACACGCAGATGACAAGCAACGTGAGTTCGACTGGGACAACACTACTATTATAGGACAAGCCAAACAGAGAACAGCCAGGGAATTCCTAGAGGCATGGCACTCATCCACAGAGTCAATTAATAAGCACATCGACCTGGACCCAATCGACCGGCCACTACAGCGGACAGCTGGGACTGACAACCGGAAGCTGCAGATACAAACCACTATAAATGCCGGAGGAAACATCACAGAAGCGCTTCACAGGAGGCTCCCAAGGACTGAGGATGTCACCTTGACAGGGGACTAAACGTCTGCAACACAAATTCCCAACTCAGCGAACAGAACCAGAAAAACGAGCACCTGAGCTACAAATCTTCTCCCAAATATTGAAGCCCTTTAGACTCTACAAAGCTCCGTCATGAACAAGCCACCATCCCTCTATTTCCTTTGCCTTCTTCAGTGTCTGCAACTCTCGCTGTATCTTCCAGTAACGTTCTCTAGTTACTGCAGGTCTGCCGAGCTCCCCAGATAACCTGTTTCACCCCCTACAGCTCCCTCAATCACTGTAACACCCTCTGCTCTGTCTAATCCTCCTCTTTCCCACTGTCCTCAGGCACAGCGGCGATCCTGTAAGAGAGCAGTGCGGAATGGGATGTTATAAATCGCAGCTGAGGCTTGATGCCCACCATTACCTGGGAGTCACAGGGGGAGAGACCCTGAGCGAGTGCAGCACAGAGCGTGAGAATATACATCAAAAGCGAGGATCGAGGCCGACTGGGACTTGGATTTGGATAAAAAGCAGAGCAGGAGGCTCGAAATCAGCACCGAGTCACAGAGGGAGTGACCGTGTGAGGGGGCAACTTGGAGCAGGAGCTTGAGGCTGACTCACACCTGGGAGAATATAAATCCGCACTGAGGATCGAGGCCTAGTTGTACCTGGGAGTCACAGACGGTGACCCTGTGAGGGAGCAGACTGGAGTGAGAGCTGGAAGATTACACGTCCGAGGAGACACATCTCTGTGTGTGCACGTGTCCCTCCCTTGTTCTGTGTTTGTGTGCGTGTGTGTCCCCTTCCCTCATTGTGTGTGTGTAACTCTCCTCACTATGTGTGTGTGTTTGTGTGTGCGTATGTCTGCGTGTCTCCCTCCCTCACTGTGTGTGTGTAACTCTACTCACTGTCTGTGTTTGTCCCTCCCTCGCTGTGTGTGTGTCCCTCCCTCGCTGTGTGTGTGTGTCCCTCCCTCGCTGTGTGTGTGTGTCCCTCCCTCGCTGTGTCTGTGTGTGTATGTCCCTCCCTCGCTGTGTGTGTGTGTGTCCCTCCCTCGCTGTGTGTGTGTGTCCCTCCCTCGCTGTGTGTGTGTGTCCCTCCCTCGCTGTGTGTGTGTGTCCCTTCCTCGCTGTGTGTGTGTGTCCCTCCCTCGCTGTGTGTGTGTGTGTGTCCCTCCCTCGCTGTGTGTGTGTGTCCCTTCCTCGCTGTGTGTGTGTGTCCCTTCCTCGCTGTGTGTGTGTGTCCCTCCCTCGCTGTGTGTGTGTGTCCCTCCCTCGCTGTGTGTGTGTGCCCCTCCCTCGCTGTGTGTGTGTGTGTGTCCCTCGCTCGCTGTGTGTGTGTGTGTGTCCCTCCCTCGCTGCGTGTGTGTGTGTCCCTCCCTCGCTGCGTGTGTGTGTGTCCCTCCCTCGCTGCGTGTGTGTGTGTCCCTCCCTCGCTGCGTGTGTGTGTGTCCCTCCCTCGCTGTGTGTGTGTGTCCCCCTCCCTCGCTGTGTGTGTCCCCCTCCCTCGCTGTGTGTGTGTGTCCCCCTCCCTCGCTGTGTGTGTGTGTCTCCCTCCCTCGCTGTGTGTGTGTGTCTCCCTCCCTCGCTGTGTGTGTGTGTCTCCCTCCCTCGCTGTGAGTGTGTGTCCCCCTCCCTCGCTGTGAGTGTGTCCCCCTCCCTCGCTGTGTGTGTGTGTGTGTCCCTCCCTCGCTGTGTGTGTGTGTCCCCCTCCCTTGCTGTGTGTGCGTGTCCCTCCCTCGCTGTGTGTGCGTGTCCCTCCGTCGCTGTGTGTGTGTGTCCCTCCCTCGCTGTGTGTGTGTGTCCCCCTCCCTCGCTGTGTGTGTGTGTGTCCCTCCCTCGCTGTTTGTGTGTGTCCCTCCCTCGCTGTGTGTGTGTGTGTCCCTCCCTCGCTGTGTGTGTGTGTGTCCCTCCCTCGCTGTGTGTGTGTGTCCCTCCCTCGCTGTGTGTGTCCCCCTCCCTCGCTGTGTGTGTCCCTCCCTCGCTGTGAGTGTGTGTCCCTCCCTCGCTGTGAGTGTGTGTCCCTCCCTCGCTGTGAGTGTCCCCCTCCCTCGCTGTGTGTGTCCCCCTCCCTCGCTGTGTGTGTCCCCCTCCCTCGCTGTGTGTGTCCCCCTCCCTCGCTGTGTGTGTGTCCCTCCCTCGCTGTGTGTGTGTGTGTGTCCCCCTCCCTCGCTGTGTGTGTGTCCCCCTCCCTCGCTGTGAGTGTGTGTCCCTCCCTCGCTGTGAGTGTGTGTCCCTCCCTCGCTGTGAGTGTGTGTCCCTCCCTCGCTGTGAGTGTGTGTCCCCCTCCCTCGCTGTGTGTGTGTCCCCCTCCCTCGCTGTGTGTGTGTCCCCCGCCCTCGCTGTGTGTGTGTGTCCCTCCCTCGCTGTGTGTGTGTGTCCCCCTCCCTCGCTGTGTGTGTCCCCCTCCCTCGCTGTGTGTGTCCCCCTCCCTCGCTGTGTGTGTCCCCCTCCCTCGCTGTGTGTGTCCCTCCCTCGCTGTGTGTGTGTGTCCCTCCCTCGCTGTGTGTGTGTGTGTCCCTCCCTCGCTGTGTGTGTGTCCCTCCCTCGCTGTGTGTGTGTGTGTGTCCCTCCCTCGCTGTGTGTGTGTGTCCCCCTCCCTCGCTGTGTGTGTGTGTCCCTCCCTCGCTGTGTGTGTGTGTCCCTCCCTCGCTGTGTGTGTGTGTCCCTCCCTCGCTGTGTGTGTGTGTCCCTCCCTCGCTGTGTGTGTGTGTCCCTCCCTCGCTGTGTGTGTGTGGTTCCCTCGCTCGCTGTGTGTGTGTGTGTGTCCCTCCCTCGCTGCGTGTGTGTGTGTCCCTCCCTCGCTGCGTGTGTGTGTGTCCCTCCCTCGCTGCGTGTGTGTGTGTCCCTCCCTCGCTGCGTGTGTGTGTGTCCCTCCCTCGCTGCGTGTGTGTGTGTCCCTCCCTCGCTGTGTGTGTGTGTCCCCCTCCCTCGCTGTGTGTGTCCCCCTCCCTCGCTGTGTGTGTGTGTCCCCCTCCCTCGCTGTGTGTGTGTGTCTCCCTCCCTCGCTGTGTGTGTGTGTCTCCCTCCCTCGCTGTGTGTGTGTGTCTCCCTCCCTCGCTGTGAGTGTGTGTCCCCCTCCCTCGCTGTGAGTGTGTCCCCCTCCCTCGCTCTGTGTGTGTGTGTCCCCCTCCCTCGCTGTGTGTGTGTGTCCCCCTCCCTCGCTGTGTGTGTGTGTGTGTGTGTCCCTCCCTCGCTGTGTGTGTGTGTCCCTCCCTCGCTGTGTGTGTGTGTCCCTCGCTGTGTGTGTGTGTCCCTCCCTCGCTGTGTGTGTGTGTCCCTCCCTCGCTGTGTGTGTGTGTCCCTCCCTCGCTGTGTGTGTGTGTGTCCCTCCCTCGCTGTGTGTGTGTGTGTCCCTCCCTCGCTGTGTGTGTGTGTGTGTCCCTCCCTCGCTGTGTGTGTGCGTCCCTCCCTCGCTGTGTGTGTGTGTGTCCCCCTCCCTCGCTGTGTGTGTGTGTCCCTCCCTCGCTGTGTGTGTGTGTGTCCCTCCCTCGCTGTGTGTGTGTGTGTGTCCCCCTCCCTCGCTGTGTGTGTGTGTCTCCCTCCCTCGCTGTGTGTGTGTGTCTCCCTCCCTCGCTGTGTGTGTGTGTCTCCCTCCCTCGCTGTGAGTGTGTGTCCCCCTCCCTCGCTGTGAGTGTGTCCCCCTCCCTCGCTCTGTGTGTGTGTGTCCCCCTCCCTCGCTGTGTGTGTGTGTCCCCCTCCCTCGCTGTGTGTGTGTGTGTATCCCTCCCTCGCTGTGTGTGTGTGTCCCCCTCCCTCGCTGTGTGTGCGTGTCCCTCCCTCGCTGTGTGTGCGTGTCCCTCCGTCGCTGTGTGTGTGTGTCCCTCCCTCGCTGTGTGTGTGTGTCCCCCTCCCTCGCTGTGTGTGTGTGTGTCCCTCCCTCGCTGTTTGTGTGTGTCCCTCCCTCGCTGTGTGTGTGTGTGTCCCTCCCTCGCTGTGTGTGTGTGTCCCTCCCTCGCTGTGAGTGTGTGTCCCCCTCCCTCGCTGTGAGTGTGTGTCCCCCTCCCTCGCTGTGAGTGTGTGTCCCCCTCCCTCGCTGTGAGTGTGTGTCCCTGTGGTGAAAGGGTTAAAATTGTGTCCCAATACATGTGTGAATCTAACCGAAAATGGAAGGTGTCGCTTAGTCCCGTGTGAATCTTGTTATACACCTTCCCGTGTGAATCTTCTTATCTGTATGTAACCAGAATGGAATGTGTTTTTTAGCCTTGCTCTGCTGTTCACATGAATGTTTATATCTGGAAAAGGGTATATCAGCTGGAGAAGTCTCCAGTTCGGTAGAGTCTGCTCCGGGGTTACGTTTAACCGCCGAGCGTGGGTTGTTGGCAACCGCTCTACGAGAACTGACGGCTCCCAGTTTTGGTAACATGTAGAGTGAGTATAAGCCAGACCCGTTGTAAGTACGAGACTGGTTGTGGGGACACTGCGGGGAATAAAACTATATTCTAGCAGACTCGCCACTTGGCTGTTTGTTCTGTGTCAGACTACTTTCCTGCGAGCCTGGTCCTTGACCTTGAGAATTTTTTAAAACATTTTGGCGTAGCCGGCAGGATCAATCGCAATTGAGGAAAGATTTTGATACAGAACAATGTTTTGGAAAAAGGCTAAGAAACCAGAGGAACAAACTGTGGAGGTCCTGACCGTCCCGGGATGGCATGGGCCGTGGCATGGCGTGGCAGTTTGTTTGAGAAATGGTGGGGGGCGACCGGAGGACTGGGAGGCCGAGGGCGTAGGAACCCCAGGGTCGCTGCTGTCCACCCTTGAGAGGATCCCAGTCCTGCCGAAGAACCCATTGCCTGGGGTACAGCGGAGGATGTGGGCCTGTGCGGCGGCTTGTAGACAACAGTCAGACAAGCGCCAAAAAGCTGAAGCAGAATTAGCCCTCCTGAAACATGAGCAGGGACTCAGTTCGGGAGATGCCTCTATGTTGAGGCAGGAAATTATGAAGTTAAAAGCTGAATTGACAGCATTAACTGAACTAGCAGGACGAACTATTATGTATTTGTCTGCTAAGAAACGGAAAGAGAAAAGGAAGGTCCCTCGAACCCCGGACCCGGTACAAGTACGGGCGTTTGTAGCCCAGTTAAATAACGGGGATCGGTGGGATATCGATCATTGGGATGGGAACATTTGGGGAGATTTAGATGATCAGTACGAAGAGGACCCACCCGTACTCCAAGCTAAACCAGTGGTTAGGAGAAAGCAGGTTCAGAGACGTCTCCCAGTGCAACGGGAGGTAATGTTAGATGAGAAAGGAAACCCTATACGGAATGAACAAGGGGAGGCAATTATGCATGAATTACCGCGGGCTCAGCCTCCCGCAGAATTCTCTGAATTAACGGAAGACTTCACTACCGATGAGGTGCTGTTTATCACCCAGAAAACCCGACGTAATCCTGGGGAGCCGTTAGAGCTATGGCTAATTCGGCTCCTCGAGGAAGGGGGGCAACAAGTGCAGGTAGACTATCAGGATGCTCCCAAGTTTGGTGGATTAGCAAAGGATGCTGCCATAGACCTGGGGTACCGCAACCAAGCCAAGGATATGGTAATAGATCGCAGTATGGGGACCCTATTTGGGATGTATGCCAGGGCAGTGGCCGAACAGTATCCCTTCCCGTCCGATTGGCCCCCCTTGGAAGGAACTTGGACAACGATTAAGGAAGGGGTTCAGAGGCTAACCCGTTTGTGTGTGCGGGATGCCCTGTTGCTGGGAGTGCTGGACGAGGTAGATAACACAAATGTTAGTAGACAGACTAGAGACCATCTAGTGAAGACTGCCCCCCCCCCATTATAAACCACTGTTATTAACCATAATGTTGAGTGGACGGGGAGAAACCCTAGGAGATGCCCGTAGTATGATGAGGGAGATGGGTGGTTTGGGGGATTGGGGACCCACAACCCGTGCTTCTCAGGGGGGCACGGAGGGGCGTCGCCCTGAGGCTCGAGCAGGGGGAAAAGTAAACCCTAATCAAGGAAGTAACCAAGGCCCCTCACGGCGTGCTTTGTGGCAAGCTTTGATACGGGCGCAGGTCCCAGCATCGGAGATTGATGGCCTACCTACACCGGAATTAAAAGACTTATGCAGACGAAAGGGACTGAAGGTGTCCCGGGTAGAGACGGAGTCCCGACCCACTATGGAAGACCTAGTGGAATTACTAACACAAAAATGTCAGACACGGGGTCCGGTTGTTAATGAGCCTCGAAGGGGTAGAACTTCCACTTCCCAGCGGTGGGAATCCTCGGAGGACGAGGAGGAGGAGGAGGTACGGCCTCCCCTCCGAGAGTGTTATAAAGTGGATAGGCGTGGCCGGAAACCTAGTAAGAAAGGCAAGAACAAAGAAGGGCGAGGCAAACGTCTTTACCCAGTGCTGTCTGGGGATGATGAATGGGAGGAACAATAGGAATCGGGCCAAGCCCCAAGGGTTTGCCCACGAACGAGCCAATGGTCAGCAGACGACATTCGACCTCATGTATCATTGACTATCTATTGGCGCAAATCCGTCCAAACCGTTATGGCTCTAGTGGACACAGGGGCGGAGGCCACCTTAATCTATGGGACGCCCCATAAGTTTAAAGGAACCCCAGTCACGCTGGTTGGGCTGGGAGGTAATCTGATTGAAGGAAGAACAGTACAATTGCCCCTAAAGATAGGTACAATGCCCATTAAAACTTATTCAATTATCATTACACCGGTTAGAGAATGGATCCTGGGAATGGACATTCTGGCCGGTTTAACACTTCACCTCCAACAGGGGAAGTTTGAATTTGGAATCACGAAAATGGCTTTGCGCTGTAGGACGGTGTTAGTGGGAAAGGTTAAGATGGACCCCTTCCCCATCCCGATCGCCGATCGCGTAATAAGTCTTAGACAGTATAGGATTCCCGGCGGACATAAAGAAATATCCGCCACAATTAAGGATTATTTGGAAGCGGGAGTGCTTAGGACATGCACCACGGTGTGGAATAACCCCTTATGGCCCGTACATAAAGCCGATGGGTCATGGCGGATGACGGTAGATTATCGGCAACTAAACCGTCACACTCCGGCCTTGACGGCAGCGGTCCCGGATGCCGTCACTATTATAGGACGAATCCAACATCATCCAGGGGTGTGGTACGGAGTAATTGATTTGGCTAATGCCTTCTTCACAATTCCTATTCCCGAAGATAGGCAGGAACAGTTCGCATTCACTTGGGAGGGTAGACAATTCACGTTCACACGACTGCCCCAAGGATATCTGCATAGCCCTACTATCTGCCACCGGATAGTTGCAGAACACTTGGCTGCCTTTAAAGTGCCTGACGAAGTGATGATCTCGCACTATATTGACGATATGATGATACAGGGGACAAGTCAGAAGCAGGTTCAGGAATTGCTGGACCAACTGGTTCAACATATGCGAGGATATGGGTGGGAGATCAACCCAGCCAAAATCCAGGGTCCCTCACAAACGGTAAAATTCTTAGGAATCGTGTGGAACAAGGGGGAAAGGGAAATCACTGCGAAAGCTAAAAATAAGATTCAGGTCTTTGCCGTCCCTCACACCCAGAAGGACGTGCAGCAATTTATTGGGTTATTCGGATTCTGGAGACAGCATATTCCCCATTTAGGACAAATTTTAAAACCTTTGTATCGAGTTACGAGGAAAAAGGCAGCGTTCGAATGGACGGAGGTCCATCAAACTGCATTTGAAATGGCCAAGCAAGCGATACAGCAAGCTGTATCCTTGGGAAAGATACAGTCAGGATCTGTAGAACTGCAAGTCTCAGCACAGGGGGATTATGTCAATTGGAGCTTATGGCAAAAACAGGAAAGGACCCGTAAGCCACTGGGATTTTGGTCCCGAAAATTACCCCCGGCAGGGGAACGGTATACCCCCTTTGAGAAACAGTTATTAGCATGCTACTGGGGCTTGGTGGAAACCGAAGCCCTGACCATTGGACATGAAGTGATCATGAGAACAGCTATCCCTATTCTTCCGTGGGTACTTAGTGACCCCACTACCCACCGAATAGGAACTGCCCAAGAGAGCAGCATCATTAAATGGAAATGGTATGTGTCGGAGAGAGTGCGGACTGGACAGAAAGGAGTGTCAGTCCTACATGAGCAAGTGGCGGAGGCCCCTGAGGAAGGGGAAAAGCGGTTTGAGGTGATTGAATACAAGGAATCACCCGTTAAGATGGGAAAACGGTATGATGAACTGACCCCGGATGAACAAGCCACGGCTTGGTTCGTAGATGGGTCAGCCCAATGGAAAGCGGGACAGCGTAGATGGAAAGCTGCCGCCTTTAACCCAAAACAAGGCACTACCCTAGAAGAATTAGGGGAGGGAAAAAGTAGTCAGTGGGCAGAATTAAAGGCAGTGCATATGGTAGTCATGCAAGCAGGGGTCATGGGAGTTTGTTTGTTCTCTGACTCGTGGTCAGTGGTTAACGGCATGACACAATGGATGCCAACTTGGCAGGCCAATCAGTGGATGATCCAGAATAGGGAAGTGTGGGGTAAACAGTTATGGGAGGATATATGGGAGAAAGCTCAATACCTGGTCATATACATCACCCACGTAGATGCCCATACCTCTCGAAATGATGTGGAAGCTCTACATAACCGATATGTGGATGGTATCGTCCGAACCATGATGGTGCAAAGGGGCACCTCAGTGGACCTAGCTAGATGGGCACACCTTAAGGCTGGGCACTGGGGAGTGCAAGGAACCTTGCACTGGGCTCGAGACCGAGGAATAGATCTTATGGTAGATGATGTTAAGACTGCAGTAAACCAGTGTGAGCAGTGTCAACATCAGCGGCAGGGAGTGCCCCAACACATGATGGGACATATCCATCGGGGGGATGGTCCGGGACAGAGCTGGCAAATGGACTTTGTGGGTCCCTTACCCTCCTCACAAGGATGTAACCACATATGTACAGCTGTGGACACTATGTCTGGGGTTTTGGTAGCCCATCCCTGTCGTCACAACAATCAACAGGCTACCTTGCGATGTTTAGATTTGATTGAACAATTTTATGGATTGCCCATACAGGTCCAGAGTGACAATGGCTCCCATTTCACAGGAAGGGCGGTAAAGCAGTGGTGTCACGATAACCACGTGGAATGGGTTTATCATGTACCCTATCACCCACAAGCTGCGGGACTTATAGAACGAATGAATGGGCTTCTGAAGTCCTCACTACGAAAAGCAGGAGGTTGCAATGACTTAACGGGTTGGAGGAAGCAACTAATTCGGGTGGTGAAACAAGTTAATAACCGCCCATTAGGAAATGGGGTAACACCCTTGAATAGGATGATACAAGTATGTGATACCCCAAAGACTCAGCCTATTCAAATGTGGAAGTTCGCTGAGGAAGCTGATATTCCCGTAAGGGCCACGCCGGCTTCGGCTGGACTGGACCTACGAGCACTAACTGCCCAGACTTTGATCCAACAGAAACCTACGGTGATTAAGACCGGGTTAGGGTTGATTTGTCCCCCTGGAACCTATGGGCATATCCTCCCGCGGTCGGGACTGTCACTAAAGGGGATTGATGTGATGGCAGGCGTAATTGACGCAGACTACCAAGGGGAGTTGGGGGTGATCCTGGTCAACATCACCGCTGAACCTTACGTGATACAGAAGGGGGACAGAATAGCGCAATTGGTCATTAAGCCATGTAACCTTACAACGGTGGAAGAGATGGGAGCTCCCGTTACGGTTACTGAGCGTGGGACGGGGGGATTTGGGTCTACTGACACTAAGGGGGCCAAGGTATGGGTGCGCCAGACGACCGGCCCCCCCAGGCCGGCCGAAATCATAGCACAGGGGAAGGACAGTCTGGTCACCATTATGTACCCCGGAGACCCGACCTGGGCAAACGTCCCGGCGAACCAGTGCTACTTACGTGAGACCTAAATAATGTTGTAATTGCTATGCACCCGCAGGCTGACCCTCCGCCTTGAACATGGGGTGGTCATGGGGATTGCGACTCCTATTGGCGATGTTCGCGATCGGATGGCCACTCCAGGGCATCGGTATCACGGCCTGGACGCTGGTACCGGTCGCCCGCCATGAGGTGCGGTGGGAGGCCAGTAGCCAGCGACGGACGCAGGACAATTTTACATGTGAACCCGGTCAGCAGTGCGTTGTTCTGACTCTCACCAGCGACTGTCAATTGTACACGTGTGCACAGTGCTACATGCGCCGGGATGGGGAAAAATATGACATATCGTTCATACCGCCTAATTGCACCCTGGTGGTGAATGCCCAAGTCAAGACGTGTTTGTGGGACCGACGCACCCAGACATGCGGGACAACGGGGACTCATTGGAGCGTCACAGCTCGGGGGGAAGATCTGTGGCTGCGCAATGCCACCGATATTCGGAATCGTCATCGATTCATGTGGTTAATAATGGTACTGCCCTCGACGAACGCCCCGTCTGAGGCGTTATTAAACCCCACGCGGGGCGGGCCAGCCACGGGGGGCGTGCGGTCGCATCGAACACAGTTGGCCCCTATTATGTCAACTTGTCAACAGATGGCCCGGGCGGTACTGCACACTGATGTTCATTGGCGGGTACAGTTGCCCCTCATACCCGAGTGTCATACCAAGAGGCGGCGACGAGCGTGGTACGACACCCTGCTGGGAGGCGCAGGAACTGTTATGGGTATCTCGAATGCCATTGACTCTGAGGTGACCCGTACTAAATTATCTAACACGGGACAGGCCACCTCACAAGGACTACATACTATTGGAAGGTGGATGCCATCCGTAATGATGACTCAAGGAGAGACAGCTGAAATAATGATACGATCTCTGCAATGGGAACTGGATGTCTGGGGTGCCACTCAGGAACTGTTTGAGAACATTACGGCTCAGTTAAATTGGACTGCCTGTCATATTCAAATGTTGCATGCTCAAATACAGAAAGAACGCTTTTTGCGTGTGGTAACATCCCCCAATGTACAGGCGTGGAGGGGACTATGGAATGTATCTGAGAAATTGTGGATGATAACCCATCCAGAGCGAACATGGTGTAACGCAACTATGTGTAACGGATACTTTGTTACCATGAATGTAACCCACACTGTTACGGTCTGTCGATATTATGTATTACCAGTGATTACATCTTCTGGATATTATTTTCTGAAGACAAGGGGACAGTGGTTTAGCCCAGATACCAATATTACCTATGATCTGTCCGCTTGTGAACAGACTGATCAGGGGAAAACTTGCCTACTGATGGACAGGTATCGGGACCCTTGCTTGACTAAGGGAACGGCCCTGTGCGAATGGACTGTTGAAACTCCAAGGGACATGATGTGGCAGATTGGGCCACACACGCTCTGTGTGGCTACCAATAATCCACATCCTATGCTTCCCTCAGCACCGTTCTCGGGATGCCTCTCAAATGTCTATCAGTGGCACTGGCAGAATCACACCTATTTGTTGACCACTTATAGCAGTGCTCGCCACTTTACCAAGGTGCAGTGGAAAGTGCTGATGAATCCTTGGAACATTTCCCAGGATCGGTTTAAGCGAGCATTGGACCGATCCGAGGAGCTTAAGCAGATATTACGAAAGCATCAAACCAATGTCACCAAGGTTACGGTGTCTACCTTTATACATGGACAGGAGGTAGTACATGCTGCCCGTGTAGTGGACGTGGAGTCAGCTCATCATTGGTGGGACATATTGAGTGGTATGTCCTCCACTGCGGGGACATTCCTGTTCCCACCCTTGTCGATCCTGGTAGCGGTCCTGGTGATTTTAACATGCTGTAATGTCCTGACTTGCTTGTATATTTGGCGTGTACGTAGGCGCTTGTTAGAAAGAATACATATGGGCATAATGTAACACATGTATTGGGTCAAGCAGTGGAATGTGGTGTAAAATTATGTCCCAATACATGTGTGAATCATTATGCAACACATGTATTGGGCCAAGCAGTGGAATGTGGTGAAAGGGTTAAAATTGTGTCCCAATACATGTGTGAATCTAACCGAAAATGGAAGGTGTCGCTTAGTCCCGTGTGAATCTTGTTATACACCTTCCCGTGTGAATCTTCTTATCTGTATGTAACCAGAATGGAATGTGTTTTTTAGCCTTGCTCTGCTGTTCACATGAATGTTTATATCTGGAAAAGGGTATATCAGCTGGAGAAGTCTCCAGTTCGGTAGAGTCTGCTCCGGGGTTACGTTTAACCGCCGAGCGTGGGTTGTTGGCAACCGCTCTACGAGAACTGACGGCTCCCAGTTTTGGTAACATGTAGAGTGAGTATAAGCCAGACCCGTTGTAAGTACGAGACTGGTTGTGGGGACACTGCGGGGAATAAAACTATATTCTAGCAGACTCGCCTCTTGGCTGTTTGTTCTGTGTCAGACTACTTTCCTGCGAGCCTGGTCCTTGACCTTGAGAATTTTTTAAAACAGTCCCCCTCCCTCGCTGTGAGTGTGTGTCCCCCTCCCT
The DNA here is from genome assembly GCF_037043375.1 of Chiloscyllium plagiosum. NCBI lineage: Eukaryota > Metazoa > Chordata > Chondrichthyes > Orectolobiformes > Hemiscylliidae > Chiloscyllium > Chiloscyllium plagiosum. Next base: position 20,395,385 of record NW_028270189.1, read on the forward strand.
CGCTGTGAGTGTGTGTCCCCCTCCCTCGCTGTGAGTGTGTGTCCCCCTCCCTCGCTGTGAGTGTGTGTCCCCCTCCCTCGCTGTGAGTGTGTGTCCCCCTCCCTCGCTGTGTGTGTGTGTGTGTCCCTCCCTCGCTGTGTGTGTGTGTGTGTCCCTCCCTCGCTGTGTGTGTGTGTGTCCCTCCCTCGCTGTGTGTGTGTGTCCCTTCCTCGCTGTGTGTGTGTGTGTCCCTCCCTCGCTGTGTGTGTGTGTCCCTCCCTCGCTGTATGTGTGTCCCTCCCTCGCTGTGTGTGTGCGTGTCCCTCCCTCGCTGTGTGTGTGCGTGTCCCTCCCTCGCTGTGTGTGTGTGTGTGTCCCTCCCTCGCTGTGTGTGTGTGTGTCCCTCCCTCGCTGTGTGTGTGTGTGTCCCTCCCTCGCTGTGTGTGTGCGTGCCCCTCCCTCGCTGTGTGTGTGTGTGTCCCTCCCTCGCTGTGTGTGTATGTCCCTCCCTCGCTGTGTGTGTGTGTGTCCCTCCCTCGCTGTGTGTGTGTGTGTCCCTCCCTCGCTGTGTGTGTGTGTCCCTCCCTCGCTGTGTGTGTGTGTGTGTCCCTCCCTCGCTGTGTGTGTGTGTCCCCCTCCCTCGCTGTGTGTGAGTGTGTGTCCCTCCCTCGCTGTGTGTGTGTGTGTGTCCCTCCCTCGCTGTGTGTGTGTGTGTCCCTCCCTCGCTGTGTGTGTGTGTGTCCCTCCCTCGCTGTGTGTGTGTGTGTCCCTCCCTCGCTGTGTGTGTGTGTGGCCCTCCCTCGCTGTGTGTGTGTCCCTCCCTCGCTGTGTGTGTGTGTGTGTCCCCCTCCCTCGCTGTGTGTGTGTGTCCCCCTCCCTCGCTGTGTGTGTGTGTGTCCCTCCCTCGCTGTGTGTGTGTGTGTGTGTGTCCCTCCCTCGCTGTGTGTGTGTGTGTCGCTCCATCGCTGTGAGTGTGTGTGTCCCTCCCTCGCTGTGTGTGTGTGTGTGTCCCTCCCTTGCTGTGTGTGTGTGTGTGTCCCTCCCTCGCTGTGTGTGTGTGTCCCCCTCCCTCGCTGTGTGTGTGTGCCTCCCTCGCTGTGTGTGTGTCCCTCCCTCGCTGTGTGTGTGTGTGTCCCTCCCTCGCTGTGTGTGTGTGTCCCTCCCTCGCTGTGTTTGTGTGTCCCTCCCTCGCTGTGTTTGTGTGTCCCTCCCTCGCTGTGTTTGTGTGTCCCTCCCCCGCTGTGTTTGTGTGTCCCTCCCTCGCTGTGTGTGTGTGTGTCCCTCCCTCGCTGTGTGTGTGTATCCCTCCCTCGCTGTGAGTGTGTGTGTCCCTCCCTCGCTGTGTGTGTGTGTCCCTCCCTCGCTGTGTGTGTGTCCCTCCCTCGCTGTGTGTGTGTGTGTCCCTCCCTCGCTGTGTGTGTGTGTCCCTCCCTCGCTGTGTGTGTGTGTCCCTCCCTCGCTGTGTGTGTGTGTCCCTCCCTCGCTGTGTGTGTGTGTGTCCCTCCCTCGCTGTGTGTGTGTGTGTCCCTCTCTCGCTGTGTGTGTGTGTCCCTCCCTCGCTGTGTGTGTGTGTCCCTCCCTCGCTGTGTGTGTGTCCCTCCCTCGCTGTGTCTGTGTGTGTGTCCCTCCCTCGCTGTGTGAGTGTGTGTCCCTTCCTCGCTGTGTGTGCGTGTGTGTCCCTCCCTCGCTGTGTGTGTGTGTGTCCCTCCCTCGCTGTGTGTGTGTGTGTGTCCCTCCCTCGCTGTGTGTGTGTGTCCCTCCCTCGCTGTGTGTGTGTGTGTGTCCCTCCCTCGCTGTGTGTGTGTGTCCCTCCCTCGCTGTGAGTGTGTGTGTCCCTCCGTCGCTGTGTGTGTGTGTGTGTCCCTCCCTCGCTGTGAGTGTGTGTCACTCCCACGCTGTGTGAGTGTGTCCCTCCCTCGCTGTGAGTGTGTGTGTCCCTCCCTCGCTGTGAGTGTGTGTCCCTCCCTCGCTGTGAGTGTGTGTCCCTCCCACGCTGTGTGAGTGTGTCCCTCCCTCGCTGTGAGTGTGTGTCCCTCCCTCGCTGTGTGTGAGTGTGTGTCCCTCCCTCGCTGTGTGTGTGTGTCCCTCCCTCGCTGTGTGTGTGTGTGAGTGTGTCCCTCCCTCGCTGTGTGTTTGTGTGTGTCCCTCCCTCGCTGTGTGTGTCCCCCTCCCTTGCTGTGTGTTTGTGTGTGTCCCTCCCTCGCTGTGTGTGTGTGTGTGTCCCTCCCTCGCTGTGTGTGTGTGTGTCCCTCCCACTGTGTGTGTGTGTCCCTCCCTCGCTGTGTGTGTGTGTGTCCCTCCCTCGCTGTGTGTGTGTGTGTCCCTCCCTCGCTGTGTGTTTGTGTGTGTCCCTCCCTCGCTGTGTGTGTGTGTGTCCCTCCCTCGCTGTGTGTGTGTGTGTGTCCCTCCCTCGCTGTGTGTGTGTCCCTCCCTCGCTGTGTGTGTGTGTCCCTCCCTCGCTGTTTGTGTGCGTGTCCCTCCCTCGCTGTGTGTGTGTGTCCCCCTCCCTCGCTGTGTGTGTGTCCCTCCCTCGCTGTGTGTGTGTCCCTCCCTCGCTGTGTGTGTGTGTGTGTGTGTGTGTCCCGCTCTCGCTGTGTGTGTGTGTCCCTCCCTCGCTGTGTGTGTGTGTCCCTCCCTCGCTGTGTGTGTGTCCCTCCCTCGCTGTGTGTGTGTGTGTGTGTGTGTGTGTGTGTGTCCCTCCCTCGCTGTGTGTGTGTGTGTCCTTCCCTCGCCGTGTGTGCGCGTGTCCCTCCCTCGCTGTGAGTGTGCGCGTGTCCCTCCCTCGCTGTGAGTGTGTGTCCCTCCCTCGCTGTGTGTGTGTGTGTCCCTCCCTCACTGTGTGTGTGTGTCCCTCCCTCGCTGTGTGTGTGTGTCCCTCCCTCGCTGTGTGTGTGTGTGTCCCTCCCTTGCTGTGTGTGTGTCCCTCCCTCGCTGTGTGTGTGTGTGTGTGTGTGTGTCCCTCCCTCGCTGTGTGTGTGTGTGTCCTTCCCTCGCCGTGTGTGCGCGTGTCCTTCCCTCGCTGTGAGTGTGTGCCCCTCCCTCGCTGTGTGTGTGTGTGTCCCTCCCTCACTGTGTGCGTGTGTCCCTCCCTCGCTGTGTGTGTGTGTCCCTCCCTCGCTGTGTGTGTGTGTGTCCCTCCCTCGCTGTGTGTTTGTGTGTGTCCCTCCCTCGCTGTGTGTGTGTGTGTCCCTCCCTCGCTGTGTGTGTGTGTCCCTCCCTCGCTGTGTGTGTGTCCCTCCCTCGCTGTGTGTGTGTGTCCCTCCCTCGCTGTGTGTGTGTGTGTGTGTCCCTCCCTCGCTGTGTGTGTGTCCCTTCCTCGCTGTGTGTGCGTGTGTGTCCCTCCCTCGCTGTGTGAGTGTGTGTCCCTTCCTCGCTGTGAGTGTGTCTGTGTCCCTCCCTCGCTGTGTGTGTATGTGTCCCTCCCTCGCTGTGAGTGTGTGTGTGTCCCTCCCTCGCTGTGTGTGTGTGTGCCTCCCTCGCTGTGTGTTTGTGTCCCTCTCTCGCTGTGTGTGTGTGTCCCTCCCTCGCTGTGTGTGTGTGTGTCCCTCCCTCGCTGTGAGTGTGTCTGTGTCCCTCCCTCGCTGTGTGTGTGTGTCCCTCCCTCGCTGTGTGCGTGTGTGTCCCTCCCTCGCTGTGAATGTGTGTGTCCCTCCCTCGCTGTGAGTGTGTGTGTCCCTCCCTCGCTGTGTGTGTGTCTCCCTCCCTCGCTGTGTGTGTGTGTGTGTGTCCCTCCCTCGCTGTGTGTGTGTGTGTCCTTCCCTCGCTGTGTGTGTGTGTGTCCTTCCCTCGCTGTGTGTGTGTGTGTGTCCTTCCCTCGCTGTGTGTGTGTGTGTGTCCCTCCCTCGCTGTGTGTGTGTGTGTATCCCTCCCTCGCTGTGTGTGTGTGTGTCCCTCCCTCGCTGTGTGTGTGTGTGTACCTCCCTCGCTGTGTGTGCGCGTGTCCCTCCCACGCTGTGAGTGTGCGCGTGTCCCTCCCTCGCTGTGAGTGTGCACGTGTCCCTCCCTCGCTGTGAGTGTGTCCCTCCCTCGCTGTGTGTGTGTGTGTCCCTCCCTCGCTGTGTGTGTGTGTCCCTCCCTCGCTGTTTGTGTGCGTGTCCCTCCCTCGCTGTGTGTGTGTGTGTGTGTGTCCCTCCCTCGCTGTGTGTGTGTCCCTCCCTCGCTGTGTGTGTGTGTGTGTCCCTCCCTCACTGTGTGTGTGTGTGTGTCCCTCCCTCGCTGTGTGTGTGTGTGTGTCCCTCCCTCGCTGTGTGTGTGTGTGTGTCCCTCCCTCGCTGTGTATGTGTCCCTCCCTCGCTGTGTGTGTGTGTCCCTCCCTCGCTGTTTGTGTGTCCCTCCCTTGCTGTGTGTGTGTCCCTCCCTCGCTGTGTGTGTGTGTGTGTCCCTCCCTCGCTGTGTGTGCGCGTGTCCCTCCCTCGCTGTGAGTGTGCGCGTGTCCCTCCCTCGCTGTGTGTGTGTGTCCCTCCCTCGCTGTGTGTGTGTGTGTGTCCCTCCCTCGCTGTGTGTGTGTCCCTCCCTCGCTGTGTGTGTGTGTGTGTCCCTCCCTCGCTGTGTGTGCGCGTGTCCCTCCCTCGCTGTGAGTGTGTGTCCCTCCCTCGCTGTGTGTGTGTGTCCCTCCCTCGCTGTGAGTGTGTGTGTCCCTCCCTCGCTGTGAGTGTGCGCGTGTCCCTCCCTCGCTGTGTGCGCGTGTCCCTCCCTCGCTGTGTGTGCGTGTCCCTCCCTCGCTGTGTGTGTGTGTGTCCCTCCCTCGCTGTGTGTGTGTGTCCCTCCCTCTCTGTTTGTGTGTGTGTCCCTCCCTCGCTGTGTGTGTGTGTGTGTGTGTGTCCCTCCCTCGCTGTGTGTGTGCGTGTCCCTCCCTCGCTGTGTGTGTGTGTGTCCCTCCCTCGCTGTGTGTGTGTGTGTCCCTCCCTCGCTGTTTGTGTGTGTCCCTCCCTCGCTGTGTGTGTGTGTGTGTGTGTCCCTCCCTCGCTGTGTGTGTGTGTCCCACCCTCGCTGTGTGTGTGTGTCCCACCTTCGCTGTGTGTTTCCCCCACCCTCGCTGTGTGTGTGTGTGTGTCCCTCCCTCGCTGTGTGTGTGTGTGTGTCCCTCCCTCGCTGTGTGTGTGTGTCCCTCCCTCGCTGTGTGTGTGTGTCCCTCCCTCGCTTTGTGTGTGTGTCCCTCCCACGCTGTATGTGTGTGTCCCTCCCTCGCTGTGTGAGTATGTGTCCCTCCCTCGCTGTGTGAGTATGTGTCCCTCCCTCGCTGTGTGTGTGTGTGTCCCTCCCTCGCTGTGTGTGTGTGTCCCTCCCTCACTGTCAGTGTGTGTCCCTCCCTGCTGTGTGAGTGTGTGTCCCTCCCTCGCTGTGAGTGTGCGTGTGTCCCTCCCTCGCTGTGAGTGTGCGTGTGTCCCTCCCTCGCTATGTGTGTGTGTGTCCCTCCCTCGCTGTTTGTGTGTGTCCCTCCCTCGCTGTGAGTGTGTCCCTCCCTCGCTGTGTGTGTGTGTATCCCTCCCTCGCTGTGTGTGTGTGTCCCTCCCTCGCTGTGAGTGTGCGTGTGTCCCTCCCTCGCTGTGTGTGTGTGTGTCCCTCCCTCGCTGTGTGTGTGTGTGTCCCTCCCTCGCTGTGTGTGTGTGTCCCTCCCTCGCTGTGTGTGTGTGTGTGTGTGTCCCTCCCTCGCTGTGTGTGTGTATCCCTCCCTCGCTGTGTGTGTGTCCCTCCCTCGCTGTGTGTGTGTCCCTCCCTCGCTGTGTGTGTGTGTCCCTCCCTCGCTGTGTGTGTGTCCCTCCCTCGCTGTGTGTGTGTCCCTCCCTCGCTGTGTGTGTGTGTCCCTCCCTCGCAGTGTGTGTGTGTGTGTGTGTCCCTCCCTCGCTGTGTGAGTGTGTGTGTGTCCCTCCCTCGCTGTGTGTGTGTGTGTCCCTCCCTCGCTGTGTGTGTGTGTGTCCCTCCCTCGCTGTGTGTGTGTTCCTCCCTCGCTGTGTGTGTGTGTGTGTCCCTCCCTCGCTGTGTGTGTGTCCCTCCATCGCTGTGTGTGCGCGTCCCTCCCTCGCTATGTGTGTGTGTGTCCCTCCCTCGCTGTGTGTGTGTGTGTCCCTCCCTCGCTGTGTGTGTGTGTGTCCCTCCCTCGCTGTGTGTGTGTCCCTCCCTCGCTGTGTGTGTGTGTCCCTCCCTCGCTGTGTGTGTCCCTCCCTCGCTATGTGTGTGTGTGTGTCCCTCCATCGCTGTGTGTGTGTCCCTCCCTCGCTGTGTGTGTGTGTCCCTCCCTCGCTGTGTGTGTGTGTCCCTCCCTCGCTGTGTGTGTGTGTCCCTCCCTCGCTGTGTGTGTCCCTCCCTCGCTGTGTGTGTGTGTGTCCCTCCCTCGCTGTGTGTGTGTCCCTCCCTTGCTGTGTGTGTGTGTCCCTCCCTCGCTGTGTGTGTGTGTCCCTCCCTCGCTGTGTGTGTGTGGCCCATTCCTCGCTGTGTGTGTGTGTGCCTCCCTCGCTGTGTGTGTGTGCCTCCCTCGCTGTGTGTGTGTGTCCCTCCCTCGCTGTGTGTGTGTGTCCCTCCCTCGCTGTGTGTGTGTCCCTCCCTCGCTGTGTGTGTGTCCCTCCCTCGCTGTGTGTGTGTCCCTCCCTCGCTGTGTGTGTGTGTGTCCCTCCCTCGCTGTGTGTGTGTGTGTGTCCCTCCCTCGCTGTGTGTGCGTGTGTGTCCCTCCCTCGCTGTGTGAGTGTGTGTCCCTTCCTCGCAGTGAGTGTGTGTGTGTCCCTCCCTCGCTGTGTGTGTGTGTCCCTCCCTCGCTGTGTGTGTGTGTGTCCCTCCCTCGCTGTGTTTGTGTGTCCCTCCCTCGCTGTGTTTGTGTGTCCCTCCCTCGCTGTGTTTGTGTGTCCCTCCCTCGCTGTGTGTGTGTGTGTCCCTCCCTCGCTGTGTGTGTGTGTCCCTCCCTCGCTGTGTGTGTGTGTGTCCCTCCCTCGCTGTGTGTGTGTGCCTCCCTCGCTGTGTGTGTGTGTCCCTCCCTCGCTGTGTGTGTGTGTGTCCCTCCCTCGCTGTGTGTGTGTGTCCCTCCCTCGCTGTGTGTGTGTGTGTCCCTCCCTCGCTGTGTGTGTGTGTGTCCCTCCCTCGCTGTGTGTGTGTGTCCCTCCCTCGCTGTGTGTGTGTGTCCCTCCCTCGCTGTGTGTGTGTGTGTCCCTCCCTCGCTGTGTGTGTGTGTCCCTCCCTCGCTGTGTGTGTGTGTCACTCCCACGCTGTGTGAGTGTGTCCCTCCCTCGCTCTGTGAGTGTGTGTCCCTTCCTTGCTGTGTGTGCGTGTGTGTCCCTCCCTCGCTGTGTGAGTGTGTGTCCCTTCCTCGCTGTGAGTGTGTCTGTGTCCCTCCCTCGCTGTGTGTGTGTGTCCCTCCCTCGCTGTGTGTGTGTATGTGTCCCTCCCTCGCTGTGAGTGTTTGTGTGTCCCTCCCTCGCTGTGTGTGCGTGTGCCTCCCTCGCTGTGTGTTTGTGTCCCTCTCTCGCTGTGTGTGTGTGTCCCTCCGTCGCTGTGTGTGTGTGTCCCTCCCTCGCTGTGAGTGTGTCTGTGTCCCTCCCTCGCTGTGTGTGTGTGTGTCCCTCCCTCGCTGTGAATGTGTGTGTCCCTCCCTCGCTGTGAGTGTGTGTGTCCCTCCCTCGCTGTGTGTGTGTGTCCCTCCCTCGCTGTGTGTGTGTGTGTGTCCCTCCCTCGCTGTGTGTGTGTGTCCCTCCCTCGCTGTGTGTGTGTGTCCCTCCCTCGCTGTGAGTGTGTGTCACTCCCACGCTGTGTGAGTGTGTCCCTCCCTCGCTGTGAGTGTGTGTGTCCCTCCCTCGCTGTGAGTGTGTGTCCCTCCCTCGCTGTGAGTGTGTGTCCCTCCCACGCTGTGTGAGTGTGTCCCTCCCTCGCTGTGAGTGTGTGTCCCTCCCTCGCTGTGTGTGAGTGTGTGTCCCTCCCTCGCTGTGTGTGTGTGTCCCTCCCTCGCTGTGTGTGTGTGTGTGTGAGTGTGTCCCTCCCTCGCTGTGTGTTTGTGTGTGTCCCTCCCTCGCTGTGTGTGTGTCCCTCCCTCGCTGTGTGTTTGTGTGTGTCCCTCCCTCTCTGTGTGTGTGTGTCCCTCCCTCGCTGTGTGTGTGTGTGTCCCTCCCACTGTGTGTGTGTGTCCCTCCCTCGCTGTGTGTGTGTGTCCCTCCCTCGCTGTGTGTGTGTCCCTCCCTCGCTGTGTGTGTGTGTCCCTCCCTCGCTGTGTGTTTGTGTGTGTCCCTCCCTCGCTGTGTGTGTGTGTGTCCCTCCCTCGCTGTGTGTGTGTGTGTCCCTCCCTCGCTGTGTGTGTGTCCCTCCCTCGCTGTGTGTGTGTCCCTCCCTCGCTGTGTGTGTGTGTCCCTCCCTCGCTGTTTGTGTGCGTGTCCCTCCCTCGCTGTGTGTGTGTGTGTCCCTCCCTTGCTGTGTGTGTGTCCCTCCCTCGCTGTGTGAGTGTGTGTGTGTGTGTGTGTCCCTCCCTCGCTGTGTGTGTGTGTGTGTGTGTGTGTGTGTGTCCCTCCCTCGCTGTGTGTGTGTGTGTCCTTCCCTCGCCGTGTGTGCGCGTGTCCCTCCCTCGCTGTGAGTGTGCGCGTGTCCCTCCCTCGCTGTGAGTGTGTGTCCCTCCCTCGCTGTGTGTGTGTGTGTCCCTCCCTCGCTGTGTGTGTGTGTGTCCCTCCCTCGCTGTGTGTTTGTGTGTGTCCCTCCCTCGCTGTGTGTGTGTGTCCCTCCCTCGCTGTGTGTGTGTGTGTCCCTCCCTCGCTGTGTGTGTGTCCCTCCCTCGCTGTGTGTGTGTGTCCCTCCCTCGCTGTGTGTGTGTGTGTCCCTCCCTCGCTCTGTGTGTGTCCCTCCCTCGCTGTGTGTGTGTGTGTCCCTCCCTCGCTGTGTGTGTGTGTGTGTGTCCCTCCCTCGCTGTGTGTGTGTCCCTCCCTCGCTGTGTGTGTGTGTCCCTCCCTCGCTGTGTGTGTGTGTGTGTCCCTCCCTCGCTGTGTGTTTGTGTGTGTCCCTCCCTCGCTGTGTGTGTGTGTGTCCCTCCCTCGCTGTGTGTGTGTGTGTGTGTCCCTCCCTCGCTGTGTGTGTGTGTGTCCTTCCCTCGCTGTGTGTGTGTGTGTCCTTCCCTCGCTGTGTGTGTGTGTGTGTCCCTCCCTCGCTGTGTGTGTGTGTGTCCCTCCCTCGCTGTGTGTGTGTGTGTCCCTCCCTCGCTGTGTGTGTGTGTGTCCCTCCCTCGCTGTGTGTGTGTGTGTGTCCCTCCCTCGCTGTGTGTGCGCGTGTCCCTCCCTCGCTGTGAGTGTGCGCGTGTCCCTCCCTCGCTGTGTGTGTGTGTCCCTCCCTCGCTGTGTGTGTGTGTCCCTCCCTCGCTGTTTGTGTGCGTGTCCCTCCCTCGCTGTGTGTGTGTGTGTGTGTCCCTCCCTCGCTGTGTGTGTGTCCCTCCCTCGCTGTGTGTGTGTGTGTGTGTGTGTGTCCCTCCCTCGCTGTGTGTGTGTCCCTTCCTCGCTGTGTGTGTGTCCCTCCCTCGCTGTGTGTGTGTCCCTCCCTCGCTGTGTGTGAGTGTGTGTGTCCCTCCCTCGCTGTGTGTGTGTGTCCCTCCCTCGCTGTGTGTGTGTGTCCCTCCCTCGCTTTGTGTGTGTCCCTCCCTCGCTGTGTGTGTGTGTCCCTCCCTCGCTGTTTGTGTGCGTGTCCCTCCCTCTCTGTGTGTGTGTCCCTCCCTCGCTGTGTGTGTGTCCCTCCCTCGCTGTGTGTGTGTGTGTGTCCCTCCCTCGCTGTGTGTGTGTGTGTCCTTCCCTCGCTGTGTGTGTGTCCCTCCCTCGCTGTGTGTGTGTGTGTCCTTCCCTCGCTGTGTGTGTGTGTGTCCCTCCCTCGCTGTGTGTGTGTGTGTGTCCCTCCCTCGCTGTGTGTGTGTGTGTGTCCCTCCCTCGCTGTGTGTGTGTGTGTCCCTCCCTCGCTGTGTGTGTGTGTGTGTCCCTCCCTCGCTGTGTGTGTGTCCCTCCCTCGCTGTGTGTGTGTCCCTCCCTCGCTGTGTGTGTGTGTGTGTCCCTCCCTCGCTGTGTGTGTGTGTGTCCTTCCCTCGCTGTGTGTGTGTCCCTCCCTCGCTGTGTGTGTGTGTCCCCCTCCCTCGCTGTGTGTGTGTGTGTGTCCCTCCCTCGCTGTGTGTGTGTGTGTCCCTCCCTCGCTGTGTGTGTGTGTGTGTCCCTCCCTCGCTGTGTGTGCGCGTGTCCCTCCCTCGCTGTGAGTGTGTGTCCCTCCCTCGCTGTGTGTGTGTCCCTCCCTCGCTGTGTGTGTGTCCCTCCCTCGCTGTGTGTGTGTGTGTCCTTCCCTCGCTGTGTGTGTGTCCCTCCCTCGCTGTGTGTGTGTGTGTCCTTCCCTCGCTGTGTGTGTGTGTGTCCCTCCCTCGCTGTGTGTGTGTGTGTGTCCCTCCCTCGCTGTGTGTGTGTGTGTGTCCCTCCCTCGCTGTGTGTGTGTGTGTCCCTCCCTCGCTGTGTGTGTGTGTGTGTCCCTCCCTCGCTGTGTGTGTGTCCCTCCCTCGCTGTGTGTGTGTCCCTCCCTCGCTGTGTGTGTGTGTGTGTCCCTCCCTCGCTGTGTGTGTGTGTGTCCTTCCCTCGCTGTGTGTGTGTCCCTCCCTCGCTGTGTGTGTGTGTCCCCCTCCCTCGCTGTGTGTGTGTGTGTGTCCCTCCCTCGCTGTGTGTGTGTGTGTCCCTCCCTCGCTGTGTGTGTGTGTGTGTCCCTCCCTCGCTGTGTGTGCGCGTGTCCCTCCCTCGCTGTGAGTGTGTGTCCCTCCCTCGCTGTGTGTGTGTCCCTCCCTCGCTGTGTGTGTGTCCCTCCCTCGCTGTGTGTGTGTGTGTGTCCCTCCCTCGCTGTGTGTGCGCGTGTCCCTCCCTCGCTGTGTGTGCGCGTGTCCCTCCCTCGCTGTGAGTGTGCGCGTGTCCCTCCCTCGCTGTGAGTGTGTGTCCCTCCCTCGCTGTGTGTGTGCGTGTCCCTCCCTCGCTGTGTGTGTGTGTGTCCCTCCCTCGCTGTGTGTGTGTGTCCCTCCCTCGCTGTGTGTGTGTGTCCCTCCCTCGCTGTTTGTGTGTGTGTCCCTCCCTCGCTGTGTGTGTGTGTCCCTCCCTCGCTGTGTGTGTGTGTGTGTCCCACCCTCGCTGTGTGTGTGTGTGTGTGTGTCCCTCCCTCGCTGTGTGTGTGTGTGTGTGTCCCACCCTCGCTGTGTGTGTGTGTGTGTCCCTCCCTCGCTGTGTGTGTGTGTGTGTCCCTCCCTCGCTGTGTGTGTGTGTGTGTGTGTCCCTCCCTCGCTGTGTGTGTGTGTGTGTGTGTCCCACCCTCGCTGTGTGTGTGTGTGTGTCCCACCTTCGCTGTGTGTTTCCCCCACCCTCGCTGTGTGTGTGTGTGTGTCCCTCCCTCGCTGTGTGTGTGTGTGTGTCCCTCACTCGCTGTGTGTGTGTGTGTCCCTCCCTCGCTGTGTGTGTGTGTCCCTCCCTCGCTGTGTGTGTGTGTCCCTCCCTCGCTGTGTGTGCGTGTCCCACCCTCGCTATGTGTGTGTGTTTGTCCCACCCTCGCTGTGTGTGTGTGTGTGTCCCTCCCTCGCTGTGTGTGTGTGTGTCCCTCCCTCGCTGTGTGTGTGTGTCCCTCCCTCGCTGTGTGTGTGTGTCCCTCCCTCGCTGTGTGTGTGTGTGTGTCCCTCCCTCGCTGTGTGTGTGTGTGTGTCCCTCCCTCGCTGTGAGTGTGTGTGTGTGTCCCCCTCCCTCGCTGTGTGTGTGTGTGTGTCCCTCCCACGCTGTGTGAGTGTGTCCCTCCCTCGCTGTGTGTGTGTGTCCCTCCCTCGCTGTGTGTGTGTGTCCCTCCCTCGCTGTGTGTGTGTGTGTGTGTCCCTCCCTCGCTGTGTGAGTGTGTGTGTGTCCCTCCCTCGCTGTGTGTGTGTGTGTGTGTGTCCCTCCCTCGCTGTGTGTGTGTCCCTCCCTCGCTGTGTGTGTGTGTCCCTCCCTCGCTGTGTGTGTGTGTGTGTGTCCCTCCCTCGCTGTGTGAGTGTGTCCCTCCCTCGCTGTGTGTGTGTGTGTCCCTCCCTCGCTGTGTGTGTGTGTCCCCCTCCCTCGCTATGTGTGTGTGTGTGTGTCCCTCCCTCGCTGTGTGTGTGTCCCTCCCTCGCTGTATGTGTGTGTGTGTCCCTCCCTCGCTGTGTGTGTGTGTGTGTCCCTCACTCGCTGTGTGTGTGTTCCTCCCTCGCTGTGTGTGTGTGTGTCCCTCCCTCGCTGTGTGTGTGTCCCTCCCTCGCTGTGTGTGTGTGTCCCTCCCTCGATGTGTGTGTGTGTGTGTGTCCCTCCCTCGCTGTGTGAGTGTGTGTGTGTCCCTCCCTCGCTGTGTGTGTGTGTCCCTCTCTCGCTGTGTGTGTGTCCCTCCCTCGCTGTGTGTGTGTCCCTCCCTCGCTGTGTGTGTGTGTCCCTCCCTCGCTGTGTGTGTGTGTGTGTGTCCCTCCCTCGCTGTGTGTGTGTGTGTGTGTCCCTCCCTCGCTGTGTGTGTGTGTCCCTCTCTCGCTGTGTGTGTGTCCCTCCCTCGCTGTGTGTGTGTCCCTCCCTCGCTGTGTGTGTGTGTCCCTCCCTCGCTGTGTGTGTGTGTGTGTGTCCCTCCCTCGCTGTGTGAGTGTGTGTGTGTCCCTCCCTCGCTGTGTGAGTGTGTGTGTGTCCCTCCCTCGCTGTGTGAGTGTGTGTGTGTCCCTCCCTCGCTGTGTGAGTGTGTGTGTGTCCCTCCCTCGCTGTGTGTGTGTGTGTCCCTCCCTCGCTGTGTGTGTGTGTGTCCCTCCCTCGCTATGTGTGTGTGTGTGTGTCCATCCCTCGCTGTGTGTGTGTGTGTCCCTCCCTCGCTGTGTGTGTGTGTGTCCCTCCCTCGCTATGTGAGTGTGTGTGTGTCCCTCCCTCGCTGTGTGTGTGTGTGGCCCTCCCTCGCTGTGTGTGTGTGTGTCCCTCCCTCGCTATGTGTGTGTGTGTGTGTCCCTCCCTCGCTGTGTGTGTGTGTGTCCCTCCCTCGCTATGTGTGTGTGTGTGTGTCCCTCCCTCGCTGTGTGTGTGTGTCCCTCCCTCGCTGTGTGTGTGTGTGTGTCCCTCCCTCGCTGTGTGTGTGTGTGTTTCCCTCCCTCGCTGTGTGTGTGTTCCTCCCTCGCTGTGTGTGTGTGTGTCCCTCCCTCGCTGTGTGTGTGTGTGTCCCTCCCTCGCTGTGTGTGTGTGTGTCCCTCCCTCGCTGTGTGTGTGTCCCTCCCTCGCTGTGTGAGTGTGTGTGTGTCCCTCCCTCGCTGTGTGTGTGTGTGTCCCTCCCTCGCTGTGTGTGTGTGTGTCCCTCCCTCGCTATGTGTGTGTGTGTGTGTCCCTCCCTCGCTGTGTGTGTGTGTGTGTCCCTCCCTCGCTGTGTGTGTGTGTCCCCCTCCCTCGCTGTGTGTGTGTGTCCCTCCCTCGCTGTGTGTGTGTGTGTCCCTCCCTCGCTGTGTGTGTGTGTGTGTGTCCCTCCCTCGCTGTGTGTGTGTGTGTGTGTGTGTCCCTCCCTCGCTGTGTGTGTGTCCCTCCCTCGCTGTGTGTGTGTGTCCCTCTCTCGCTGTGTGCGTGTCCCTTCCTCGCTGTGTGTGTGTGTCCCTCCCTCGCTATGTGTGTGTGTCCCTCCCTCGCTGTGTGTGTGTGTCCCTCCCTCGCTGTGTGTGTGTCCCTCCCTCGCTGTGTGTGTGTGTGTCCCTCCCTCGCTGTGTGTGTGTGTGTCCCTCCCTCGCTGTGAGTGTGTGTGTCCCTCCCTCGCTGTGTGTGTGTGTCCCTCCCTCGCTGTGTGTGTGTGTCGCTCCCTCGCTGTGATTGTGTGTTCCTCCCTCGCTGTGAGTGTGTGTGTTCCTCCCTCGCTGTGAGTGTGTGTGTCCCTCCCTCGCTGTGTGTGTGTGTCCCTCCCTCGCAGTGTGCGCGTGTCCCTCCCTCGCTGTGAGTGTGCGCGTGTCCCTCCCTCGCTGTGTGTGTGTGTCCCTCTCTCGCTGTGTGTGTGTGTGTCCCTCCCTCGCTGTGTGTGTGTGTGTCCCTCCCTCGCTGTGTGTGTGTGTCCCTCCCTCGCTGTGTGTGTGTGTGTGTCCCTCCCTCGCTGTGTGTGTGTGTGTCCCTCCCTCGCTGTGTGTGTGTGTGTCCCTCCCTCGCTGTGTGTGTGTGTGTCCCTCCCTCGCTGTGTGTGTGTGTCCCTCCCTCGCTGTGTGTGTGTCCCTCCCTCGCTGTGTGTGTCTGTGTCCCTCCCTCGCTGTGTGTGTGTGTGTCCCTCCCTCGCTGTGTGTGTGTGTGTCCCTCCCTCAGTGTGTGTGTGTGTCCCTCCCTCGCTGTGTGTGTGTCCCTCCCTCGCTGTGTGTGTGTGTGTCCCTCCCTCGCTGTGTGTGTGTGTGTCCCTCCCTCGCTGTGTGTGTGTGTCCCTCCCTCGCTGTGTGTGTGTCCCTCCCTCGCTGTGTGTGTGTGTGTCCCTCCCTCGCTGTGTGTGTGTGTGTCCCTCCCTCGCTGTGTGTGTGTGTGTGTCCCTCCCTCGCTGTGTGTGCGTGTGTGTCCCTCCCTCGCTGTGTGAGTGTGTGTCCCTTCCTCGCTGTGAGTGTGTGTGTGTCCCTCCCTCGCTGTGTGTGTGTGTCCCTCCCTTGCTGTGTGTGTGTGTGTCCCTCCCTCGCTGTGTTTGTGTGTCCCTCCCTCGCTGTGTTTGTGTGTCCCTCCCTCGCTGTGTGTGTGTGTGTCCCTCCCT